>NW_024498573.1:15157960-15561518 GCF_017590055.1 Onychostruthus taczanowskii | reverse complement strand
CGCAGCCCGGCCGCCGCCGCAGGGCCGGCGGGCAGCGAGCGGCAGCCGGCGGCATGAGGCGCGACCCGGCGCCCGGCTTCTCCATGCTGCTCTTCGGCGTCTCCCTCGCCTGCTACTCGCCCAGCCTCAAGTCGGTGCAGGACCAGGCGTACACGGCGGCGGTGGTGCTGGAGGGCAAGGTGCAGTCCGTGGGCCCCCCCGCCGGCGGCAATGACAGCCGCGGCGCCGGGCCCGCCGGGGGTGTCCTGGTCAAGGTGCTCGACCTGTGGCCCCTCAACAGCGGGGGGCTGCAGCGGGAGCAGCTCATCAGCGTGGGCTCCAAGGCGCCCTGCTTCAAAGTGAAGCGCAACCACCGCTACATCTTCTTCCTGGAGCCCACCGAGGAGCCGCTCGTCTTCCGCACCGCCTTCGCTCCGCTCGACACCAGCGGCAAGAACCTCAAGCGGGACGTGGCGCGGATCCTCTGCGCCGACTGCGGTACGGGCCGCGCCGCGGCGGCGGGGGGCGGCGGGGGGCGATGGCGGAGCGGCGGCGGGGGGCGACTACATCTTCTTCCTGGAGCCCACCGAGGAGCCGCTCGTCTTCCGCACCGCCTTCGCTCCGCTCGACACCAGCGGCAAGAACCTCAAGCGGGACGTGGCGCGGATCCTCTGCGCCGACTGCGGTACGGGCCGCGCCGCGGCGGCGGGGGGCGGCGGGGGGCGATGGCGGAGCGGCGGCGGGGGGCGATGGCGGAGCGGCGGCGGGGAGCGCTGGCCCGCGTCCCGGGCAGCCGCGGGGCGACAGGTCCGTACCGCTCGGACCTGAGGGGGACAGGTGCCCGGCGATCACCCCCCACTTCACTACCGGTGGGCCCCGGGAGCCGCGCCTGCACCGGGGGAGATGCGGTGCGATGCGATGCGATGCGATGCGATGCGATACCATACGATGCGTTCCGCGCGGCCCGGCAGCCGCAGCCGCGCTCCCCCCATCCCCCGGCCCCGGGGCTCCTCGCTCGCCCGGCTCAAGGTCCCGCAGCCCCGGCCCGGCGCCGCGCCAGCAGCGCAGCCCCGGGCCCGGTGCGGGGAGTGCCCGCAGCCCGCGGCCGCCCGGCGCTCGGCGGTGCCGCGCGGGAGCCCGCGGTCTGAGCGCGGTCCCAGCGCCCCTGTGCCTCTCCCCTCGGGGGCCTCGGCCGTGGCAGCCCTGCCGGGAGAGCTGCCGGCCTGCGGGGGCTCCGGTGACTCCGGCCGCGACCCCCGCCCCGGGCGCGTTCCCTGCTGCGGAGGGGCCGGGCCCGGGATGCGGGGCTGGGACAGGGCAGCGCTCCAGGTGTGCCCCAAGAGCCGGGAAGTTTTGCGTCTTCCAAAATAACGGCCTTGCGGGGGGAAGTTGGTTTTTCTTTTGTTCGTTCCGCGCATTTCGGTGTCTCCGATCACGGCTCTCGTGCGGTGGCTTGTGCTGCTCTTCCAGCACCTCTGGAAATGCAGTTATGAAATTACTTCAACGGGAAGTGCCCACCGGAGCGTCCCTGCTTTTGTTCCTGGATTTTCCTTGCTGTCCTCTGGCAGGTGAACACCTGCAAAGGGCTGGGCGGTGGGGACCGGGCGAGGACAATGCCTGCATTTTCCCAGGGTTTGGATCTGAGCTGACAAAAATGCACGGCTGGCCCTTCATCCAGCCTGAATGCTGGATACTGTGTCACAAAATCTGGGGAAGGATGATGTGAAGCTGGAGAGCTCTGAGTGCTGTGCCCTCAGCAAGGGTTTGAATTCCTCGTGTTTGCTGTGTTACGAGGATATACAGGGTGCAGCTCCAGGGAATCCAGGCTCCCCACTCAATGTCAGTACACTGCATCCTCATCAGGTTAATTGGCCTTTTGCCTCATTAAAAGCAAGGTACTTTGTCAAGTTATACTTAGCTCTGTAATGACCGTATGTGTACCGCTCTGTGGTGGTTGTTGCTGTGTTATTAGCTGCGTGTTTCTGGGGCAAATACTCTGCTATTCGGGACTGCTGACCCCGCATTGTGAAAGCTAGACCTGTCTCTTTTTTTAGTTATCCAAAAGATAAATTTAGAAGCTTGCGTTTCCTGGGAGAAAGGTGGAACCTTGCATATCATAATATGTTGTTGAGGAAAATGGGCTAGGACTGTGTGCAAGAAAACTAATTTGGGAGACACTAATTTCATGTGCATCTGTATATGGGCCATCGTGGACAGAGAGGATTCAGTGAAAGAGCTGTGGTAGAGACAAGAGGAAAGTACATGTGGGGATTTCTCAGGACTGTGGTCTCATTGTCAGGGGAAAACACAGCAAAAGGTATGTGTCTTTTATTGTTTTTAATTTTTTTTTTTTTAAATCAAAAAGGATTCTGAACTCGTGCATCTCTGAGCAGCAGGGTTTGACTTGAAGGGGAATGGAGGCTGCTCCGTGGCATCCTGGCTCAGGTCCAAAGTGTTAATGTGTGGGCTGATGTAACAACAAGTTAAGGATTGTCATTCTGTCGTGACACCTCCTTGGAGCTGATGCTTTTGTTTCTGTGTGGCTCTGACGGGCTCCCTGGCTGAGGGACACTGCAGATTTGTGGGAGCCTTGTCTCAGCAGAGCTCGATGGCAGATTCCAAAGGAAAAATAAAATCTGGTGGTTGGGAAATGTCATAGCTGTGGTTTGGTTTGGTGATGAAGATGAAATGGGAGTCTCAGCTTGCTGAACTGGTGGTTCCCTGAGCACTTCATGCTCTTGGTCCATCTGTGAGGTTACTTCTGAAGGTGACTTTCCTGGCAGGATTTTCTGATTTGTAGCACCTGAGCTGCTGGAAAGGTGTGTGAACTGGGAACCCACAGTTTGCCTTCCTGCTCTGTGGCTTGTGCTGGGAGGGGAGATGCAAAAGGATGCAGGGGTATTTCCCATTCTTGCTGCTCATGGGGGTGTTGAGAACACCAGAGCTGGCAGGGGGTGAATGTCTGGGCACAAGGAGCACTCTGAGGGACAGTTGGGCTGCAGCTGTGTGAGGGATGTTACAGAGCTGGGAGACAGAAGCTGAGGTCACTTCTGAGTGGGAAGGGAGGACCTTGTGGCACTGATCACTCCAATTCCCCCACTTCCAAAGATGGAGGCCTCACAGGACCATCTTCTCCCTGCTCTGGCTCTGTGCCTGGGTCTGTTTTCCAGTGATTCATCCCCTTCTCACTGGCTAAGATGCTGTGTGTCTCCTGCTCTTGCTGCGTGCCAAGGTCCGGGAAGCGATGCAGGACTAGACCTGTGATGGGAGCATCCATGTCTCTCTCCAAGGAGCAGTCTCTGCTGTTTGCACATCTCACTTGGAGGAGAGAAAGTGGGTGCTGAAACTCTGCATGGGACCCAGACCCTCTCTGTGCAGAGCCAGGAGGACTGAGGTGAGAGAAGGATGGCCTGGGGTGTGGGGGACAGAACAGGAATGCCAGTCTGGTGCCTGCTGTGTGTGGGTTCTGAGCTGGGCTGCTTCTTGTGCGCCCTCTGGGCAGAGATCCAGGGAGGGGGATTCTCACTTTGGCCGTCTCACTGCTGGGCAGGCTCTGAAGGCTGGAACTTCCCCACCTGCAAACCCCAGAGGGGTGCAGCCTCTGCAGCTCTGCCCAGCCATGGTTTTCATCTCTCTGACACTGAGGGAGCAGCTGGTCCTGAGGCCTGGCATTCTGCAGGTCTCACCACCCACTTGTCCATCTTGAAACCTCTTTTGCACTGGGAGTATTATTGGTTTTTTTCATGCTGTTATATAACGATTCCTGTTATTGCTTCTCCTCCTGTCTCTTTTCTTTGTATCTTCTAGCTCCTTAATTTTGGATGGTCTCATATCTCCTTTGTGCCTACATGCACAGATCAAGGAGGAGGAAATAGGTGCAAGACACGGCGCTGGCTTTCACTGGTGAAGGAGCTGGTAGCATTATCCCCACTGGAACAACTCCTGATCTGAATCCAGAAGGGGCTTGTGGTCCTCATCCTCCTGGTCTTTAGGGGTAGCTTGTGTCAGCATCTCCTTCCCACTCTGCATGAGTCCTCTCTACCTGTGTGAAATATTTATGTGCAGATATTTTGTACACAGGAGAGTGGGGATTTAACCTGTCCAGGCTCCGATCTCTGCTTTCACAGAGGAACAAATGTCCTCCTGCCTCCATATGCAGGGATTTGCAAAGTAGCTTTAATTAGAGCTTGTATGTCTCCTGAAGCACTTCACCGAAAACGCTGCTGAGCTCCAGGACGAGGTCTGCCACTCGCCTGTAGGATTAGCTAGCTTAGCCTGGGCAGGTAATCTGGTGGTGGCAGATCCCTGGGAGGATTTGCAGGCAGAGGACCTGTTGTTGTAGCTGGTACTTCTTGTGAGATGAGGTATTTATTTTATTTCCAGTCCGAAGGTGTCTTGGTCCCAGTGGCAATCAGGAATGTGCTGGGGCTGTGGCATTGGCCTCAGTGGCCGCCTGATGCTGGGAGCTGTTTATTCTGGGGCCAGGTTGGTTAGAGCTGGCCTGTGAGGGGAGGAGGGAGGTCGGATTTTGAAGTGCCCGCTGGAAAATACAGCCCTTTGGATTACAGTGTAGGTGTTGCTGCCTGAAATAGCACTGGCAACTTTGGACCAGCAGCTCATGCAAAAATATCACTCTTCACTATCCTGCAGATCATTGGAAGCCAGGCAGGCACAGGGGAGGGGTGTGGGTGGGCTCTAGCCTCTGGTGATGGTACTCTCCCTTCATCCCAGGACAGCTGTGGAGCACAGAGCAGCAAAGCTGGATTTTCTCACACACCACCTTGCTAATTAGAGCTGTCTGAAACTGTTTCTCACCACCTTCAGAAAATCACACTTCTTTGGGTATGCAGAAGAGCAAAAACTTGCTTCCTTCTTGCCTTGAGTTTCTGCAGATGGGGAATGGTCACTGTGCTGCAGACAGCTTTGACCTCTCACAAGGGTGACACAGTTCTGGGTGCTCTCTCAAATCCTCTCATACAGGATTTCGTCTGGAGAGGACCTGGGGCGGCTGGGTCCTCGTGGCCAGGTCAGCTCCTTGTCTCCCAGACAAGCCATCCAGGAACTGGCAACTGGAACTGGAGAACTTTGCTCTGCCGAAGCTGCAGGTCCCAGTGTCTTCAGTGGTGCCTGACACAGAAACAGAGTTTTTTCCCTCCCAGACATGTGCCATGTGTGGAGCAAAGCCTGGCTAGTTTCTCAGTCTCCCTTTCAGAAATGTTTGAGTAAATAAAGCATCTCCCCAAGGATCTCCATGAGTAAGGTGAGACTAAAACAGCTCCTGAGTGATCCCAGCAGTGCTGATTTCTATATCTAGGGCTGCTCCATGCCCAGCCCAGGCCCCAGCTGCTGCTTGGTGGCTCTTTGTGCTCTGCCAGCTGACAGCCCTTAGATATGGGCCCTGAAGCAGAACGCCCTTTCTAAATCACAGGCAACACCTTGACTTGGGTTTGGATCTGGATCAGAAACTGGTGCATGCTTGGGAGCACAGAGGCAGTAAACTGCATCACCAGGCAAAAAGGGAGCCATGGTGTGCCACAGCTGAGCTCCCCGCTTTGTTTGAGCTGCGTAAGGTGCACCATGGGCACCAGGGCCTGGAGCCTTCACTTGGCACACCCCAAAATCTGCTGCGAAGTGCCACAAGGGATGGGTTTTGGTACCGTGCTGCTGGGCTGAGGGTGCCTCTCCCAGCAGACTGGAGGGGGTGGCCAGTTCCCCTGCGCATGTGACATGGCTCCTACGCAGAGCGGCTGCTGCTTTGCCAGGTTTGGGGCACTGCATGCTGCTGCTGGAGCCGCCTCATCTCCATTCCCCTCCTGAGTCAATGTGTGACGCTGCTGGGCGCAAACGAGAGCTGTGCTGGCCCTGGCGCGGCACCTGGGCTTCCCCAGGTCAGCTGTGCTGGCCCAGGGCAGGTGGCGGTGCAGATGCAGGGAGAAACACAGAGCTGAGCGACGCACTCGGCCAGGAGGAGCTCAGGAGACTGATCCGTGGGGGCAGCAGGTTTGGGAGGCTGCGAGCCCGTGGGCGACTCTGGTCGTCTGAGGAATTGTCACTGCAGAGGAGCCTGAGCGACAAAGTGCTGGGAGGTGAGGAAGTGCCTCCGCTGAGCCGGGAGCTGCCGGGGCTGTCTGGCAGCTCCTGTCGGTGCTCCCGTGCCCGGTGCGCAGCCCGGTCAGCGCTGCCGGGAGCTGGGCTGGGCGCAGCAGAGCTGTCAGCACATCCTGCCCCTCTCTGCTGCGCAGAGGAGGCTGCCAGGATGCGAGTTCACCCCCTCCCCAAGTGCTGTCCGCCCTGTCGTGCCCAAACGGTGCCGCTGGAAGGCGAAGGCTGTGCCCCGCTCCCCGGTGAGGTGTTCTCCGCGCTGTGAGCTGCTCTGTCCGGTGCAGATGGCAGAGGACGCCTGTCCTCGGCGGGGGCTCGCGGGTGCGTGCGGCGAGGGGAGGCTCTGGAGGAAGCTCATCTCCCTGGAAACTTTGGCAGCCAGGCGCCTGCTTGCCTACCGAATTGGGTGTGCAGCAGTCGAACCCCAGCACCTCTCAGCACTTAACGTCTCCGCCCTGGGGGGAGGTGGAGAGGTCTGCCAGCTGCCCAAAATTTTGGGGATAGAGTACTGAGCCTGCAAGGGTAGGCTAGAGATCAAAAGGAAGATGAATCACCGTCCTGCTCTTTCTCCACTGAATGACCATGCTCCAGAGCTTGGCTGCTGCAGCTTGGGGCTGGGCTGTGTGCTGCAAAGGCTGGGCTGAAGGGCCAGTAGAAACTGCTCTTGTTGAATCCCCATGGTCCAACTCTACCGTGGATAAGACCCTGACCAGTTCTGGAGGATGGAAAATATGAGGTACCCCAGAAGACTGGTCCTAGAGGGGAGCACATGATTTGCATCTTGAATGTTGTAGCTCAGGGACAAGGTTCTTCTGCCCACAGCAACTCTCCCTGGCCTGGACAGTCCTTGAATTTTCTTTGTTGCAGTTGGTGGCCACAGTGGCTCTCTCTGGTCCCCCCACCTGCCCCACACCCATTGCCGGCAGCAGGACAGTGCCTTCCTTCCCTGTATTCCTGTGACTTACTGTTTGCTGGCCTCTGGAGGGCAACTGAGTTCATCCTTGCAGGCTGTAGCATTTGTTCTGATTTTGCAGGAATAACACTTCATCTTTGGTGACCTCCTGGGGCAGACCTGGCTGCTGCTGTCTCTGGGCACAGCACCTCTCTGTGATGGGACACAAGTGCCTGATGAGTAGGGATGTGTCACACTTGTGACAGAGCACTCAGCTCCCACCCTGCTGCCCCTTTCTCTTTCCCTGTCCTGACGTGAGGGAACTGTCCTTCACCCTCTTGATGAAGGTGAGAACTCTGGGAAAGCCTTCCCAATGGGCTCAGGGGCTGGAAATGAGCTTGTAGGATCTGCGGGTGAGAGCGGAGCCTCAGGGCTGATGGAAAGCAGATCTTGGATGTGATGGTTTTCTAGGGCAGGTCTAGATGGGCAGTGCTGTGCCTGATGGCTTGTGGAAAGGCTGAGGAGGATGGGAATGCTTTGCAGAGCTTGTGGAAGGACACACTGTACTGCTTAGTGGGAGAGCTAGCCAGGTGCTGCCAATGTGGGGTCGGAAGGCAGGTATTTGCATTCATTATAATCAATCACTGCTTGTCCACTTTCTCTAATGGCTCGGTAATGACGAAACGCTGCTCAGGAGCTTCTCGGTGGTCTCAGGGCAGGCAGATGGCTTGGCAGGAGGGTAGGGACTAGAATGAGGTCTGCTTTCTGGGCTGCCTCAAAGTTGGCAGTGATGCACGAGCCCTGGCTGCTGCCCTGGCCGGAGCCTGTCCCTGCCGGACCCTGCTCCCACTGCCGCTGCTCGGGGTGGGCAGCCCTGGGACAAACCAAGGGAGGTCAGCATCGGGCACAGCCTTTACTGCCAGCCCGGGCCAGTGGGATGTGGCCTTTGCCATCAGGCAGAGGTGTGTGGGTGTGTGATTAGCAAAATGCTCATTAGCCCTGGGAGTGTGACAGGGAGCATGTGCCCTAGGTCAGGATGCCCTGCTTGGGAGTCAGATCTTTCACAGGGGTCCGTGGGATGGTAGTAACAGCAAGGGTAGGAGTGAGTGCTCCTCACCCTTGTCTGGACCTGATGCTCTAGGTGTTTCCCTCCCACCCCTCCAGTCTTCCTCAGCTGCCCTTCCATGTGTCTTGGTGCAGAGGAGAAAAGGAGTGTGGATGTGTTTGGCTGAGTCTCCCCATGGCTGCTCTCAGCCTTCAGCCAGGCTGGCACGGGCTGGGAGTCCAGCTGAAGTCACCACCATCCCTGGGCAGATCCTCTGCCATGTGAGGTCTCAGCCACCTTCTCCCTGTATCTCTGCTGGGAGAAGGATCTGTCTTCCCATCCTGGCTGCCAGGCTGGCTCAGCCCCAACCCTGGACTCCATGGGGAGCTGCCTGCTGAGGCTGGTGGGATCTGGGGAACATCAGGGACTCCTCTCAGGGGTGATGGGACACTCACTGCCTGTCTGGGCTGGAATGAAGCAGAAATTTCTGTCCTTGGGGCACCTGGCATGGACAGCTTTGAGAAGACCTGGAGGCCATTTCTTACAGCACTGGAGAGCCTGAATCCCACAGACACATCCCCAAATGTGCAGAGCTGAGGCAGCAAGAAGGAGCTGGAGGAGTTTCCCTGCCAGGTCCTTCCTGCAGCTCCTGGCTTGTCTTGGCACTCTCTGCGTGCACGCAGAGTGTGTGCATCACCCATTCCAGCAGCAACACACTTGGCCCTGCTTATGGACAAACATCAAACGAGTTCCATCCCCCAATGATGCCCTGACCTTGAGTGTTCCCAGAAGATGCCTTGTTGTCAGTAAATGGGACTGCAGCTGGCGTGGAGGTCTGAGGTACACCAGGATTGCTCTTCTCTGGCACTTTCTGCCTAGGTTGGTAATTTAAGCTGGTCCTCCTGGTGTGGGGGACACCAGAGGCTGGATGGCTGGTGGTTTGTAGGATGGCTGTCATTCTTTCTTGGACATTCAGGCACAACAGCAGCTGCAAGTTCTGGCAAATGCTGCACAACCCACAGGCCAGATGATGCCCAAGTAGGATTACAGGGAAGGAGGGGAAAACCTAGTTGGGGTCAGGTATTCTGGTGGATTTGGGAGGCTCAGATGCAGCTGAGATTCTGGAAAAGACCTTGAAGGTTTTGAACACTGGATAAGATATAGTAGTAGATGTAGAATGGTTTGGATGGGAATTAGGATTTTTTCTATACCTACAAGAACTGGGGTGCTGCTGGGAGGCAGCAGGCAGGGGGTCACCCAAAGGTCCTTCTTGCACCCAGAGCCTCACTGCAGGACTGGGGGGTGCCCAGGCCGTGCCTGCATGTACAGCAGGGTTGGGGTGCAGCTGCTGATTCTGCAGCTCCCCAAATACTTCGATGCCTGAAGGGACAGGCTGCACTGGTGAGGCACAGCCCATGCTGAGGCAGTGCTGGGTGTTAGCCCCAGGAGAGGTGTGCTGTGATCAATAATTCCTCTGTTCTCCATCACTTGGAGCATGAGAAGGAGCTTTGTGGCACATCCAGCCCGTTCCAGTGTAGGGATGTTCTGGAGGGGAGCTGCTCTCAGAGCAGGGGTGCTGGCCACACTCACTGCAGCCAGGGGTGTTTGTGTGCCTTTGTGCTCTGGAGGGAAGCAAGGCAGGCAAAGGGGCTGTGCTTGGAGACTTGGTTCAGATCCCATCTGTGCCACTGATCACAGGAAAGCTTCTTAGCATCCTCACGCTGTGATTCCCTGCCTAACAAGCAGGAAGGATGCTGCTTTGTGTGCTCTTCTAGGGAGCAGGCAGAAACTGGTGGTGTGTTGGGTCCCCAGCAGTGTGTCAGCACCAGAAATCACCAGAAATGGAAACAAACCCCTCCCCTCCCTCCAGCAGCGGTCACTGATGCACCTCAGCGCCATCCATTGCCCGGGGTACGGGGCTGTCCCTCTGCCGGCTGCTGCCCTGCGGGCTGGCAGACCTGGCTATGAGGGAAGCAGACCCTGCGGGGCTTCTTTGGGGGGAATCTGAGTCGGTGTTTGGGGTTGGAGGCCACCTACCTTATTCCTGAAAAGGGTCTGCAAGAAACCTGCAAAGCATCAGCCAGCAGAGTGTTGTCTCTCCTTGGGTGGCCACCTCGTTCAAATGTTTCCCCGCCAAGCTCAGCTCCCAGCAGAGGTGTTAGAGCCACAAGGACAGAAACTCACAGTGCCCAGCCCTGCCTCTGATCTGCAGCGGCACACTCCATCTGTGTGGGGGAGCTGTGGCGTGTGAGGAGACGATTTCTGTCAGTCCATTCCTGGTGACATGCAGGCTTCTGGCATCCAGGCTGTTTTCCTGGTGCTCGGCTCTAGCTGGGAGTACTGACGGCAAGCACGGATCCCCGAGGGCACTCGATGCTGTGTGATGGTGTGGAGAGAGGCTTTCCCAAGCTGCTGGAGGGCTGAGCAGCTCTGTGTTGCTCGCTGTGATGAAGGATGCTCGGGTGAGGCAGCTGCTCTGCTGATGCCTGCGAACTTCTGTAGCTGCTGCACGGAGCTGGGAGATCAGGGGTGTGTTTTGTGGCTCGAAATGACCCTTAGGGCTGCCAGCAGGACCCATTCCCCCGTCCTCTGGGGTGCCACGCGTCACTTGGCAGGTGATTCAAACCCATCCAGGCAGGGTTTTCTTCAGCAGGCTCTTCCCAGGGAGAGCACAGACAAGTGCACTGTCTGCCCGCGCTGAGCCAGCGAATGCAGGGCCCTCCTGCCTCGGCTGCAGACGGCTCCAGGCCTCTCCTTCCTTCCAGGCACTGCGGGCTGGGTCACCTTCTGCTCTGTGTCGTCAGGGCAGGGGCAGGGAGCCCCGAGCTGTCACACCAGGACAGCACAGGTGTGAGGAAGCGGAGGGAATCCTGCCTGCAGTGTGATACACCTGTGGAGAAAACAGCTGAGTGTGCCAAGAGCACGCACAACGTCACTGCGAGCAGACAGGTAACAGGGAGTAAAATCACTGCAGGAAGGAGGCTCCGGATGTTTCTTTGAGCAAGGAGAGGAAATGCCTTCCTGTGGTGAAGTGTGACACTGGCTGACAGGTGATGAGACCAGCAAATGTCATATTTAGGTGTAAAGCATCCAGGAGAGGAGCTGGTAACTCCCAAACCGTAAATACATGAAGAAGATTCTGGCTTTAGAAGGGCAGATGAGCACACTGGAAGGTGCACTGGGAAGCTGTGACCTTTTGAAACATTCCTGCTGGGAGGATGGCTGTGGTTTTCCCTCACTGGCTGATGCTGACACTCGCCTGTTATCCATGTTGGATGTTGGCCGCAAGTTTGCTGCTGCCAGCAGGAGCTCCTGGGGCTGGAGGTGGCTCCTCAAGCCATGGTGCCAGACAGATCTGAGCTGGGGAGAGGGGCCTGCTGCTCTCCTCTGCTCCGGCTGCTGGGGAAGCGTGTGCTGTGTGTGCTCTGGTGCAGGGTGGCACCTCTGGGAGGGGTCCCTCAGTCCCTGCCCCTGCACAGATGTCTGCAGGCCTTGTGGGCCTTCCTTGCGGGAAGAGGGATGCTGAGGCCTTGTGGGCAGAGCTGTTCTCCAGCTGGGATGTTTCCTTATGTTGCACAAGATTTACTGAAAGCCTCATGTGAACCTGCTGGGAGGGGGTGCATGGATGAGTTCCTTTTCCCATCACCTCTTCTGTAACTCAGTGTCTTTTCCTGTCATTCGGCCTTCAGGGAATTTCCCACCCCTCAGGCTGTGTCCCAGAGCCAGGAGAGCAGGACCAGCCCCTTCCTCCCTGGGCAGGCAATCCAGCCCTTGGTGCTTCACTTGTGGGGTGTCAAATTAAACCTGACCTGGAGCACAGCACAGCTGAGCCCTGCCCAGGCTCTGATTCTGGTCCAAGGAGGCTGCAGAGCCCAAGGTGTCTCGTTCCAGGATGAAGTGGGTCAGTCCAGGGGTCTTTCCAGCGTGGGCAGAGCCGGTAGTGGAGCTCTCCTTTGGGCTGGGGGCTCCTGTGAGGAGCAGGCTCAGCCACGTCCCACTCTGCCAGCCCTGCTGCCTGCTGCCACCAGGAGCAAAACCCGGTGCCACGGCACAGCTCCAGGCACGGTGCACCTGCAGTGGCCAGGGCAGCGGGCAGTGCCTGTGGGAGGACCACGCACTGGGCATCTCCTGCAAAAAACTGAGTTGTGCCAGGCGTGTGGTGCTCCCAGGAGAGTTATCAGATCAGTGTGGAGCCTGTGGAACACACACCCGTGTCCCTGGGGCAGAAACCTGCCCAGCAGCAGGGCCTGGAGGTTTGGAGATGTTTGCTGTAGCAGACACGCACCTGCCAGCAAGTGAGGCTGGGAACAGGATTTTATCTGGAGCAGTTTTATGCTGGGCTGAACTCATCTTCTGTGGGAGCGTGGGGGAACAGCAGAAAGGGGGGGGGGTTCATCCTTTAGCTGCTGCACCTGAGGGGAACCCTCCTCCTTGAATTCTTATTTTTGTGGATTATATTCTTCAAAATAATGGTTTTTTTCCTCCTCTCTGTAACGAATGACATGGGAAACCCTTCTGCAAGGAAGTAAATTCTGCCTGTCACGGTGGCTTTCATTTGGCAGTGTTGAATTTCCTTCCATGCTGCTGTTGTCTTTCTCTTTTCCCCTTTCTCTCCCGCCCACACACACTCTTTTCCATCGTACATCCTCAGCTTTCAGAATGATAATTGCAGCTGAGTGAAGAAAACCCTAACGTGTTTTGAAGGATGGCTTCAGTGCCTTTTTCTGCAGTATTCTCTGGTCTGCACCCTGTTTGAAAACGTGAAGGTGTTTCAATGACCTTTTTTTCCATTTAGACCTATTTTTTGAGGCTATTTTCCTGCAAGTTCCTGGAAAACTCCTTCTTCCCTTTCCCAAAAGCAGCTGGGTGAGCTGTGGGGGCTCAGTCAGGAGAAAAGGAGGCTCAGGGAGGACCTTCTTGCTCTCTGCAAATCCCTGACAGGAGGAGTGGAGCTGGGGTCGTTTGGGGTTGGTCTCTTCTCTCAGGTAACAAGCAGCCTCAAGGTGTGCCATGGGAGGTTTAAATAGGATATTGGGGAAAATTTCTTCTATGAAAGGATGGTCAGGCATTGAAACAGGCTGCTCAGGACAGTGGTGGAGTCATCATCCTTGGAAATGTTGAAAAAATGTGTAGATGTGGCACCTGGGGAGGTGGTTTAGTGGTGAACATGTTGGTGCTGGATTAAGGGCAGAACTTTCTGATCTTAGAGCTCTTTTCCAACCGTAGCAATTCTGTGATTCCACTCATGGTAGGACTGCAAGCACACTGGTGCTTCTGCCCATGCACCATGTTCTGGGACAAGCAGGACAGAGGAGGCCAAGAGCCCTGCTTGGGACTCCTGGCCCAGCCTAAAGCTGCTGCTCAGACCTCTGTGAGCAGCTGCTGGACCAAGCAGGACTGTGCAGAGGGGCTGTGCCCTGCTGACCACTACTGCCAGCCTGTGAGCTGTTGCCCCAGGTGCTGCTTTGGCCCAAGCCCTGGGCCCCACTGGGCTGTGTGTGCCGCACGCTGTGCTGTGGCCAGAGCAGCCCTTCCCAGCCCAACACACTGGATGTGCTTTGGAAAGCTGCCAGACCAGCAAACCCGTGCTGGCCATGGCCATCCCACACTCACAGCCGAGTCTGGCTTGGCAAAAGGTGCAGGATGCTTCAGAGAGCAGCTGGAGAGGGAGAAGAGGGAGGGGAGAGGCCATGCCAGGCAGGTGGCTGTGGTGGCTCAGTGCTTGAGGGCTGCCCTCCCCTGCCACTGACCCTTCTGTGCCTCGGCTGCTGCAGTGGGAGCTGGGGCTGTTGGCAGAGGTAGCACTGTGGCTGCTGCTTTGGCTTTGCATCCCTCTCAGTGGAGATCAGAGTCCTTGGAGAAGCCTTCAGAGTCTCATCAGTGTCATTCTGCTGGTAGCTGAGACAGCTCTGTGCTTCAGGGTGAGACGTGCTCAAAGGCAAAAATACCCTGGGGCAACCCAGGGAACAGAAGCCACCATCAGCTGCAGCTGAACAGTGTTGGGTGACCTTTTTTCTCCCTTGAGCAGTCTTGCTCCAGGGAAGTGGAGGACCCTTGATGCTGAGCTGCTGCACCGAGGCACCCAGCAGCGTGTTCTGTGTGTCAGAAGCTGCCTGCAGCGTGCGCGGGTGTTCATGGCAGGGAAATGAGGCAGCTTTGCCACAACCTGTTCCCAAACCTTTTCTAGTTCCACCTGGCTGCTTATCCAGCCGGCAGAGGCAAGGGAACCGTGCCTCCTGCCCATGGATGTGGGGATATTTCCCTCCCCTCCCCCTGCAATCAGATGCTTGCAGAGCAGAGCTTGCACTCCATCAGACGTGGGTGTCTATAAAAAGCCTCCCTGGGGTTGCGATTGGGTGGGTTGGCTGTGCCACGTGGTTTCTCGTAAGGCCTGTGTTGCTGAGCAAGTGGCATTCCACTTATTTTTGGCATTAATAGTCTTTAGTTAATACATAAATTCAGCTTAAATTCTGGATGGAGAATAAATCCCAAGTGGAGGCTCTGCTAATAAGACGACAGACGCTTCGGGGAGCCTGGGACGCCTGTCAGCGGAGCGGCCATGGCTGTGAGATCGAGAGCAGCAACACGAGGGCCTGAAAAGTTACCACCAGTTTCTGACTGAATTACACAAGGATTAGGCAGGTGCCTGAGGTGAGCTCTAGCTTTAACTGCTGGAGCTGAACTCATTTCAGCAAATGCCCCAGTGAGACCCCCAATCCCACCTGGCGTGTGGAGGGAAGGAGTCAAAGCCTCAGTTCAGGTCTGACCACTGCAGAACACCCTCATCTCTGCACTCTCCTGACAGGCAGGTCTAGCCTGAAGTCCTCTGCTCTGCTTCACTCTTGCTGACCCCCTGTCAGTCCTCCCAGGCTTCCCCACATTCTGGTACATCCCAAGGGACCTTCACCCCAGATCTGGGTGTGTTGAGGGCTGCATCCCAATGGCTATGTCCTTCCAGAGTCACACATCCCTGTGAGGACCTGGCAGGGAAAACCATGACCAAGCCAAGAGTGTGGGGGGACCTCGGACCTCTGACCTTGGGCTTTGCTCCATGGCTTGCTGCTGTCCCTGAAGGAGGGTCTGGAGGTGCCAGCAGGCTGTTCCAGGGTTTTGCGGCATTGTGCTCCCAGGGCTGTGCAAATGTGGCCGAATGGAGGGTCCCAAGCCTGAATTCACCATGAAGAGTGTGGGGCCTCGGACCTCTGACCTTGGGCTTTGCTCCATGGCTTGCTGCTGTCCCTGAAGGAGGGTCTGGAGGTGCCAGCAGGCTGTTTCCAGGGTTTTGTGGCATTGTGCTCTCCAGGGCTGTGCAAATGTGGCAGAATGGAGGATCCCAAGCCTGAATTCACTATGCCCATGATGGTTTTCAGGGTCAAGGTTGGAGCTGACTTGTGTCCCTGCCCCAGCAGGCCCTGCTCAGCAGCACCAGTACCTGGTGCCTTACCCTCGTGCTGCCCACCACACCTACACAGAGGGCTGCTGATGGCTCTGCAGCCCAGCTGCTCAGCAGCACCAGTACCTGGTGCCTTACCCTGGTGCTGCCCACCACACAGGGGAACAAACCCTTCCTCATATCCTTCCCATGACCATGCTGGAGCTGTTTTGTGCCTGTGTCAGACTGACAGGGCAAGAGGGATGTGCTCAGTCCCATCTCCAGCAGCCTCCTGAGGTCTTCCCCACTTTTATCTGACTGCTGTGAGATGAAATTCAGAATACTTTCCATGCTTTTTGAGAAATGTCCTTGTGAAGAAGAAGCTTTCCAGGAACCTTTCCAGGGGGTGCTGCACTGATGGTCTGCCAGCCTGTCCCACTCCAGCCCTTCCCTGTCCCTTCCCTCGGAGTTGGGGTGCAGGGTGTGTGCTACTCTTAGGGAGAGGTGTCCAGGTGACTGGGCCACAAACCCCGTGGTTAAGGGGTGGCTTGCCAGCTCCTCACAGGGTCCTCATTGTGTTTTTGTGAATTTCAACTCTTACCAGAGCTGAAAAGGGAAGTTATTCAGGTTTTAGAAGAACACCAGTTGGTCCCAGTCTCTCCTTCCTCACCTTGTGCATGAGGTCAGTCCCTACATGTGCACCACTTTAACCTCTTGCAAGGAAGCAAAGAGTTTAAAGAAATTTTCAAGCCTCAGATCTGGGGAGCTTCAGGTTTCAGTTGCAGTCAGCACTGATATTCCAGCACTGGTCTCATAAAGTGGGGAGAGTCAGAGGGAATTACTTTCCTCATGTTCCTCCCTGTGGATTTCCATCTCACCCTGCTTCTTGCATCTGCAGTTTCCATCTGAAGGAGTGACAAGAGAAACCTCAGTTGTTTTGTTTTTGGGGACAAGGGTTTGGAGTCACATTGTTTTCCCATATTTTTGGTTCAGGGGAGGTGGGGCTCATTTCAAAGCCTGTGTGTTGCAGCTGGGAAAGCCCTGGCTGGTGGGACTGGTGGTTACCCCTGATTCACAACATGAGGGGGTGAAGTCCCAGCTGCAGCCTCTGGGCAAGGTGTAACAACCAGGAGCTCTGTGCAGAGCTGTAGGTGGATGCAGCTATTCCTCTCCTCTCCTCTCTTCCCCCACATCTGTGTTCTCATCTGGGACCTGCCTTGGGGACGCATCACGCTGCAGTAGAAGCTGCAGCATGAGATGATGTGGGGGCGGCCCTGGGATGCTCCTCTCTTGGAGCAGGGGCCTCAGGGAAGTAAGTGAGTGTGTGTGTGTGTGTGTCCCTGTGCTTGTGCCAGAGGCTTCCTTTGGAGCCAGAAATGATCAATGCTGGAGGCTGGGGGGGTGGGAGGGAGGAATCCCAGCATCTTCCTACCCAGGAGCCAGCAAATAGACTCTTAGGATTGGCCGTTGCTAGGCACAGGGCTGGCCAATGGCTGCAGAGTGGTCCAGGCACGGCCGGGACATCCTGGCTGGGGCTGGCGCCCGTGTCCCGAGAGGACAAACCCTGGCAAGGGACAGCAATGCACAGGAGGAAGCATTTGGCATGCAGAGTGAGTCCAGGCTGAGCAGAGCTGTGGGGTTTCGTGCCTTGGTTTTTTCCCCCCAGCCACTCCCCTCTCTGTTGACCTCTGGCCCCTTTTAATCCGAGTCCCTCCATCACCACCCCGTGTATCCTGAGCCTTGGGAAGGTGAGAGTCCTCCCCACCCCTCTGTTCTGCCCCAGAGAGAGCTGACTGCGAGGTGGCTCTCACCTGGAAAAGCCCAACAACAACTCTCTCAATAAACCAGCACTGAATGAGGCAGAATAAAGAGAGTATCTAGTGAGTAAATAAAACATCCTTCCAGATGCTGTGCACCCATATTTGTGCAGCATCATACAGACTCTGGGCAGATTTCTCCCATGTCTCAGAGCAGATCCAAGCCAGGGAGGGAAGCTCTCCCCTTTGGTCATTCATAGTATAATTTCCTTCCAAGAAAACAACTGTCAAGGGTGTTCTCACAAGGACTCCTTGCTGCACTGTTAAAAACAGGCAGGGCCACACAGGTGGTTCATCTGCTGTGCTTGAGTGGGAGCTGCCATGGGCTGCAATATCCTGCTGAGCTTTGCCCATGGGCAAGGCACGTGTGTGGCACAGCCTGGAATGTGCTCAGTACGTCCAGCACAGCCCAGCAGAGCCCGGGCATGGGTGTACTCAGCTCGTAGGTGCACCATAACTCCTCAAGGCACAGTGGTCTCCTGCTCAGCATCAATGCACTCCAGGGGCTGAAGCACTCCTGAAATGTGGGATGCCTTCTGGCAAATGCTGGAGAGGAATCTTGAACAAGGGCATGGAGTGACAGGACAAGGGGGAATGGCAATTGGGATGGGGTAGAATACAAGCAAAGGATGGGAAAATAGCTGACAACTTTGGGGGAGAGCAGCCTCTGTGACCAGTCCCAGCTTGTGATGGGTTTGGATTAGCTGTGGAATCAGGGCAGGGGATGTGGGGAGAGGCACAGACAGGGCCAGCCAGTCCTGCTCTGCCTTTGCTCTGTCACTGTCCCTGCTCCATGGGGCTGCACTAATCCCCGGCAGGAAAAGCAGGGAGGGAGCTGCGCTTTGATGGAGACAAGGAATGGTTTAGAGGGAATTAGAAGGGATTTATGTTGGTGGAAGAAAACACAGTAAGCGTGGCTGGCCTGGCCTGGGTCAGGGCACTGAGCTGTGCAGGGGGCTGGCCCTGAGGAGCTGCTGTGATGGCAAGGGGGCTGCTCACCAGAGTTCTCCTTAAAGCCACTGTTCCCAGAAGTGTACGACTGCACATGAATCTTAATTATCTTGTAGAAGTTTTATGGTGACTGGAAGAAGCTTGAGAGGATGAACAAGCAAAGCTCATTCCATCTGGAGATGAGTGAAAACGCCCCAGCATTTATTTAGTGTATTTTCTGTGTGCTTGAAATTCACCTCCCAGCTTTAGGTTGTCCATCTCTCAGTTCTGCACTGCTTTGAGCTAGCTACCAGAATAACCCAAAAATGTCTGTTTGCAGGTCTCACTGAAGATTTCTCCCAGTTAAAGCCTGGTTCCAGTTAGACCATGCAATGGTTGCTGTGGGTGCCAGCATCCATCATTGGCAGCTCACAGTCTGTTGCTCCCCCGTGCAGCGTTGTCCCTCCTGGCTGGCAGCTGGCTCTGCTGCATGTGATGAGGCAGGATGTGGGATGGACAGGCTGCAATCCACCATTCTGGGAGCCTCCAGGGGTTCACAGGCATCAACTGCTCCTTTTGACTTGCCTGGACAGGAGGCAGAGGTGGTGCTGATCCCCAGCACTCCTGTTGCTAATGGCTGTGGAAAACATCCTGCTGGCCCGGCAGGTCCTGGCTGCCACCCCCAGCTGTGTCTCTGCACCAGCAGCTGGGCTGAGCTGTTGGAGCAGTTTCGCTTCACAGCTCCGAGAACGCCAGGACGTGGCAGTGTCTGCAAAAACACGGGCAGCTGCTCCCAAGGATGCAGGGAGCCGGCGGGTGGAGATGCTGACAGCATCTCAGCTGCCCCGGGCTGCTGCAGAGACCACTGGCACCTTCCAGGGCACAGAGCTCCCAGCCTGTCAGGGAGATGGGTCTGAGCCCCCCGTGGGGGCTGGCAGGACTTGCTCACTCAGAAATCACAGCCTGGTGCTGGCAGGCAGGGATTTGGGATGCGGCTGGACTGGTTTTGGGTTTTTTTTTTTCTTTTGTATAAGATGGTATTCTTTGTTTGGTTTTAGATTTTTATTAGTTTTTATTTATGTTACAGTTTTATGAACTGTGAGTTCTATAGTGTTTTATTCTAATAAACTAAAAATGGAGATGTGTTTTTTAATAAGGTTTTTAAAGGATAAATTGTTTAATTAAGAAATTATACTTAAATTATTTTTGTTTTTAACTTTATAATTCACTGTTTGTGGTTTGTAAGTCATCTGGGCTTGCACCCCAGTTTTGTGGTGCAGGGGCAGAGTCTGGGGGTGCCCCATGTCTCAGCTGCTGGACAGTGCTGCACTGCAGAGTTTTCTTCGTGCACTGAAAGGGATAGAGAGGGGAAGGGCAGGAACCTGCCATCAGGGGCCAAATCTGCTGTCCTCAAGGGGTTCTGCAGTGAAAGCTCTGACAAGGTGCTTGGAGGTGGCCCTGTGCTCTGCTCTGAGCACGGGGAATGTCCCTGCTCTGCTTCCTGCTGCTCTTCAGGCAGCATCTTTGGGAAGAGATGGCAGGACAGGAAGGAAGAGAATAAGGGACAGCACATGTGAGGAAGCAGCAGAGAGGGGGGTGCAGGAAAGCTGGTGGAGATGTGGCGGGGAAAGACATGGGAGCCCAATGATTAAAATGATTTCCCCTGATTCTGCAGAAGGGTCAGCTAGGAAGTTGGAGTCCTGGTGTGGCTCTCCTCAAGGTCATAAAGCCAAGGCTCTTTTGGAAGAAGTGCAGTCCTGGGATCCTGCTGGGCATCATATTTGGCTGAGCCCAGGGACCTCTGCTTCCCTGAGCAGGCTCCTTTGAACACTTGTGTCCAGCACGGAGCCTCTGACAGAGCTCCAAGGTGACAGAGCAATTTGTCAGTGGCTCTGTCAGATGCTGAAGCCTTGTTCCACTGGGAAAGGATTTTAGGCTGTGACATGCACTCAGACTCCCATTAGGTGCCAGCTCCAGCTGGCTGTTGTTTTTCTGCTGTTGGAGAATAAGGTGAGGGATGGACTGACCTGTGTTTTATTGGATCTACCTAATTTTTTAATGATTTATTTGCTGCAGAGAAAACAAACTGGGGCAGGAACTGGTCTGCTCAGATTGACACTTCTTGTTTTTGTTGCAGACTGGATCTGCTGGGGTTCCCTATCCTTCAGAATGATGGGGAAAACTTGGCTTTCCTGTCCCACTGGCTGCTGGGCATGTCTTGCTGTGGCTTGTCTCAAAACCCCTCAGCTGCAATGCCTTGGGGTTGCTCTCTGGCACAGACATCAACACACAGCTGTGGAACAGGACCACTGAAACAGGGCTACCTGCAGAGAAGTGTTCTTAGTCCTGTTAGCTCATGAACTGTGACCAGGAGTTTCTTCAGCCCAGATGAAACAGTGCCAAGGCATCTGCAACACTGGGGGTGCAGATGCTCTTATTCCCATGCAGTTTAATTTACTGGTGTTGCTGTGTCTTGGTGTCTGGCTTTCCAGAGATCACAGCTAAGAGCAGCAGCAAGACTGCCCTGGGAGATGAAGGGCACTGGGAACAGCCTCTCCCAGCACAGTCTTCTGGGCTTCCCTTCTGTGGGAAGTCTTTGGAAACCCCAGACTGGTTCTTCCCTCTGCCCTCATGCCACAGGGCTGCAGGTGGGTGGGAAGCTGTGCAGATCAAGGTGCATGGAAGGGTTTTCATGGAATGGCTTCTCTATGGTGAGGACTTCAGAGTCCTTTCCTTCCACAGGGTCTGATGGAGGAAAAGCACCCCCGCGAGGGACCAGATTCTGCCAGCAGCTCCGCAGGAGTGGTTTGCTGTGGCCAAGACAGAGCAGGAGCCTAAAGCAGACTTTGGGGGTGCTACAAGCTGTGCCCAAGGAGGAGCTGGATCTCCATCACATTCACCGTGCTCAGAGGAGCTCACAGCTGGAACACGCTGTCCTAGAAAACGGCGCACGTTAGTCCCAGAGTCTCCAAGGCTTCGCTCCCGTGTAGTGACATCCAGTCACAGTAAAGTGGGACAGGAGAGACCTGGTGACAGCTCTGACGTGGTGCCAGCTCGGCTGGGAGGAAATGACGGGTCTGCCAGCTCCTGTTTGCTTGCTGGTCTGAGCCTGATGTGGGTTTTCCCAACGGAAAAATCCCCATGGCCTTGGAAAAAGATGGAGGGGAAACCAAGGTAGAGAGAAAGAAGGCCAGGCTCTCAAGCTTGGCCAAATGGTTTTTCTATGATTTAATTTTTTTCAGATCCTAGTTAAGGACCAATTAAATGATTAGTGTCACTGTGTCTTAATTAAGGTTAAATAGGCTGTGACTGTTGCTAATGATGGGCCATGGTGGTCTTCTGAAGTGACCTCTATCACCTCTAACCTGTTTGGGATGGAGCCACCTTGCTGTGGAGGAATAATCTGTCTGAGATGGGATACTCAGCTGTCACACAACTGCCACGTGGTGTGGGAGGGGACTCTTGGATTAAAGCCATACCTGGCAATAATGACACCTGGCTTTGCACGTGGTTCCAGCAGCCCAGGGGTTGTGGTGAGGATGGGGGCACCGTCCTTGCTCTTATCCCACCCCATGGTACTCCCTACTCCCTTGGGAACAAATCTCTCCTCCATGTCCTGCTTTTGTTCTGCAAACCAAAACTACCAGGATACCTTTCAGCTGGCTAAAACAATACATTCCTAATACTTTTTTTCATTAAACTGAGTTTTATTAATGTGTGGGAAATTGAAGCAGCCCTTCTGCTATTTCAACGGGAGTTCGTGCACAGCACTGTTCATTCCATCACTTTTAGGCCAGCTCTGCTTTGGCAGTGCTGACACCAAGAATCCAATTCTGGATTTTTGGTTTGCCACAGGAAAGGGCTGGGCACAGAACACACAGATGTCTGCTCTGTGGTCATGCCAGTGCAGACACCATAAATCTATATATTTTAATTATCATAAACAATGCCTTCAGGGAATGCTGCTGACACTTTTCCTTCTGAAACTATGCTTTCCACTCTTTGTGTGGTTCCAAGGAATTTCCCAGGGGATTGTTTTCCAGGAGAGGGAAAGCCAATGATGGGAAACTAATGTGTTGTCAAGAGCTTGCTGCAACGTCCAGCTGATTTCCCATTCCCCTGCTGTACAAAGTGGCCTTTGCTTGTCTTGATATTCAGAGATATCCCATGCAGGGATGCTGATGAGTGTCTTGGTAAAAGACAGTGCTCAATAAGCTGTAACAAGAGAGGGTGTGGAGGCCTGAGGGGGCCCTGCCGCAGCAGAGCAGTGCTGCAGCCCTCCTGATCCCCACTTTCACCCGGATACATGGAGGCTCCTTAGGCTTTAAGCTGCTACAAGATGAGGAACCCAGCTCAAAGCCAACTGTATCCTCTTACACAAACACCAGCGCTGGGAATTGCCAGGGATCATGGGGGATTGAGAGTGGCCAACTGAGAGAAGCAATGAGCTGGGACAGGGACTTGCAGGGACAAGGGGCTGGAGGGACCTGCAAAGGCAGAGCCTGTTGCAAGGGACCTCCCTGGATGCAGTCCTGTGAGAGGTGCTGGGAGATTTTGGATGGAATTCAAGAACAGCAAATGTGGAAATGTTGAAAAGGCATGTGGATGTGACACTCGGGGATATGGTTTAGTGGTGAACGGAGTGGTGCTGGGTTGGCAGTTGGACTTGATGATCTTAGAGGTCTTTTGCAACTTTAATGGTTCTAGGAGTCTCTCTTCTAGCAGGCAAGACACTTCTCCTAAATTCAAGTTCAGCGGGGAAATAATTTGCAAAATAGGTGTCAAAAGGGATCTGAAGGGCTCCAATTCAGCCTCCCATCCACAGGTGCCTGGTGCAAGGTGCAGCATCAGCTGTATCCCAGGAGAAATTAATGTGAAAACATTCACATTGCTGGCCACAGTTGTAGGGTTTGTGAAAGCCATTTGTACAGACTCAGGATTTGGTCTGATAAGTCAGGGGAGACTTTGGGCATGGAGTAACAGCAAGTTCTGACCTGGGTGAGGCATTTTCCTGGGCTCTGGGATCAGATGGAAGCTGCCAGGTACGCTGGAAATGTCTTGAGGTGTGGGGTGGTGATGGTGCTGTTGCCTTGGACACCCTTCTCTTCTGTGCTGGGGTGGAAGACGATTTAGAGATAGGCTTGTCTGGGGCCCACATGCCTCATCTCTGCATGTCCCAGCAACTTTAACACCCAAGCTGGGGCAAGGCTGCAGGACCCCTGCACAGTCTGTGTGGGAAGGCAAACTGCTTAGCTCCAGCACCCTGACAGGAGGTAAATCCAGGGCTTTAGCAGACTTACACCCTTTGGAGGCACAATCCCTCACCATGCCCCTTGTGGGGCATCTGATGAGTCTTTTAGAGGTCTTGAAGAAGTTGGACCAAAAGGTCTCAGCTCTCTGGAAATGCTTGGGCTGATCCTGGTGCACGTTCCAGACCTGTCCTGGTGGATGGGCTCCATCCACCCTATTTTCCCCGCCCTGCTGGCAGTGCCCTCAGCCAGCGTTCCCTGCTCTGGCTGCTCAGGCTGGACGTGGCAGCCAGCCCTGCCCTTTGCCGGGCTGGAGCTGCCAGACACGGAGCAGATGGTTCCATCTGCACCCAGACAAGGCTCTGTCTCCGGGGCTGACATGGGAGACAGGAGGGATGTGTGAACAACTCCACGTTCCCTCTGCTGCTGCCTGCCTTCCCACCACTGTGCTGCGGCCACTTAGGACTTCTGAGGAATAAAGCAAGGGGAAACCTGGGGGATGGCTGAGGAAACAGAGCCCCTTGAGCCCGGCGGAGGCCTGGCAGAAGCAGGGGAGAGGAGCACTCAGTGGCTGTGCTTGGCAGGGACTCTGTTTGCAGGGGTTGCCGGTCACACACTGACCGCGGGGCTCGCAGCTCCCGGGGGAGGCAGCAATCTGTGTCATCTCGCAGCGGGCTCCCTTAAACCTCGGCCTGATTAAGCAATGGCAATATGGGCCTGATATGAAAGAGCCTTCCCTGAAAAGGGCCGATTGTGTGGGCAGAAATAGCCTGTTTAATTGTTCTCAGGGCCCTGCAGTTGCAGGCACACGAAGCCACCGGATCCTGCCTTCAGTTGAGCAGGAATCTGGAGATGAATAGTGTCCATCGGTGGCTGGTGCTGCTTTGGGTACAGACCGACCCTGCTGGCCATTCACCTGAGAAAGCTGCATTTGAACACTCAGGGTTTTATTTTCAACCTCAAGATGTCTGAGGGATTTGGGGAATATCCACTCAGCTTTTGACCTTTTGTTTGTCCTTGAGAAAGCAGCATGTGGCTTTCCACGGTGAGGCTATCAACTAAAACAGCTGTGGGGCACAGGTTGGTGCAGGGCCTTGCAGGGTGGCACTGCTGGAGGAGGAGGAGGTGGTGTTGATAGGTCTTGGGAACAGTTCCTCCTGGATTCCTGTGCTAGATTTTAGACCCACTTGCAAATGTGGCCAGTGGTTTTCCACCGACACATTTGTTGAGAGCTGTGTCAGAGCAGGTCTGGAAGGAGTTTGATACTGAGACATCTGATGAAAAACTGCTGTGTGTAGTTACGTCAGAGTTATTTATTCATTGCATAGAGATAAAAGCTTTTTTGATGGAGTGCAGTCATCTTAGCTTGTGGCTGTTGTTTTTCTTAGTTTCTTGTGTATTTTAGGAATCTAATTAATTATAGGGAGTGATTGATGCTCTGAAAAAATACACTTCAAGCTGAGCTGCAGTTTTCTTCATGATTTCTTTGACTTGATACTCAGAAAGCAGTAAGCCAGGACCTGCCTTGGCAGCAGGTCTTCAGTATTCAACAGGCAAGAATAAAACATTGTCAATTGCAAGGAGAGCAAGAGAGGGAGCAAAGCCTTGGGTAGTGCAGGCATATCCAGAGGGAGCTCAGCAATGCCTCAGGACATGTCAGAGGAGGTTGTCTGAGCCCCTCTTAGCTTATACTCTTGCCTCCCTGAGGAGCATTGCCCTGAACTGCTTGGGCATGTTGGTCTGAGGAGCCCTCAATGTCCTTGGAGGGGTCTAGTTTGAGATCCCAAACTTATTTGGATGCAGGGACAAGGATCCGCTGTCTGGCAGGGGGAAGCTCCTTCCTCCTTTTGAGTAATGTTGGGCTCACCTGCTTCATTCCCCAGGACCCTTAAAGCCTGTCTAGAGCCAGATGGACAATTTAGATACCTTTTTTGGTATTTAGATGATGATGTGTCCTGCTGAGGGACCCTGCATTCCATGCAGATGCCAGCTGTCACATTCAGGCATGGTGGCCCAGCCCTCTGGGCTTTTGCTGAGGGATGCAGGCCTGGCTGAGCCTGCAGCACTGGAGGCCAGCTGGGCCACCTGGCCTGGAGGAACTGCAAAGCCACTCTGGCCTCAGTTATTTCTCTTGATTCCCTCTGCCCTGGAGAGAGGCTGTGCACCAGCAGGGCTTGATTGCTGTGACCATTTGGGCTGCTCAGAATCTGGTGGGTCTCACTACCCCTGGGTGTTTCTAGGACTTGATAATCCCATCCCAAACACACCTTTCTAACAGAGTAAGCCCTGTTATGGTCACATCTTCCCAGTTCCCTCTGTCTTCTCCACATGTCCTGACCACCCTTGCCTGCACTGAGCCTGCCTGCCCTTGCTGACTGCCCAAATCTCTCTGCAGCTCATCACTGCCAGCATGTCCTGACAAATTGGCAAAATCTGCAAAATGAAAATATCTTCTACCACATTTTTCAGTTTTGCCACCAACAGAGCCAGGAGCCTGGAGCCGCTTCTGCTGCCCTGCTCAGTGACCTGAAGGGGACCTAGCCAAGTGTCTCCTTGGCAGTTCCTGAGCTGTTCATTCTCTCATGTAAGTGCTCTTACAAAAATGACCTGGTCCTGAGCAGCTGGAGGAGTTCAGCTGTGAGATTGATGTCTGCCCCCATCTCTTTCCTTTCTTTCAGACTGTGCTGCTCTGGAAGGAGAGGGCAGCTCTTGGAGGACACTAGTCCTGAGGAAGCCTGTTGGATAACCACAGCTCATTGGACAACCCCAATCCCAAATCCTCCTGTTTCTAAAATAGGCAGTAGGCTGGCAGCTGGGATGTGTGAGAGTGAGGAGGTGAGTTCCTGGGAGGAGGACAGCCAGCAGCTCAAGGACCTGGGAACCAGCTGGTGTTTCCTTGGGACCCTGTGGGGTTTTGCTGTGAACAGAAGGAGTTGCCCCATGGAGCAGGGGCTTAGAAGATTGTGACCCCATAAATCTATGGGATTGTCATTCGCCTTCCTGGACTACACCTGAGCTGCTCATCTGGTGTCTCAGTGCACTGGGTTCATGTTTGGAGAGATGTAGCCAACCTGTTCATTTGTCCAGGCCCTGGACTGTACCAAAAGCCTCAATGACAGGAGATTTTGGCAGCCCCTTCCTCCCCGTGTCTCAGTGCCTATCACTTTATTTCCTCTTCCATTTCTTGAATTGTCTCATGTATGACTGCCTAGCTGAGATCACCACCATGATGGGCCTTTGCCTTGATATTCAGGGTGGATAATAGAGCATCCAGCATCTGATTTAATTTTTGCAGGGATTTGACTTCCCTGGGAAAACTCCCTGGAGAGATGCTCAGCTTAATCATGATTAAGGCCAACAAAAATCTGGTGGCTGATCCTCTGAGAAAAGAGGGGCTGTGCTTGATCAATAGGTGAACCTGGGGCATCTGCTGGAAACTGATGGGTTTTGGGGGCCTTATTTGGTCTGCTTTCACCACCTGGGCTGTCCCACACTGGGAGGCCTGCTGGAAATGCTGGTGTTCATGAGGGTGCTTCGATCTGCAGAAGGCTCCGTCTATTCCACAAGGTGTCATGGTTTTCTCTTTAATATCCTCGGGATTGTTTTCAGGCTGGGGATGTGTGTGGAAGGAAGAGCCTGAGGATGCAGATGGAATGGAAGAAAATCTAAGTAATTAAACGGCTGTAGATGAGTGGAGATATGGCTTAAGAGATTGATGGCCACCTGCTGGGTGGAGAGATGGAAGGAAAGATTGGATTCACGTGCAGCAGGATTGCAAATCTGCCCTCCCTTCCCATGTTAAATTGCATTTGTTACTGGTTTTTAGCCTTCCCCTGGGTAAACTTCCTCATGGCTCTGTAGCACACCTTTATGGCCACATCTGCTGTTTCCACCTCCCAGACTCTCTGGTCTGTTCTGGGGGGAAAAGCCTATAAAATAAACCTTGTGCAGCCACACAAGCTGTTTGCTGTGCCGCTGTCTTCTTTGGCTGTGTGAGTGCAATGTGTTCTGGTGTGTGCACGACTGCCTGGGCCAGTTAATGTGCACACAGGAGGGAAAGCTGCAGGTAAAAAAAGCATTGAGCATTGGCGTGTACCCCTGCAGATGCAACACTTCGGACTTTCTTAGAAGAGTGGCTTCAGTGGTTTCTGGAGGCTGCAGCTCACGGCAGAGCTGTGGCTCTCTGACCAGCTCTGTGCTCACCCTGAGCAGGGTGAACACCCAGTGACTCGACAGGACTGGACTTGATGTGATTAACGAGCTGTACCTGGAGTAAATTCCTCCGTCCCTGCCTTGGTGGTGCTTTACACAACCTCCAGGGATGAGCGAGCGTGGGAGGGGAGCTGGCAGTGCCGGGCTGCTGCAGGGACCTGCGGGGATGGGGGCTGCGGGAGGCAGGAGGGGAGGAGGCCAGACTGGGAAGGTGTGCGCCCCGCAGCACCCTGGGCTGGGGGACGAGTGGCCCCCGAGCACTTGTTGTCCCCCACTAGGTGGCACTGGGAGCCCTGTGATGGTGTCCCTGTCCCCCCCGCACAGCCTGGCCCGCCCCTGCCCCGCTCCAGGAGCAGAGCACAGGGGGACCAGCGCACGGCGCTCCATCCCGTTCCCACCGGAGCTGAGCATCGTCTGGGAGCTGGGGTGGCACGGTGCCAGTCATCCCAGGAACGAGGGATTCCCACGTGTCCTGGGCTTCACATGCTCACCTGGCCACTCCAGGAGTCACTGCAGGGCATTGTGTCTCCCGTGGAATTGGTGTCCTCAAAAACCCGGTGGGAGTCAGAGCCTGGCGTGTGCAAGAGCCAGGGCATCACTGCTAGCTGGTGAGTGCCACACGGGGAGCCACTGCACTGCTCATCTCCTGCTGGGTGTCACAGTATCTCAGCGTCCTGCTGGGGTTTGGAGTGTCATATGTCCTGTACTGGGAGCCACTGCATGCCCAGTGTCCTGCTGGGAGCTGGGCTGTCCTGATGGGACACCACACACTGGCTCTGCTCTGCCTTTCTGGGGTCAGTGCCTTTGCACACATTCTGCTGGCATGTGGGGTGTCAAACACTGGTTCTGCCCTGCTAGGAGTTGTTGTGCTGCCTGTGTCCTGCTGGAGCTGGGGTGTCACCGAGAGCCTTGGCACTACTGGGAATCAGCTGATCCCTTGTGTTTTACTGGGAGCAGGTGCATGTTATGGGGCTCAGCCCCACTGGGAGCTGGGGTCCTTTCATCACATCATCCTGTTGGCAGTCAGGGCTGGGGGCTGGTCCATGCCCCATTAGCCCTGGCTAGCTGGCACAGCATGTCACAGGCTGGCCATGTGACATTGTCCCCTCCTCTCTCTGCCAGGCTGTCACACAGAGCCCATTCCCCCAGTCTGGTCTTCTCCCAGCCAGCCCAGCAGACCTCCTGCTCCCAGGATAAGGATCAGGGACACCCGGCCACAGCTTGCTGTGCTGAAGGTCCCTGCCTGCAGCAGGAACTACGATGTCATGGCACTGTGATTATTTTAATTAATTTATTTTAAATATCTGTAGTGCTGAGAATGAAATGGCATTAAATGAGCACATCCCACATCCCCACCATCCTCTGCTGCAGCTCCCAGCAGCAGCATCAGGACTGCAGATCTCTCCCTGCCTGTCCCAGTGCCCGTGTCTGCCTGTCTCTCTCCACCCACCCAGCATGTAGGGTCTCTGGATCCTGCCCTGACAGCACTGCTGGCTTGGCACTGTGGCTGCATCCTGCAGTGGCTGGGGCTTCCCCAGCCCTAGGGGATCCCCTGGGTCCCTCTCTGGGCCCAGCACTCCCCACAGTGAGAGTGGGAAGGGAGGGTGAGCGTGTTGCTGTTTCTCACACAGGGAAGGTTGAGTGCCTCAGGTTGGTGTTCACAAGGACATGGCCCCGGGCTGATGAGAGGGGCTGGCAGGATGTGCAGGCAGCTCAGTGAGGTGCATGTGTGTGCTCCAGACAGATCTGGAAGGGGCTGCCAGGCATTGCTCTTCCACACATGGCTGAGCTCCTGGGCCAGGGGAGTCTGGAACCTTGGCAGGTTACTTGTTTGCAGTGGGAGAGACAGGTAAAGCAGGATCTGTGTCCTCAGTACTGACAGCTGCTGGATGAATCCCCACAGTGGAATGGGGGGAGAATTGAAGGTAAAAGTGTGATAACTTGAGGGCTGAGATAAAGGCTGTAGTAATCAAAGCAAAAGCCACACATGCAAGCAAAGCAAGGAATTCTTTCACTGCTTCCCATTGCTGGCAGGTGTTCAGCCATCCCCAGGAGAGCAGGGCTCCATCACACCTAACAGTGGCTTAGGAAAACAAGTGCTGTAACTGTGAACATCACCCCCTTCCTTCTTCTTCACCCTGCCTCATATGCTGAGCGTGGTGCTCTGTGGTCTGGGATATCCCTGTGCCAGCTGGGATTGCTGTCCTGGCTGTGTCCTCTCCCAGACTCCTGTGCACCCTCAGCCTGCTCACTGGAGGAGGAACGCCTCGACAGTGAGCCAGGACTGCTCAGCAGTGTCTCAAACAGCCCAGCACACCACTGTTTCCAGCACAAATCCAAAGCACAGCCCTATACCAGCTACTGCGGAGAAAATTAATGCTACCCCAGCCAAAACTGGGGAATATCAAGAAATAAATGACCTCCCTCTTCCTCACTTATCTTCTTATGTTTCTTCTTCATTGGCAAAAATCAGGAAGTCCTGTGCAGAACTGTTGCGCACCAGGATCTGTAAGATGTGAGGTAGCTGGAGTCTCTCTGTTCAGCTGGAGCCCTGGGTAACCTGTGCCACCTGATGGTCTAGACTGAATAGAAAAGTGATGGTTGTGCTAACTTCAACGTTCCTTTTGTTGTTTGCTCAGTTAATTTGCTTTTTTCCCCCACAAAGCTGTACTATCCGCTTTTGTTTCTAGCTTATGCTGACTAGACCTGAGTGTAACAATCTTCTGCCAACCCTGGAATGAATGCAGGAGCTAGAATGCTGGTTTGAGCTCAGTTTTCCGTTGCATAGCTATTTTCAATTCTCCAAAGTGCTTTTATTTGCTAAACGAGCAGCAGTTGCAGAGTGCACACGCGGTGACCCCGCCCAGGTGACCGCAGCTGCCCGGCGCTTGTACCTTGAGGTCACTCTCAGCTCAGACTAGATTTTCAGTGGTGACTGGTGAAACTCTGCAGATCCTATTAGCAGCCTCTTGAGCTTGGAGAGACCTGTGTGTGCAGAGCAGCAGCCTCTGAGAGAGCAGCTCAGGTAGGTTCTGCTGTGCCCAAGGCAGAAGAGGAAGACTAAGGTGACAGAGAGTGGGTCCTGTGTAAAAATATTTTCTGTTGTGCCTAAAACCAGCACTTGGAGGGATGTTGCAAGTCACGGCCAGGCAGCTTAAACGTGCTCAGGTTGTCACTAGAGGGAGCAGCATGTGATTTTTTTTTTTTTCTTTTCCTAAATCTTGAAAAAATGACAGGATGCAGAGACTCAGCTGGTGGAGCGGTCTGGCAGGAGGGATGTAGGAGAAATGCTGCAGTACCTTTGGCTTAATAAACATATGTGTTTCTGTAGTGCAAGGGGATCTCCTGTGCCACTCAGCCAGCGGGGTCTGGGGGGAGAGGAAGGAGTGAAGCACTTCATAAAGCTCAGTTTGCTAAATCGGCTTCTTGGCTCTCCTTTTGGCTTTGGAAGTGCCAAGTTTTGAAGGTGGACAGGGCCCTGCCAAGTGCAGGCACTGTGTGCCCTGCAGGGGAGAGGGCTGGAGTGGCAGGGATGTGGGATTTAGTTGGCTTTGCTGCTACTGTGAATTAACTGGGTTTGCAGTGTCTGCGAGGGGCCTGGTCTGACGCAAGCAGCTGCTGGAGATCTTCAGGAGCTCTCAGTTCCCAGATCCTGGTACCACTGCGTGGCTGAGCAGGGCTGAGCTGTGTCTCTGTGCCCATCGGAGGTACCCCCCAGGCCCAGGGTCTAAATACAAGATGAGGAGCAAGGCATTAAGAGACAAAGCAAGGAAACAAAGAGCCCATAATGGTATCCTGCCTTGCCTTGAATTGGACAATTCCCCTATGACTAGTTGGTGGGCAGCGGATTACTCAGTGGGTGGAAAGGGGTCTGGAGTCAGTCCTGTGGACTTCATTCCCTCATTTGTAAAATGATGTTGTGAACATCTGGCTCACACATGGAGCGTGACACTTGGCTCACAGAGGCATATAAATGTTTTCAGATCCTTGAATGGCTGTTGCTGAAATGCGAAGGATCATCGTTAATGAAGTCTGCAATAACACTGACGGAGCGTTTGTGTTTGCTGCAATTTGTAACCATGTTCTAACACTTGTTAACGAATGCTATTGTGGGTTGCAATGTGACCAAGGAACACTTGAGGATAAACAGGGTTGTTCCTGGTTTGTGCTACTATTTATCACTGCAGGTGTTGAAACATGTCATGTCTTGCAGCAGGGCTTTAAATGGGTGAGTACGGTGAGAGGGGGGACTCAGCTACCGTGACTTCCTCTGTGGTTTTTCCATCTGCTCCACTCACACAGGCAAATGCCTCCATTGCCTGGTATAAGTAGGGTGGCAGGGAGCTGAATATCCACATGACATCAGGAAAATCCAGCTGGTGGACTGGAGGTTTGTTTTAGACAACACAGCTTGGAGTAGTGATGCTCTCAGACATGTGCTGCGATTGTTGGGGTTGTCCTGTGCAGGATCAGGAGCTGAAACTGCTGATCCTTGTGGGTCCCTCCCAGTGCAGGGCATTCCATGATTGTGTGAATGCAGCTACTCTCCATCAAGAGACCCCATCTAGGTGAAGACATGAAGAAGCAGCAAATGTGCAAAGTCAAAGGCAGAGAACTGAGATTCAATCAAAGGCCTGCAGGGATGAGCAGTTTGTAGCTGAACCAGACATACAAAGGAAGCAGACAAGAGGTAGAAGCAGAGGCAGGTGATCTAGGAGGAGTACAGAGATTTTTTTTGCTGTCTGATTTTGCAGGGATAAGATGACCTGGAGCTGAAGCAGGTGAGGAGTGTGAAGGGTGACAGAAATGATTCTGCAGGTACCTAACCAGCAAAGGGCAGAGTAGGCTCAGTGTGGGCCTGCTGCTGAACAATGCCAGAGACCTGGTGACAACAGCTGTGGAAAAGCTGAGCTACTTGGTGCCTTCTTTGCTTTTGTTAAGATCAGGCTTCAGCAATCACAAACCCCTGAGTGCAGGGGAAATGTCTGGAGCAAGGAGGACTAACCCTCAGCCTCAGACCACTTAAGCAAACTGGGCTCCTAAAGTGTTTAGGCTGAGCAAAAGCTGAGAAGCTGGGACTGGTCAGCTTGGAGGAGAGAAGGCTCAGAGCACCTTATAGATGCCTGATGGGAGGAAACAAAGAGGAAGGAGCTGGACTCTTCTCAGCAGTGTCCAGTGACAGGACCAGAGACACTGGGCACACAGGAGGTTCCATCTGGACAGAATGAGAGCTTTTCCTGTTGTGAGAGTGACCAAACTCTGGCATGACTTCCCTGGAGAGGATGTTGAGTCTCCATCTGTGGAGTTATTTAAAACCTATGGGGACTCCTGCCCCTCCTCCCCTGTGTCCTTCAGTGGACATGGATCCTGTGCAGGCTGTGGCCCACAATTCCTTTTAGACCCTTCTTTGTCCCTTCTCTGCCCATGGGGATGACTGCCCTGACTCACTTGTTCCTTATTTCTTATTTCTTTTCCTGACTGCATCTCCCAAGTCCTTGAGATTGGTCTGAATCCAATGCCTGTCCTGTGATATTCTGGCAGCTTCTTCTGTGCTGGCATCATCCGTGTGGTGAATCAATCCTTGCTGTTATCTGGCTGTGAGGAGAAAGGCTAGTTAGGATTGACCCAAACTTCATCCTGTGATTTCTCACTTGATTCATCTTCCATCAGACAGCAAGCCATTTATGTCTGCTCTTTGAACATGTCTTTTCTAGATGTCTTCCCATCATATGGACATTGAAGCTCCCTTAAATACCCTAGGAGACTGCCACCAAACAAATGCCACAAGTCTTACTAACATCAAGAAGTGATAACCATTGTTTTTTCTTTATCTACAAAGGGAAACCTGGCTATCCAGAGAGCTGGGCTGTCTGAAGGAGTTGTATTTGCTCCTGCACCCTTCCTTGCTTGCATCTCATGTTTATGCTAATTAAAGCTAATCTAGTGGGTCTGTATAGGCCCAGATTTTATTTTCTTCCATTTTCTTCCTATTTTACACTTCACTTGCCTTCTCAGTGACCTTCTAAGCCCACTTGGTTTTCTCTGGAGCCCAAACCCCAGAAACCTGCATCACTACTCCGAGACAGACTTGTCAGGCACATCTCATTGGAACCCCTTCCCACAGAAGAGCACTCCTTACTCTGCTCTTGCTGGTCTGAGGGTTAAATCTTGTCTTCCTGCAGACATTAATAAATAGCTATGCTGCACCTGCTGCTGCTGCTGTCTCACAGTGGTCTTTGTGACCTTCTTCATGTATCCAAGACAGCTGATCTGAGATTTTCAGCTCTGAGCGGTGGACATGTCATATCTCTCTCTCTCAACTGATGGACTAAGAACAGTTTTCCACCCTCCCTGTTCCTCCAGAGCTCAGTGTCTTGCCATTTCAGTTTTGTCCTTTTGTGCTGGTGAGATTGCTTTTAGCTGTTGGTGGTTGTAATGCAACCTGGAGCTGATTCCTCCTTCTGCACTCCACAAGGATCTCAAGGTTCAGTGTATTGGTCCCTTCCCTTCCCCCCTGCCTTGCCCTGGCAGCCAGAGAGCTTGTTCAAGGCCCTGCTTCCACCAAACCAGCAGATCTGTTGCTGCTCTTTGTTCCTGTAGCTCAGCCTTCCAAGACATTCATAACAAAGCTCAGGGCTTATGGTTTTCTGCTGTTCTGAAATCAGCATTTAAATTTTTCTGGTGCCCCTCTGAAGGCTCCTCAACCCTTTTGTCCCAGTCACCCTCACCCACGTTGCCTCTGTGTTTGTATTCTCCCCAGCCTCCACACTGCATCACTGCTGAGCGTGGGTCTGCAGCGTTCCTGTCCCAGCAGATCCTCCTCAGTGTGTTCCAGATTGTCCTTTTGTCCCCAGAGCTGCTTCTTTGACCTGCTGGGATTTTCTGTAGGCCTGAGTTTTCTGTTCTCCCTGCAACCCATGCCTGTGTCCTCACTGCACACAAACAGCATTCCTCATTCTTCCAGAACAGGCTGATACTGTTCTGGGTTCAATTTGAGTTCTCCCAGACAATCTGTTGCCCCTAGTAAATCATAATTCTGATCACTTATAGAGTTCTCCTGTTTATTTTTAGCTGGAATCTCCAGGGCATTTGGCAAAGTGATGCAAGGCTCCTTCTGCTCTTTCTGTGGCACGTGGGACTCCTCCATCAGCCTTTTTCTGTTGTCTGGACCTGTTGTACTACTGCTACAGCCACCCATGCAAAACTCTTCAACATTTTTTTTTTAATATTTTTTTTATCCTATTGTCCTTTGTATGGAGAATGTACTACTGCTACAGCCACCCATGCAAAACTCTTCAACATTTTTTTTTTAAATATTTTTTTTATCCTGTTATCCTTTGTATGGAGAATACTGGCAAGTTCTCCCCTTCCTGGCTTACCCTGTGAAATGCAGTGGCTGCTGCAGAGCTGGCACACATCACTCCCCCAAGCCACAGTCCTTTCGCTGACCAGATGACCTGCAGGATATTTGGGCTCCTTGTATGCATCTTCTAAGTGCTCCAGAGGATGCTGACATCTGGCTTGTGGCACTGAAAACTGCTCAAGGTCCCTCTGACTGAGCTGGGGCATTGCAGGACACTTGATGTGAAGGTATCTGGATCATGTGGCAGAGTCATGGACCCTGCCTGGCATGGGAGGGCTGTGGTGAAACCCTTTATCCAAGAAATCCATACAGAGACAAGTGGAGGGTTTATTTTCTTGCCTTGGTGCTCCTGTTTTTAATTCAGTGTAGTGGATATGAGGCTGGAATGCAGGGATGTTCAGCTCTGTGGGATTAGCAAAGACATGAGCTGCTGTGGATCAGAAAGGCTGCTCTATTGTATGTGGAGGGAGTAGAGACAATAAAAATCCTTCTCTTTTTCCTGTCTGTGCTTTTTCCTTGAAAACCTGCTGGGCCTGGCCAGGATACTCTGTGAGAAGATAGCCAGACCAGTATCCTAGAGAGTAGTGATTACAGGGCATCTCATAATTTGCATCTTGGATACAGTGGAGACTGGAATATTGGTGGGACCCTGTGCTACCAGGATGCTTCTGTGTGCAGTTCTTGTGTGCCAGCAACTGGATTTAGAAGTCCAGTCTGTGTCACCAGAGCCAAAGACTCACAGGAGAAGGAGCTGTCTGTCCCAGGGATGTCCATCTGGTGCCACTGCCTTGCTCTCTTCAGAAGGATTTCCTTCCTTTGAAGTCATTCATCCCTTGAACTTGTCTACTTGCTTTGAGTTTCCTTTTATTTCATGAGAACTTAATACATTCTCCTTCCAGGATGCCAAGCAAATTTAAAGTATGCCTATTTAGCTTGCTAGGATGACTCGACCCAATAGATTTTCTCTTATTCCATTAGAACATTTTGCTCCCTGCCCTTTTCCTTTTCCTTGATTGAAAGCTTCGGAACCCCTCTTGCAGTTTTCAGTCCATCACTTTCTTTGTCTCTGTGTGACATCCTGTTCTCTTGTGAAGGTGCTAAGCACTAGGAATGCCATCCCTCAGATCCACAGAGTCCAGGCTGGTGAATCTGACCCTGACCTGACTCCACATAAAGAGAATTTCTTCCCTTTTATTGGTTGACTCTCCCTCTGAGGGACGCAGTTACTTTCAGCACTGCTTTGTCTGCATACATCACTAAGTTCCTGGGCATGAGATCATCTAATAATGGTAATAAATGTTAAAAGAGGACTGGTATTTTAGTGTAGGTGTAAGCAATGAACTCTTGTTTGGCTCTTAAGGTGGTTGGAGATGTGGCTTTTGTCCCACCACAAGCCATGGAAGTCTAGAGAAATCACTGCCCAGGGCCAGGGAGGAGGATGAAGCTGCAGAGGAGATTCTATGATGAAAAGAGACCACTGGGCTGTAACTCCCAGGCTGGGACAGTGATAGAACAGGCCCTTCCCAGCATCTCCACAGCTCCTCACTGCACACTGCAGGGCTGATGCTCTTTGCAGTGAGAGCTGGAGGGGTTAACACGGTACCCTGAGCTGCCCCAACGCAGTGCGAGTGATAATGCAGTTCTCCTGACATCCTTAACCATAGACCTGAGACCAGGGCACCTTCCCTGCAGCCAGACCTAGGGATTGCTGGTACCAGCCACAGGTTATAAACTAATTCTGGCAGTTGGCCATAAAACTGCTCCTTCCCGTGAGACACGGAGGCGTCTGGTGTCAGCCTGACACAAACCATTTGACCAGGGAAAGGCCTCTCTCCTGGTGGGTTTGCAGAAGGGCTGATGCTCTTAGTGAAGCCAGAAGTGTAGAGAGAGGGGCTCATAACCCTGTGCTAATAAATATTAAATGCCTGTTATCAGGCCTGGCATTTGCTTTGTGGCTCCAGCTTTTTTGCCTGCTTTGGAGGTTATCCACTGAAGGCAACAGGTTTATCAGCAAGTTCAAGCATGTTTGGACTGCAAGGTCTCTCCTGGTGTCTGGCACGTGAAATTATCCTAATCTGCCTTTAATATCCCAGCCTGTACTCTGGGTGCCATGACACACAATCTGTGCCCTGCACCTCTGGCTCGGGTTACTGCTGCTCACAAAGGGCTTTAATCCTCTCTCTCCATCTCTGCAAACATTGCAGTGTGCTTAGTCCCCCCATCACTGCACGGCGTCCGAGCCTGGGGGCTCATGTGGCAGCACAGAGTGAGGGGCTGCTCTGGGGAGCACTGGGGGCTGTGCTCTCAGGGTGAGTGGCAGCCCAGAAATGAACGTGGTGGTGTTTCATCCTGTGCTGCCTGTGCTGCCTCAGTGCTGGTGGCAGAGACCTGCGGAGCTGTGTCCTTCCAGCCTGAAGACTCCTGCCCCAGGAGGGTGGGATGGGGGTCAGCGAGGGCCCCAGGGATGTGGGGGATCTCCATCACTGGGGGGCAGGAGGGGCAGCAAGGCTGCTGCAATGTGAGGAATCTGAAATTCAATGAGCAGTTGTTGTAGAATCCTCTCTGGAACGCCTCTCCTGGGCCCTGAATCACCATGTGCTTGTGGATAACAACAGGAGTTTTGCCAGAATAGAAAATGAAGGATCAACCTCCTTCTGACCTCTTGGCTTTGAGATGTTGAGCAGCACCCTGCTCAGGCAGTTCATTTACCTGCCTGCTCCCAGGGATTGCAGCTCCACTGCTCATCACCAAACCAGGGACTGAGACCAGTGTGGTGGTTGCTGTTGGTCCCCCTCATTTCAGCAGCTTTAAAAAAGGAAACCAGGGGGAAAAGATCATATTTTTGATTAGGTTTTGTTATTTGGGTTTGGTTTTTTTTTCCCCTACTTTACTAGCACAAGAAGGCAAAACAAACCAGTCTGGAGAGTGGTAAGGTGACTTATTAAAACCCAAACAAAGTGACAGAACCCCACCAAGGCTAACAGGTTGCTAATGCAGCTTCCTGTCTGAACGTGACTGTGCTTGTCTGTGGCAGAGCACCTGGAAAGGATTTTCATTGTTTTCCCTTCTATCTGCTGTCAAGGAAGATGGTATTCTTGTTTTGCTCTATCTCAGGGTGTGAAGCTCTAGGAATGCTTAGGAGAGCTCTCCCCTCACTGCCAAGGCAGCAGTGGTGGCTCCCATCTCAGCCCAGAGCTGCTGAATGTGCTCTGTTGAGAGGATCAGTGGCTCCTAGGACTCCCCACCAGGAGAAAATGCTCCCAAATAGGGCCACTAGCCCACTGGAACAGACAGAGCCAGTTCAGAAATGACTCTGTTCTGCCAGAAGGGTTCAGTTGGGATAATTGCACTAGATTGTTAGAGAACAATAGGAGTGGAAAGTACATATTAAACCACCACTATTTCTACTGTGTGTGTTATGCACAGAAGGGAGATAACAGTGTCAGAGGGACTCTGGTAGAAAATGCTTTTCAGACTGTCTGTGGGCAGCAGAATATTTGGACAGAACTGCTCAGAGATCCACACTGGTCTGAGCCCAACAAGGGGCCGTTTGGAGCTGGTCAGGTGGGAAGGAGCTTTGTCCTTTTCTCCCAAGACTGACACTTTACTGTTGCTGTTTATTCCAGGAGGCAAACAACTCAAACTTGAGTTGTTTGAAGCACTCAAGGTCTGGTTTCTTGTTTGTTTGCTGGACACCCCCTGCCCAGCTGGTGGAACAGAGTGAGATGTCTCCAGCTGGTTGTCAAGGTGCTCTCAGTGTTTGCTTTAGTCCCTTCCCACGAGCTCCTCCTGCCCAGCACGGTTGGGGACCTACACTGTGGGTGTGAGGATGTGAGGAAGGGTTTTGGGTCCTGTGTCTCTCGTTAGGGAAGAACATTAACTGTGTGGAACAAAGGAGGACCTGGCTGTCTCATCAGAAGATGGCAGGACATGCATTAAGCACTTTATAGTCCTCCTGCAAGGAAGCCTGGACTTATCTCAAGATAAAGCATAGCTCAGCCATTAAATTCCATACCAGAAACAGAGTCCAATGCCTGAAGAACATGTTTATATGTGCTCTGGTTGGAGGGACATGGCACTGCTGCTCAGGCATGGAGGGTGACACCTGTGTTTCACCCCTACCACCTCATCCTTATGCAAGACACATGCACCTGCAACGGTGAAAAATACTTTGATTGTCCTTAGTCCCCGTTTCCAGGCCTGTCTTCTGCTCCTGGCTTCTCCCCATATCCCAGATGCAGCAGCTTAGAGGAGAACACATATCTGCTTGCTTGGTGTGCTGCCTGCAGGAGAGCTCTGCCTGCTTTTTGGGCCTCCTGCAATATTCACATGCCCAACCACCATCTTCTTGCAATGCCTCTTTAGCCTTCTCTGCTTCTCCTGCTGCCCAGGACCTCCTGAGCCCGTGGTGGCACCTCCTGGGGCCCTTGCTGGCAGATCACAGTGCTCAGGCTGACTCTTCCCATCACATTTCCTGTGCATTCTGCAGACAGCTGTGCAGAGCATGAGTCTCAGTTCATTCTCAGGGATATAAAGAAAACCCTGTGCATGTTCTGCTGAGCTGGGAGATGTCTCAGGGCTCTGTCTGTTGCCTCAGATGCTGAGCTGGGTTTGCTCATTGGGTACCACATGAGGTACAGTGCAAGGGAGACAGTGATAAGTTTTACTGCAGGATTTGTCTCTTCAGGCCACTCCAAAGGGCACAAACATTTTCAGAAGCTCCCAGGGCATTACAGTGGGGGGAATCTGTACTCCTGAGGGCTGGATAAATGATTTCTGCTTTAGCTCAGGAGTCTTTTGCTCAGACCAAGAGAAGAAGTTGTGTCCCACACAAACAGGCCTTGACCAATCTCTTGTTTCAAGGCAAAGCAGGAGTCAGCTGTGAAGAGGGAATATCTGGTGATCTGGAATTCAGTGTGGCATGGACCACTGAGGCCTGGCTAGCCAGGAAGAAGCAGCACAGGGAAAACTAGCCCCAGCTTTCCAATGCCAAATTCAACGGAGTGACAGCATGCCAGCAAGAGGACACAAACTCTTCTTGGCCCATGTAGTCCTGAGATTTCTAGTTACATTCAGTTGGCCTATGAGCACAAAAATTATGTCATGGTAAAGGAATCGCTAGACCAGAACTGCCTCCTCATGTGAAGTTATTTAAGCGTATCTTATGATATATTTTTATGTGCTGGTAATTATCATCTATACCCAGATTGCCCTACTTATGCTTTCCTCTTGCGTTGTTACTTGTTCATGCAGGAGTGTTTTCCCTGGGGGGTGTCATCAAATACATTATAAAAGTAGAAGACACTGAATTGTGTTACAGAGAACATTTTGCATTTTTTTTATAACTCGCTTGTATGCAATTAGTGTAAAGTGCTTTATAATCAGAGGTTTCCTGGTGGAAGAGATCAAGTGGATTTGAAAAGTCCCACTGTCCCAGGCAGAAGTTCCACCAGGGGACATCACATCAAACAGCCCCATTCTGCCCAAACTGGCATGACACAAGTGCCTGGCTCTGGAAAGTGCTTCCTGAACTGGGTGGAAGATGCAGATGTCAGAAGAGATGCTCCCATTGAGAATGGAACCAGAAAGAAGCAGAAGACACCATGGGGGAGGAGATGGTCTGCTCTGGGCACTGCAGGTCCCTTAGGATTGAGGAGAGGCTGTTCCCTGTCTGGCAGCCCTGCAAAGGCTCTCAGCAGGCAGATGTGGATTTTAGGGGATGCTGTTATTCTGTAGGTGTCAGCATGCAGGTCTGGAAACCCATTCCTCAGCCAGCAGAGGCTGGAGAGGGCAATGGAGCGTGTGGGGACTCTGCAGAGGCCAGTCCTGAGGCAAACAACACAGCTGGGAGCTGTCCTGAGGAGTGGCAGAGTGGACAATCTCATTTTGCTGCACTTCTGGGCTGACAGGGTTGTCAACACATTAATATCTCTGTCATCCAGCTGTGAGCCCAATCCAACATCTCCGTGGCATTCTCTCTGTTCCTGGCCTCAGCATCCCTCTCCCCATGTCTGTCTCATGGGAGAGAGACTTTCCAGAAGGGCTTGGAGTGACAGGGCATGGGGGAAATGCTTGACAGTGACAGGGATCTGGTTTGGATTAGAGACTGGGGAGAAATTCTTCCCTGTGAGGGTGGGCAGGTCCTGGCACAGGGTGCCCAGAGCAGCTGTGGCTGCCCCTGGATCCTTGGAAGTGTCCAAGGCCAGGCTGGATGGGGCTTGGAGCAGCCTGGGACAGTGGGAGGTGTCTCTGCCCATGGCAGGGGGTGGGACTGGATTAGTTTTAAGGTCTCTTCCAATCCAAACCATCTTAGGATTCTGTGACCTCCCAGATGGCTGCACAGGGCTGCAGTGGGTACAACAGCAGCTGAGAGGCTGAGAAATTGTTCTGTAGGGTTGGGCACAGGTCCCTCTTTCAGTGGCTCTGTTGACTCTGGTGTGTTGTGTGGGGAGAAAGTCACCCAAAAATTTGTCCTAGAAGAAATTGTTAATGAGAACTGGGCCAGTGGAGCTTGGCTTGCTTCAGGAAGGTCTCATCTGGGATGAGCACTGCAATTGGTGCTTGAGAAGGCTTCCCCATTAGGCAGAGAGTTGTTACTGGCTTTACTGGGTGGTGATGTCATGGTGAACAGCTGCAGCACCTGCTATCCCTCTGTTCTCCTTGGTCCTCTCCAGAATGCTCTCTACAAGCTCCTTCTGCATTAGTGAATTCCATGGACTGGCTGCAGGTTTTTGGCTGAACTGGGATCAGGAGCCCAGAGATGAGAATGGATGAGGGTGTGTCACCTCTGGGCACAGCTCATCACTGACAGCAGACCCTGCTGGTTTGGCACACACAGCCTCTGCCTGCAGTAAATACCAGGCCACTGGGAGGGTTGGAAAATCTCCTCTGATTGTTTTCTCTTGGTCCAGTTCAGGTGTTAATATGAGCCTATGCAAACCCCCAGAAATGGGAGGAGAGTGTTCACCACTGGCTCTCCTGTAATGGTTTTTTACTCATAAAAGGTGTCTGATCCACTTTGGGAGCTCTCACCTGTGGGAGGTACAGAGGGAAGAGAACAGCCCTCCTTGGCTTCCTACACCAGCTTAGGAGGAAAAAGCTGGCAGGAAGGCACTTGCCCAGGTTTCTCACTGGCTGGGATCACACAAGTTGTCCTAACCCATATGGATTAGTGACAGGCCAGATCCCCACCCCACAGCACAGGGACTGTGGGCAGACTGTGAGGAGCTGCAGTGGGTGCTGGGACCACAGGCTGCTCCTCTGAATGGGACTGGCTTGTTGGCACCCCTGTGGGTGACCTCTGAGGGCCTCAGAAGGGGAAGGCACAAGTGGAAAAGCCAGGAGAGGTGCCAGAAGAGGTTCTGGAGTAAATTGGCTGGCACAGAGGGAAGATCATGATGTGTAGAAAGGGATGTGACTGCACTTTTCTCGGGTTTCTGGACAGTAAATGGAGTGAACTGAAGGGGGCAAGCTTAGAGCTTGACTGCACAGTGTGAAGAGAAATCAAAGTCCTGGGTAGAGAAAGGGCCTGGGCAAGAGCTTTCTAGAAGGAGGGAGAGAAACTTTCCACGGTGAGTTGTGTAGTGGATGAGAGCCAAGGATTTGAGGAGATGTTTAACTTATTTCCCATTTGATAATTCAAAATATTTTTTCCCAAATTTAAAATTTTAAATTGTTCACATTTAAGTATCCAAGTCTTGGACAATCTCTTTCCTTAGTTTTTGCAAGCACCAAGGCCTGTCTTGTTTTTATCAAATCTCTCTTTCAGGCCACCACCTGGAAACTCTGCTTCCTACATCCCTTGCTGGAGATTCCCAATCGAGTCTAGAACACCTCCAAAGAGTCTAAACGTGTAATCATGGCTCCCCTCAGAGCCCCCCTCTTGAGGCTCTGGGACATCAGCTAAGTGCTGAGGGTGGCTTTTGGGCCCACGTTAAGGAGCTGTTGTACCAAGCAGAGCTGAGATCTGATGCAGAACTGACTCATTCCCTGTCTGGAATGAACCTCAAGGTTACAGTGCCAGGAGATGTTATCCTGCCATGCTTGCTGCAGGTACAGGACCTCATCCCTACACCTGCTGACCTGAAGGAAAAGGATTTGCTGGTGCCTCCAGTTAGCACTGACAAGGCTTTTTAAGGCACCTGTTAAAGAGGGTCTCTAATGCTTTATGAATTCCTTTAGTTCATAAATCTCTCCCAGAAGAACCCATTAAAAAAGGGGAAAACTGCTAACAAGTACTTAGTGCTGAGGAGAGAGCTGTAAAACAGGGGAAAGTCTAAGCTAAAGGGCACGTTCTCTCCTTACCATAACAGATTTTTGTGCCATCTACCTCTAAAAGTCTAGCACAAGACTCCCAGACTTGTGGAGGAGCATCTTAATGGATAAATGCACAGGAATGCATTAAGATATTTTTATTGCATGATTAGAAAAATCCAGTCCTAAGGCATTTGAGGGCTATGAAGGGATTTTGTTCTGTGGTCTGTGTGGAAACTGGGATGTAAGTAGTGGGACAAAATCCAGTGGGAACCTGGCAGAGGTCTCAGCGTGTCGGTGACCAGTGGATGCGTCATGGTGCTAATGGTTGTGTCTAATGTCTCTGCACACCTGGACCACATTCAGCAGCGTATTTGGAGAGCAGAAAATGTATCCTGGCAACTTGCTTTATTTAGCTACAGTGTGCAAACGTGAGGCTGTTCCTGCCTTTCACTCCTCATATGTCAGTGTGACTTTGAAGTGACAGATCTCTCCAAGATATGGAAGTGTCAGCATGCCACGAGCAGCAGCCCAGAGCTCAGATGAAGCTGTGGGTGGTGATTTTTCTCAGCATGGATTTCTCTCACTGCAGAGAAATGTTTCTTACCCTGTTCAACCCATTTTGAAACAAGAGGCTTTTAAACAAGAGGCTGAGCATGATGTTATGGGAAATCCCCACACAGACCTCTCCTATGCAGGTAATATTCTCTTTTGTTTTTAAATCTCCTGTGCCGGAGGTTTTTTCTGTCTTCCAGTGTCTCCTAGCAGTGCTGCTCGCAGTTATGAACACTCACCTTTGCCACTCCAAGGTTACAAATTCCGTGCTCGGGTGTCCTTGATGGAGACAAAGAGGTTTTTACCTTGCTGCTTCAGCCAGAGGTGGCGAAAAGCCAGACCTCCCCGAGGTGCAGCTTTTGGGAGGCTTCTCCCCGCAGGGCAGGAGCTGATGTTCACCCATCCCCGGGGCTCTGCTCGTGTGCGTGGGAGCCCCAGGCGCGCTCCGCTCGCCAGGCAGGCTGGACGGGACACGCGCTTCCAGGCACAAGCTCCTGCTTGCTTCGAGGCACGGGAATGTTGCTCTGCGTGGAAATGGCCCTTCTTTGATTTCCTAGCCCTCCCCTGCCGCTGTCACGCTGGTTGCCAGCTCCTCCCGGCTGGGCTGCTCGGAGGAGGCGGCCCGGGCAGCCTGGCACCGCGGCAGCGGGGCTGGCACTCGCTGTGCCAAGGGCTTTTGTCTCCATGGCTTGGGGAGGTGCTGTGATTTGTGCTCTCGGTCACTGACAGGTCTCAGCTGACAGCTCCCTCCTCCTTTTGTAAAAATTACTTGCAGAGCAGCTAGTTGAGACATGACAAAGTTTTGAAAGAGGGAATTTCGTTTCCCATACGGTTTCATGGGAAAGGTCACTGTTCCACCCCCAGTGCCACTCTGGGCGAGCTAAACACACACAGCTGTGCTCGCTGCACAGGGAGGGAGCCTGGCACAGGGCAGGGGATACAGGCCTGGGGACACACAACAGGGGGCACAGGGCAGGGGGTGCAGGGCAGGGATGGGGTTGGGCTGGCACCAGGGGCTGGGGAGGGCAACTGGACTGGTGCTGCTGCAGGTCAGGGTGGGCCTCGTATGCCAGCCCTGGGCAGGACTCCAGCAGCACATCAGCCTGGATGGCATTGGGCACCTCTGGAAAGGCTCTGGACTAAGTGGCAATAGATCCATGTGGTGCCCTGGCTGTGTGCAATGAAGAGTTTACCTGCACAGTGTCTGAGTATCAACAAAGAGCCTTGAAGCTTCTTTCAGCTGGCTCAGCATCTCCATAAAAGCATAGCTGTTCTGAATGGTTGTAACCAAAGAGGGGAAATGGTCTCTGATGGTGTTTGTCCCCTGTTCTTGGCTTGTTTCCTCAGTCTGCACCTGAGCAGAAGTCTGCCAATGTAAATCACAAAGTGCCTTCAGCTTGCACTTGTGAGCAGTTCCACTTGTGGGCTGCTGGTGGGGCAGCTGGTCCTGCTCTGCCCCACCGTGACTCACAGTGAGGAGATCCTTGCCTTTCGTGGCTGAACTGGCTCCCAGAGATCGATTGGACATCAAGAGTTGTTAGTCACTCACTCAGTCTGGCATGGAGTGAGCGATGGCTGCAGCCCTGGGCTCAGTGGCCAGGTGGAGGACTCCCCTTCTCCAGAGATGGTTCCAGCAGGTCCATGGCATGTCCCTGGGTGCAACAAGGGCATCCACCCAAGGCAGCAGAGAGCCTTTGAGCCGAGGTGCTTTCTGGCCAGAAGGCCATTTCTTGAAACCCTGCTAGAGCAGGGAGGTTGGATCTGATGGCCCACTGTGGTCCCTTGGAAGTTCCCCATTCTGTGATGGCAGAATCTGATTGTGTCACCCTGGGGTCTGGGGAAGACCTGCTTGCTTTGTTACCCTGCTTGGGGGAGGAGGGCTTTTTTCATAGTTGCTGCCTCCATGGCAAACCTACAGTGGCCACAGTGCTCTGTGCTGGTTTTGAACTTACTGCTTTTTCTGGAGATGGCACCAAGAAAGCCACATTAACTTCAAAACGTGTCTGTCTGCCAAGCCCCATCCTCTGATGCTCTCCTACAAGTCTGTGGTCTCTGGGATGGTGGGGTTTGGGGCATGTGGTGTCTCTTCGTTCATTGCACTCAGAAGCCTTTAGATTCTCTTTGGCTGGAACATGGGGGATAACTCACAGACTCTGCTTGCAATTTTGTTTCAAATGGTTCTCAGATGCTCATGTGCTCACCACTGCCAGCTGCCTCTTGCTTCCAGTTGCTTTAGTTGCCTAAAAAGGCAGCAGAAAATCCTCTGTGCTTTCCCAGTGGCACATTTTCTAGGTAAGGTGTGTCCAGAGGGCCATTAGCCTTCTGTCAATGAAAGCAAAGGGACCTGCTTCAATAGGAAGCAGATGTTCTGGGAAGTCACATCGATTCAAGGGAGGCTGATCTGAGACCCAGTCCCTGCTGTGGTTGTGCATGTGTGTGCCCTCTGCATGGTTCACTCTGTTGTCAAGGGGCAGGAGCTGAGATGAGCACCAAGGCTTCAACACATCGAGGTTTGCTCGTGTTCCACAGCTGAATGTGAGGAGAAATCTCTGTGTCTTGTGTGCCTTGACCATGCGCGGCCAAGTGGAAACAGCTGTGTCTCGTTGGCTGATTCCAGCCCAGGTTACCCAAGGTGATTTCTGCCTTTTGGTGTGGAGCAGCTCAGCTTTTCTGCTGGGGGAATTCTTGTAAGGAGGTAAAATGTGAACAAAGTGTGGCTTGGCCCCTTCAGCGGGACTGGAGCAAAGGGATCGCAGCGCTTGGAGAGCTGGTGAGTGCAAAGGGGATGTGGGTGAATCACAGAGCTCTGCCCCGGATGTCAGGATTAGAAGTGACTTTTATGCAAAGGAGGGGATGACTCAGATATATTTGAATGATCAGTTAAAAATTGATTTTTTCTTCCTTATCAAGTACTGGTGTTAAAACATAGCAGGGCTTTAATGCTGTCACTCCTTTCTGAGCTGTACAAGTATGCAGCCTATACTAACTGGTTTTTGTCCTTCTCACTGGAAAAACCTCTCAGTTTACATGTTCTTAGGAACCAGAGTTGTTAGAACTCAAAAGAATCCAGGTCTGAGACTGACATTGGCTTCCTCCAAGAGAAAAAGGCTTTGTTAAGACTTCTGAGCCAGAGTGGTGCAACTGTGGTGTCCTGGTTTGGAGAGACAACTTCCAGTGTGGAGATGCTGCCCAGCAGCTCTTCTGGTCATCCTGGACTGTGAAACTGCTCTTGTCATTGTTAGGCCTGGACAAATGAGATCAAAACATGGGCACGTGACTCCATGCATCCTTCTTTCTCACTGAAACAGCACTGTTGAGTAAAGCAAATACCCTCAGAAAGGGTGTCTGCTCTGGACAGTGGAAGAGAAATAGAACCATAGAATCATGGAGTCATATAATCACAGGCTGGTTGGGTTGGGAGGGGCCTTAAAGCTCATCTCATTCCAGTCCCCTTGCCATGGGCAGGGACACCTTCTGCTAGTCCTGATTGGCCCTGAACATTTCCTGGGATGGGGCAGCCACAGCTTTTCTGGGCAACCTGTGCCAGAGCCTCTGCACTGTCACAGGGAAGAACTTTTTCTTGATGGTTGATCCAGATACCCTTGTTCATCCAGCTGGAATGATCCAGCAGAGCTCTGCAACACAGGGCTGTGCTGGGGGGAGATGGAGGAGCGATGCCCACTGGGCTGGAACAGGGGTTGGTGCTCTGAGCTCCCTGGCCCCTGGTCACCCCTGCCCACACAAACCTGGGAGCAGAGGCAAGGGTCCATCGTCCACGGCCAGCCGAGTGGGAGCAGGATGGGAGGTGGCTGAGCAGGGCTGTGGGTATTGTCACTCAGGTGTAACGTTACAAGAATTGTGTGGGCATCCTCACAACCCGCCGGGCATGTTTAGGCAGATGGAGAATTCAACAAAGACAAATGAAATTCCAAAAGAACATGTAAATTGCAGCACAATCCTCATAAAATGAGCTCAGCAGATCTCATCAGAAATGCCCTGAACCCAGCTGCACATGGCTGGTTATGTTTGGGCTTTGTGTTGGGAGCATTGCAGAAGACATTGTCGTGGAGGAGTCAGTGATTTTGAACGTGCCATGTATGCTCCACTGCGCCTCGTCCTTAGGGCCTGGGAAACCTGTATGTTATTAACATAATCTGTAACTTATCATTCCTCTGGACAGGAAAACTGCATGTGGATCAAGGGGTGGATGCAGTGATCCTGATCGGGAGCCACTGGAGAGTCAGTGATCCACGTGGAGAGTCAGTGATCCACGACAGAGTGACCCGTGCTGGCTGTGTGGGGTGGCCAGCATGGCCCTGGGCTGGGCAGTGCCACACAGATCCCAGGCTGCAAGACAGGCACAGCCGGCTCCCGGTAACGGAGGAGCCCGTGGGGAAGCTGTGATCACACTGCCTGCGTGGCAGTGAACATCCCTTCTGTTTGGCAATACCTGTGGTGAATGGTTTTCTTGTCAGAAAATGTAGCTCAGATGACCAAAAAGGAGATTTTCTCCAGGGAAAGTATCTGTGCAGCCTTGTAGGAACATTCACTTGGGCTCTGTGGGATGATGCAGAAATGCAGGGCTGCCAACATCTGAAGGGATGTCAGATTTACTCACTAGCAATATTTCTCTTTAATTCTATCTTATTAAAGCAGCTGTTTAATTAAGGGATTTACTGTTGGACTTTCCTTATTGAGCTTAAGACAGAGCCCTACGTCAGCTCTCCACCTCTCACCTCACCTGGTGCAGAACAGGTTTTATAAGCCCCAAACATAGCTTTGCTATCAAGCCTGGAGGGCCAGCATGCACTGAGGGCTTGGGGGTGGCTCAGCTGTGGTTTTGCAAAGTATGTGTTTCAGAGGATTTGGAAAGGAAAGGATAGTGGAAAGGAAAATGAGACAAGATTGAGTGAACTTGGTCCTGGCTTTGTACTTTGCATAAAGTGAAGGTCATCTGGCTGGAGAAGACATAGGACTGGGAGTATTTGGTAGCCCAGGTGAGAGGGGACAGCCAAGTTATGATTCCCTTCAGAAGGGAGAAGGAATGCTCTCCTGGTTGTCTGCTGTACTGAGTGGGAGTTTCCAAACCTGACAGGAGGACAGATGCGACCCTTGCTAGCTGTAGGAAGTCCTCACTGGCACAAAAGGTCCTGAGAAAGGGGCTGTTCTCAGGATCTGTTCGCTGCTTGTAACCCATGTTCCAGTCTGGGCCACGCAGCCTGCCCAGCCTCGTGTCTGTGCAAATCCCTTGGGCCTCCTGTGGTACTCAGCAATTCCTCTGCCACCTCAGCTGTGCCCTGCTTTGCTGGGCTGGGGTTCCACTCTCAAGTTATTGAACCAGCAGAGAGATGGAGTGAGGGCTCAGGAGAGGTCTGGTCACCAACCTGCCTGCAGCCACTCCTCGCTCTGTGTCACTCACACACTCCTTCTCCTCGTGTGCCTGGGGAAGTGACACAGGTGTAGAGAAGCAATTTAATGCAGCCCCTAGACAACCAACAACCCCCACGTGCCCCAGACTTGTGACGGTCGCACCTGCAGCTCACAAGATGAATAAGAAAGAGTGTTTGGAACAGGCACCCTGGTCCTTTCAGGCTCTGGAGAAACCAGCCTGCAGAACCACTTGAGCCAGCATTGCCAATTCAGCCCATGTTTAGCTGGGGAAACACGAACTTTTGCTAGGGAAAGGTTTTGGTCATACCCCAGTTGCCTGGGTAATGTGCTTTTGGTGTTGAGCTGAGGCTGAAAATGTCCTGGGGCTCCTGGTGTGAGTGTCCATCCAGTGCTGCTGTTGGTTGTTAATTAGAGTTTGACCAGCTGGCTGCTCTCAGAGTGACTCTCCTGTTCATTAGTAATTCCTTCTCTGTGGTGGTTGGGCTTCTTTTTGGTGTTTGTGGGCTGCCCTACAGAGAGAAGATGCTGGCAGCACTGTAAGTCCAGTTGAGATGATTTACAAAAAGTTCCATGTTGGATCTGTAGCTGATAAGGATTGAAAATGGATTGTTTTTCTGTCCTGTGCTAAGCACAATCTCTCTCAGCCGACTTTCTAATTCTTCTTTGACTGCTCTTGGACACCTTCACCACTCAGTGCACCGTGTGCTCTCAGTGTGGGATGTGGACACAATTCCCAGCAAGTCCACAGAGCCCTTGCACTGTCAGGCCAGCACACCCTGATTCCCCTCCTGCCCCCCAGAGCACAAGCTGAGCTCTTCATAGAATCCCAGGGTAGTTTGGATTGCAATGGACTTCAGAGCTCACCTCGTTCCACCCCTGCCATGGGCAGGGACACCTTCCACTGTCCCAGGGTGCTCCAAGCCCCATCCAGCCTGGCCTGGAGCACTTCCAAGGATGGGGCAGCCACCTGTGCTAGAGCCTCATCATCCTCACAGAGAGGAATTTCCAGTCTAAAAGTCCTTCTTTTACCTGCCTTGTCTGTGTGTGCTGTAAACACACTGGATCTACACGACCCCACCTGAAATCAGAGCTCCCTTGGAGCTCTTCGACACTCCCAGAATAAACCTGTACCCTGGTAACACTACAGTTCTCCCAGAAATTATTGCTGTTTCTCCAAGCTCTTTCCCTCTTTCAACCCCAGTGACTGACTGATTTAAAGCTTTTTCTTAAGCCTTGGTTCCAGAGTCATCTCGTGCTGCAGCCAGCAGGAAGTCCAGGAGAGTCCATCACTTGTTCCTGTGATGCTTTGGGGTGTATGCAGCTCTGAGACCTACACAGGTGATGAACTAGTGACTAGACCCAGGGCAGATAAAAGGGTTTTTGACTATTTTTGACTATTGTGCTCTTGATGGATGCAGCTCTTAAAACCTTATCCCCTCTGCTGTGTCCTCTTCTAGAATATATTATTAGCATTACCCCTGGAAATTGGTTTACCCATTATCATAACAGAGGGTTTGATAACGGGGAACTTCACAATGACTTGTAGGATCATGCAGCTCTTAAAACCTTATCCCCTCTGCTGTGTCCTCTTCTAGAATATATTATTAGCATTACCCCTGGAAATTGGTTCACCCATTGTCATAATGGGGTTTGATAACGGGGAACTTCGCAATGACTTGTAGGATCTGAGATTCATTAAAAAGTGACACTTTTTTGGTAATGGAGTAACTTTGATAGTAAATGCTTCAGAGGAGACAAAATCCTTAAGACTTCTGAGCATCATAGATTCCTTCATTCCCAGGGTTTTCAGAGAGCTGCAAACCCTTCAGGACAAAGGAATAAACTGGCAGATTCCCAGTGCCACTCAAAAATCAACTGCTCAAATGTTCCTTCTGCCCTTTGCCTGCCAGTGCTGAGCAATGCAGGGGCTCTGCAACCCTTGGCTTCACAGAGGGTGGCACAAGGGCTCTCCCTCTGCAGTTGGGACTTTTGGAATAAATGGAGTGGGTTTCCCACCCTTTGACCAAGCAAGTTCATACTCGGAGAACAAGTGTGCAAGTGCATAACCTCTAGGAAGATACTTTGGAAGACTTCACTCTCCTGTAGGGTTGGCCTGTGTTGGAGCAATTAGATGTACTCTTTATTGGTCTTTATTTCATAACCTCCCCTGATGACTGCCTCTTCAGTCTTGTTCTTTTTGCATCCTCCAGCTGCTGTTGCAGCAAAGAATTGTGGTGTGACTGCAAGTAGCAGTTTTTCTCATGTTTTTTCCCTGCTCCTGTGGTTGATGAGTTTGTGGAAAGATTGGGCTTAGATCCTCATCCCCAGTGAATTCCCAGAGTGCTGGTTGAAAGGTGAAACCAAGTTGCATGAATTTTCCTGGAAGAAACCTGGGTAGAGTTTGTTTCCAACCTTGGTCAGAGCTGATCTTTGGCTTTGTAGGCTCAAAGCAGGAACTCAGCTTTCCAGAAGTGTTTATAAAGTACAAAATGAGTCCCACTGAGCTGTGCCCTGCCCCTGCCTTCCAGAATTACCTCTGCCTCCTCATAGGGATTAATGGAGATGATTCAGTAATACTGTCAGTAATGGTTCCAGCAGGACAATCTGGCTTAGCACCATCTGTGAGGAGGCAAAGATGTAAATTTCTGAATGCTTTTGCTAAAAGAGAAATAAATCAGCCTCTTGAAGCCAGCATTGCACTTGCTGTCTTGGTTTTGTAATGCTCTGTGCTTCTTTCTGTCCCCTGTTTGCTGTCACCAAGAGTCTAACTCAGCCTTTCAGCTTGGAAAACTGTCTTGTTCTCTTTCCCGGTGACTAAACACAGAGTGTTTGTTGTTAATATTTTAAAATATTTATCTACATAAATTGAAGTGGCCTGGCTGCTGAAGGCTGGGAATGTTGGTTACAGCTACTGTAGCTCAACACCTTTGAAAGCTGGGTTGTGTTGACATGTGTTAAAATGACATTGGCTTTGGGTGCTCGGTCTGATGGAGACCAAACCCCAAGATGCTTGACCACTGTGAAGTTGTTTGGGAAGGTCTGGCAGAACTGGGAGGTGAGTGCAGGCCCTGTGGCTCTCCTCTCCCTGAGACTCTGCTGTGCATTGCAGCACTGGGGACAGGAGGCAATGTTTACCTGTGTTTATATCTGCAGAACCCGTACAATTTTACGTAAGAATAAAATAAATATTGTTTGTTTGAACAACGTAGAATGTCTGTTATTCCAGGAATTTGGGGGGGGAGTGGGGGGGTGGGCAGTGAAAAGTGCTGTGGTCAGTTTAAGTGGCTGGAGCTGTGTCTGGTCTATTTATTGTGGGATTGAATCACCCTGTGCATATCTGGACACATTTTGGGATTATTTGTTTACCTGAGTGAATTCCTGTAATTTGATTGTACTTTCTGATACGGGCAGATTTGTTGGTCTTCATCCTGTCAGATCCTGTGGAGTGTTTTAGTGCTGGGCTGCTCATCTTAGCCTTATCTCAGCCTCTGGCCAGATGAAAGCCTTGAGAAAGCAGCTGATCAGTTCATCCTTTGAGATCCATTTGTCACTGCTTCCCTTTGTTTTGTGTGAGGGGGAATTTCCAATACATTTTCCTCATACAAAGATGATGAGGGAGATATAAACCAGCAATGATCAAAATCTTCCCCAGAAAATGAAACAACAAGGAAAGCCAAATTGGCTGGGAGAAAATATGAAGTAGCTGGGCTGTGCAAGAGTCAAGACACAACGAGCAACTTTCACTGTGCCACTTAATATGGCATTTTCTCAAGTCCAGGTTTTCTTACTGGGACTGTTTTGGATTCACGCTGTTCATTGGAAATGGGTTTGGGTTTGTGGCCATTTCTGGTTTTGCAAAGGTTTCCAAGGCAGTATACAACAACAAAGGTATTGAAAAGTGACTAGTGGGGTTGGGTGTCTTTCTCCTGCTTCAAGAGGAATCCAATTTCCATATGTTGGTGGGGCTGGAGCAGATCTCCTCCCAGAGCAGAGTGCTAGGATGATGCATCTCCTTGGAAACCCCAGCTCCAACACAGAATGTGGCCAGGGATGTCACTTGGACAAACACCTCCACTTCTCATCTTGGAGCTGGCAGAAGTCCTGGGGATGACAGAAGAAGTCCTGGGGATGACAGAAGACGTCCCTCACCCGTCTGGTGGACGGTCCCTGCCAGCGCATCGTCTGCAGTGGATCTCATCCCACAGGGAGAACAGGAGGGGCTGAGGGATCCCTGTGTGGGAAGGACAGATGAGAGGGTGCCCCTGTGCACCCAGGGCAGCAGCACTCTGGCCTCACCTGCAGCTTCAAAGGCAGCAATAAAGAGTGGGCAGAGAGGCAGAGAAAGGTGATGGCTCTGGCTTTGTTCCGAGCTCACTGCAGGGGAAGGGAACCAGCAGTGCTTAGGCAAGAGTGTCTGCTCTCCATGGAACCACTGGGGAGCCCTGCAGGGCTGGGAGGCCAGGGACAAGTGCTTTGCACAGCATATAGATCTGTAGAGCTCCTGCTGTGTGGGTAGCTCTGAGGAGCAATCAGGAGACACTATTTGGTCGTCAACATTGTGTTTAGTCTGCATGGGTTCCTCCTTTGCTGATCACAGCTTAGTGCCCCATGGGGTAAATGCATCATTTCACGCTGCTAAAAGCCACCACAAATGGCTCCCCAGCCCAAACTCTTCTCCTTGCTCTTCTGCTGCTGCAGCACCATGGAAATGACAGCTGTTTACGGGGTTACAGAGAGGAAGTCAGTGCCCAGGGATGCACATGGAGTTCCTGTGCATCCTAGTGTTCATCTCTTCCCCAGGCAATGCTCTCATACCCTGCCACAGCTGCAAGCAATGGCAGAGAAGGGCCAGGGGCATTTTTGCAGGAGTGGGGCAAGAATTAGAACTGCTTCAGTCAAGAGACCAGACCAGAAGGCAGAACTTTAATTGGCAGGTGTACTGAAAAGAGACGTGAGCCCAGTCTTTCAATTCAGGCATGGCTGGATTGGGAATTCAGATATGTGGAGGAGCAAAAAGAGCTCTAAACCCAGGAGATGAGAGCCATTGCAGAGATGCCAACAAAGATCCAAGCCTTGTCTTGGTGTAAACTTGAGTGAATGCTAATTGGGTTAGGGAGTAAATTTGATTTAGAGCCTGGGATAGTGGGATGGAAAAGGGCCCACTTGTCTCAGGAAAGACAGTTTTTATGCAGACAGCAGCTTTTTACTTCAGTGCCCTCCCACACATTTAAGGACTGGGTGTCCTGCAGAGGTTGGTGCAGCAGCAGGGTGGGAGGGTGCTGGCCAGGAGGGCACTCGGGCACAGGAAATGCCCATTTTGCCTCAGGGATGGGGCTGTTTACAAGCTGCCGGTGCTGGTGGATTGTTTCTTTAGGTCATGGCGTGCCAAGTATTGTTTGGTTTAATAGCCCTGTTAATAGGATTATATTTGCCTGCACTATTACGTGAAGGAAAATGATTCCTACTTTGAAAGGAAAAGACACTTCAGTAGCGATGTTGCAAGACACACATCTGTCGTCAGATGCTGCTACTGAGCTCAGATGTCTCTGGGCTACAGCCGAGGCTCCTTCTCATGCTGCAGTGCCTGGGCTGGGGTGGGACCCGCACGCAGAGAGCAGACCAGCCCGCCGGGAGCTCTGCACGCAGAGCTGGCCGAGCAGTGCTGGAGGTCTGTGCTGCCCTGGGCATGTCCTGGAGCAGGGATGTCAGCTGGCACCACAGCTGCGGTGGCACTGGTTGCCCAGGTGAAGCTCAGCCGCTCCACACGGGTGACTCTGTGGGTCATGCAGTCTCCCCGAGCTCCTCCAGGGCACGAATTTGCTGGGTGTTCTGGGACGGTCTGCGGAGCGCAGCTGGGACCTTGGTGCAGTGCACAGCTCTCTAGCCTGAAGGCTGCCAGTCTTGTGCTCTCTGCCTGTGTCTGCCAAGAACATCTCTGCTCATTTAAACGCTTGGCTCCATGTTTCTTCTGCTTTACTCCTGCCACCACCCAAGCAGGGTCAGGCAGCTGCTAGCAAATGAGAACTGTGACAACTTGACATAAGGGGTAGAAAGTGCAATGAGCAGAATAAGAGCCCGGGAGAAGTGGTTTTCATTTGTGGAGCTCTAGAAATGTTTTCCCAGTAGACTCCTGAGCAGCTCAGCTGCTCATTGATGAATTCTGGCTTTCTGGGCTATCTGCAACAGGAATCAAACATGGACAATTCCCCAGCAAGCAGCTAGAGGAACAATGCATCCTGGGATTTAGTCATTGATTTATGTCTAACCTTTGGAGCCGGGGAATGTTTGGAAGTCGTTACCAGGTCTTCAGCAGAGGTGAGCCACTGACAAATGTGTCTTCTCAGCATGAGGTTGACCTGTTGCTGCCTTTGTCCAGGAAGGCAAGAATGCCAGCTAGGAGGTACAAAAAAACCCCCAACCAACAAATTCCACTGTGTGTTGCACTATCCAGCCTTACTCCATATAAAAAGGAACTAACAAGCAGCACCCTGAGGGCTGGCAAGCAACTGGTGTTTCTAGATGGGTGAGGGTCTGCCAGTTCCCAGAGCAGGGCAGGGCATGCAATTAAAGAGTGAAAAAAATATCCATGCCCCTTTCTTCAAAGGGTTTTTCTTCCTGGGAGTTGGAGAAGGGCAGCAGGCAGAGATGCTTTTAAACCCAAGCCCCTTTATCCTTCACAGTTACCCTGAACAGCCTCAGATGGGACCTTCACGGGGGCAAATGGTCCAACACAGCAGTGGGGGAAGGGCACCAGTTGTCTGGGTGTGGGCACTCAGAACTGGCTTCCACTTTTGAAAATACTGAAACTGGGCTGTGAGTAAATTCAGATCTGTGCAATGCATAAATCTTCCATCTAGGATAATGTGTGTGATTTTAATCTCTTCCCCACTGTCCTCCACCCAATACCCAAGTTTTTCCCACGCCAAAAGTCCCTGTTGTTCCTTCTGTCCCTTCCAGTTATTCTGCTTGAGCCAGGAATTGTAAGTGCTAGGTGGTTTGTGTTCCTTGTGCCTTCCAAGGAATTCTTCCTGTCCCTCATCTGCTGAACTTTGTGTGGGAGAACACCATCTTTGTGATTCTTCTCCTGGTGTTGCCTCACTTCCCTTTCCCTGGGCTGTGAAATGGATTGCTTTGACAAAAAGCTGGGCAAGCACTGCCTGCAAAATGTCACGAGCAGAGAACCCTGCCTCTAACCCTCCTTGTGTCACAGAGAGCGTGGCTGGGCACTTCATCTCACTGTGCCATCCAAGCAGGTGTGTCCTAGCCCCTTCCCACAGAAAGCACAGGTGTGTCTGGAGGATGATGTGAGCCTGAAGTGGGTTCACCTGCCCTTTGGTGCGTCCAGCGTGGACTTGGCATCACCTTGGCCATCTGGGATGGCTCAGAGCTCCTGAGGACACCCATCATCCTTTGTCTTCCCCACTGGCTCCCAGCTGCCAGGCTGTGTCGATGGCTTTCTGTGGCATTGGCTGCTGTGCCTCAAGGTGGAGAGTGACTGCTGCACAAAACATCCCCTGAGAAGAATCCAAGCAGGAAGTCCTGGATGTGGCAGATGCTGTGAGGGGGCTCTGAGGTCTGTGCTCAGTGGCCTGGCCACTCTGTCCCAGATGCTGGGACAAGGACATGAGAGGCAGGAAGGGCTGGTGACCGGAGAGAGATGGGTTGGAGGAACACCAAGGGGCTGGGCAGTGCAGGGAGCAGGGAATGGTCTGCCTGGCTCCATCTCTCTGCCCTGTTCCATTTGACTGAAAGAGCCAAGAGGGACAGAGACTGCTCTGAGCTGTGTCCTGTCACCCCGTGCTTCTGAGCTGTGGGAATCTCACTCATGGATTGGGACACTGAGGGGACACGTGGGAGTCTGTGTTCCTCTGCTGTGTGTGATGTCTCAGAGCAGGATGGGCCCTTGGGTTATTTATGCTGCCAGCTCAGTCATCTGCACTGAATTTGCCTTTAAAACTGCCAGGGTATCTTTGGGGAGCTCAGAGGACAGGGATGGGTGCTGGGATCACTCCAAGTTTTATGCCTTAGCCAAGAAGGGGAAGCAAAACATCTTGGCCATGTTCTAAACAGAGGCAGATGGGACAGACATCTCCACTGCTCACAGACCAAATTGGTCAGGGTCGAATGGTGGCCAGAGAAGGTTTTTACTGTTTTGTTATGGCACAAGAGGCAGAAAAACCACTCCATTGTGTTAGACCAAAGAATTGCAGACAGTCCTAAACCAGAGACTCTGACTGGGAATGGTGGAAAGGGGAAAGCAAAGAATTTTCTCCCCACAAATGGGGAAAAGTATAAGGTCAAATCTGTCATTTTGCCAGAAATTCTGCCATTTGTGCTTCTGTGCTTTATAGAGGAAAGTACTAATTTCTGTGTACACTCATCTGAGTTAATAGAAATATCTGAAATGGAGCAGAGCCTCTCTCATCAGGATAGTGGGTGTTTATACACCATAGAAAGGTGCAAACACTGCCCTGTACCCTCTGAATCCCTAGTGTGCCAGTCTATTTCATCACTAGTCCTTTTGCAACATTTTTACACTCCATGAGCACTTGAATCATGTATTTGGTGCATCATAGGCTTTCACTTGAGACCCTGGTCCTCTCCCTAGGGTTCCCTCCTGCTTCCTCCAATTTTATTTATGCTCAAGGAGGTGTTCAGCAAAAGGCTGCATCATGAAACTTCCCTTGGGGCTGACTGAGGCCACTGGAGATGGGGCAGACTCATCAACCAGCTTATTTTTCGTCAGCGCTATCAAAGCCAGCTTGCCAGCAAGGGCTGAACAAGGTTGGCCAGGATTTTTGGTGCCTCCTACAATTTGAAATTTTGCCTTTGCCAGATCTGTAGGCCATCATTAACGGGGCTGTTTGGTGGTTAGGGAACTGCTGGGACTTGCGACCTTGCCTTGCCCAGCACACGGGCATCTGGAGCAGGAGGAGTGCCAAAGTGCTCCATTATATAATGCAAGTTTATATCTATATAAAAATGATAGCTGCAGGGAGCCAGAGCGAGTCTCCTGGTGGGAGTGCACAAGCAGACACATCGTGTGTGCTCGGGTCTGTCTCTCTTCAGCAGTGCCTCACCTGCGCTGGCCAGAGCCGAGCCCACGGCCACGTGTGCGTGACCGTGGCCGTCACATCTGGGACTGCCGTGTGGACAGAATGCAGATCATAACGCATGGCCTGCGTCAGAGCCTGACCTTTCCTCCTGTAAACTATTCTGCAGATGTTTATAAATGTCTTTGTAATCTTTAGCTGGGAAGATCAGCTAAGAAAAATTTTACAAACAGGAAGGAATATCTCAGTTCTTCAGTGGATTTATTTGCACTGCATGATTTGTCCAGGTGTATCTGTGAATGGTCTCGTGGCCTGAGAACCCAAGATTCTGCCTTCAGATGACTCCTAAGAAGTTAATTGACACAGCATTCCAGAAGAAAGCTCCTTTCATTTTGTGGTTTGCTATGAGAAGGATTTTTCTCAGCTTTAATATCTGCAGGGGGTAGTTACAAAAGCAGCTGTTCTGTCATTAAAGGAGGATGAAGGAGTCCTGTCTGACTGAGCAGCATATTCATTCTCCTCCATTAACTCTCTGCTGAGATTCACAGCTGAGCTGACCTAATGGTGTCAGAGTGGGGTGTTTTTGGGTGTATTCTCCTCTTCCCCTTTGGTAAAGTCTTATCAACTCTTGGCGTCCAGTGAAGAAGACAGAATACTAAAAGGAGAGACTGCTTTATGAAATGTCTAGACTTAATGAAAGCAGAGAGCACCAGGCCTCTCGTGGGAGAACCCCTTTCAGAAATATCCAGAGAAAGATGGTTAGAATTAAATTTTATGGGGACATTTAAATTCTCTTGTGGAGTACCAGGCCAGAGATAAACCCATGTGAAGCTAAATAACACATTTGTTCTATTACCGTGAGCAGCAGTTCTTATTGCACTGTATCTGTGGCCCAAGTCAAACCAGCCAAAAGCTGTACTGGAAATTCAAAATGGAAATTAAGCCTGACATATGTTTCCTCTGAATATCACCATTAGTGAGGCTGCCCATTGGATGTTTACTGCATCCAGCTTTGCAGTAAACTCCAATGTATTCTTGCAGGCTTTGGGGATCTCATAGTTTCCTTTGAGGGATGAGGTATTTTAGGGATATGCTGGCACAAAGTGCTGCTGCTCAGCTGTGCTGTTTCTAGTCCCATCCAGAAAACAGCTGCTGGGTCTGGGGCTCTCCCCCTCTTCCCGTGGTGGTACTGACACAAAGCAAGGCTCTGAATTTTTAAGGAGTCATATGGTGGCTGCCCTGGTGTCCCTCTAATTGCTCTTGTCTGCAGAGAGGGAAATTCCCTGAAATACCACTTCTCAGGCCAGGGAGATCTCCTGACATGTGCCTTGGGCAGAGCTCCCTCCAGCCCTGTTGCTGACTCACAGCAGAGTCCACAGCCATCTCCCACCTCCAGCACAGCCCTAGAGGAGCCACCAAACCAGGGACTTTTGTGTGGGCTCCAGACCCTCCCCAGCCTGTCCCAAATGCCACGTCCCCACTCAGCAGTGCCTCGTGTCAGCTGAGCCACCTTGAATCATCTGGCCAGCAGGATGTCCAGCCGAGTTTGTGGCCCATTAGCCTTTTTCTAGCTCAGGAGGTCCAGACTGGGGAGGTCTGCTGCTGACCCTGGTCACTGCAATGTAAGGAAGATATTAAACTCTTAGAGAGTGTCCAAAGGAGGGTGGTGAAGATGGTGAAGGTTTGGAGCTGTTTGAGAGGCAGCCGAGGAGGGCACTTGATCTGCTCAGCCTGGAAAGGAGGAGGCTGAGGGGACGCCTCGTTGCAGTCTACAATTTCCTTGTGAGGGGAAGAGGAGAAACAGACACTGATCTCTTTTCTCTGGTGACCAGTGACAGAACCCGAGGCTGGAGCTGTGTCAGGAGAGTTTTATGCTGGATATCAGGGAAAGGCTCTTCCCCAGGAGGTGGCTGGGCACTGAGCAGGCTCCCCAGGGAATGGTCACAGCCCCAAGCCTGCCAGACAGCACTCTCAGACACAGGGTGGGATTGTTGAGGAGTCTACAGGGCCAGGAGTTGGATTTATTGATCCTTGTGGGTCCCTTCCAGCCCAGGATATTCCATGCCCCTGTGGATCTGGGAATGTCGCTACCCACAGCAGCAGGGATGCTGGGGCACCCACGGCGTGGGCTCCTGCTCTCCGGAGGGGCTGCTCTGAGCCCAGCCCCGTGGCGTGCCTGTGGCAGGAAGCTGAGCCCGGAGCACAGGCTTTAGCTGGTGTGAAATTGCTCAGCCAGCTGAGCCTGGCACCCGGCAGAGATCCGGGATGAGCACAGAGCCTGCCTGTCTCCTTGCGGGATGGCTGAGCCAGCGGCAGTCCCCGCGGCACGGGGTGAGGTGTGTGACTCCGCAGGCACCGGGTGTGGGACAGCTCCCTGCCCTCTGCTCTGCTCCTGGGGTCCCCAGAGCCCCCCAGCCCGGGGATGGACACGGGGCAGGGACAGGCTCCAGAGCAAAGGCACCTTCCCTGACCTGAGCCAGCCTGGAGACAGAGCTCGATCTGCTCCTGGCCAGAAAGGAGGGAGCAGTTGAGAAAATGAATACAGTGTTTGCAAGGACTTCAGGAATTGTTCCCTTGTTAATAGAACTGCAATTTGTGGAAATATGATGGAGGGTGAAGGTCTGCAAATACTTAGAGGAATAATGAGCATTGTAAGCAACAAGCACCACAGGGGAGTATGAGAAATAGATTGTACCAGACAGGCCATTTCTGCATAATTACACAATTAGTGGACTGGGGAAGACAGCGGATAACCCTTCGCAGTGTGCTGTGGTGCGGCGCAGACCGTGCTGGAGACTGGAGCACCAATTAGCTGGAATAGCTCACAAGATGTGGAAAGGCTGGATGGAGGGAGGAGCAGCCGTGCTGAGCACCCGTCTGGCATGGGAGAGAGGGGAGACGCTGCCCGGGCGGAATGGTCACTGCCCCGCTGGGTGACTGGGGGTGATAACGGGCACAGGCGTGGAAAACCCCCAGGCCGGGCTCTCAAAAGGTGCAATGCAAATGAGGGGAGAGAGCAGGGAATAAATGTCATCAGGGAGGGTTTTGACAGCGAGCAGAAAAGGATGATTTTGGTAATAGTCTGCAAGAAACACAGCTCGTACCTTTGGGCAACAGCAATTATAGGCAGAATTATGTAATGAGAAGGCGCTGTTTGGGAAGCAGTAATTTGGAGAGAGCCCTGGCTGTGTGAGCAGATCACAGGAGCTCCATGGTGCTGAGCTCTGCACTCCAGCACCCGGGGGCAGAGGTGGCAGTGGGTGGCATCTCCCCGGGCCAGCTGTGGCCTCGGCTGTGCCACAGTGAACAAGGCAGAGGTGAGCTGGCAGTGACCCAAAAAGACAATGGTGAAGGGTGGGAGGCCTTCCTTCAGCCTGGAGGAGCCAGACACACGGAGTGATTGTGAGAAGAGGGAGGGAATCAAAGTCTGGAAACAGCTCCTCTTGTGCCCTGTGCCCTCACACCTGCACAAGAGGCAGCGTGCTGGGGAGGACAAATATAATAACGCAGATTTGCTGCTGCTTCTTCCCTGCTACACAGTCAAAATCGTTCTCCTGGGCTCTTCTGTCTCTGGGCTGGAAGCCTTACGCAAAGAAAGCGCTCCCTGCATTGCCCTGATCCGAGGGCAGCCCGGAGCAAGGCACAGATTTGCCCCCCACCCCCTCCTGGGCTGCCTGGAATCCATGCGGGCTGATCTCACCTTCCTGAGTAGCTGGTGCTGTCAATTCAGGCTTTTTCGTACTGAATTATTTCTGGGAATCACCAGGGACTCCCATCTCCACCTCCTTCCCCACACATCCTGGAGGAATTCCCTCTGCAGCTTGTTTTCTGTGCTGACATCACCTGGCTTCCCCGGTTCCTACCCAGGGAGAGACTGTCGCTGTTCTCACGGCTGCCCGAGCTCCCCCTTCCCTTCTCCCACGGGCAGAGACGACAACAGAGGCTTTTCCCGTCCCATTGCTCTCCCTGGAGCACGAGGAGCAAGGCTGGCAGCTGTGGCCCTGCTGTGCTGCTGTCCCCTGGCCACCCAAGCAGGGTGTGGGTGCCACCGGGGGGAGCACAGGTCACAGGGCTGGATGGGGAGGGGCTGGGAACACCAGCACCTTCCCTGAACACAGCCTTGGGTGTCTCGTGGTCTGGGCCTGGAAAGGACAAAATTAATTTTCTTCACAGTGGCTCATAATTGCCATGTTTCAGCTTTTTGATCACTAATAACACACTAAGATTCTGACTTTTGTTAGAGTAGATTTGGGCCATGCAATAGGTTGGGAGGGACACAGGCAGGCAGATGACCTGACCACAGAGCTGCTCCACACCATTCAACATCATGCCTGGCAGTCAATGGGTTAACCATCTGCCTGGGAGCTGGCTGGGCATCCTGTACTCATGGAAGGGGATGAGTGATTGCCTTTGCATCACTTTTTTGTTTTGTTTTCATCTCTTCTACTCATCCTTCACTTATAAAACAGTTGTTATTATTGTTATTTTTATCCTGACCCCCAATTTTCATGCTTTTAATCTTCCTTTTCTCTTACCTCATCCCACTGGGGATGGGAGGGAGTGAGCCAGCATCTCTGTGATATGTTATGCTTAGCTGCCCACTGGGGTTAACCCCCAGCATCTCCTCCATGGATTCAAATGCAGCACATCCAATTACTCAGCTGCTTCAGGCACATTTTCACCAGGCAAATACAACACAGAACAACATGTGCCCTGCATAATGTACTTGGTCCATCTGATTGTGCTCTCCACCCACAACATTGCAGTGAGTGATGCTGTATCTGCTTTTCTTGGTCTTTTAAGGTCCTGGAAGAGGTTTCTGGGAAAGAACCTTCATTTGGGTAGAGATATCATCTCTAATTGTTTTTCTAAGCATTTCTCTAAGGCAGAGCTCAGGTGTTCTGGTTGATATCCTTGCAGAGGATATCAAGATTCCAAGATGCTGGTGTGTCACTAGCAGGACCTTGCAGACGCACTCTCTGGCTTGCACAGAACCAGAAGCAAGCTGCACCCATGATGAGATGAGCCCTTCCTTTATGGACCCCCATGAGCTCTTACACATCTGGGATCTCCTACATGCAGCCTCCTGACCAAGTTCAGATCTCTGGAAACTCCAAGAGCAGCTTCTGATCATTTTTGCTCAGTGTGGTCTCAGTTCCTCCTGTCCAACCTTTATCCTGTCCAAGTTCTCTTCTGAGTGGGGAGCTAACACAAAAGATGTTCCTTTTCTGTCTTCGTCTGTGTGGCTGTGGTTTTGGATGCATTTTGTCTTGCAGACATCCCGTGGGTCTGGGCAGCAGCCTGTGGGTGTAGGTGTGAGGAACTGATGGATGTGTGGGACAGGGAAGGGTGATGCTGGCTCAGAGTGGTTTCAGGGAAGCAGAACCTCCTACAGACCTCTGCAGGCTGTGCACGGGTCTGGCACAGTGCTCAGCCAAGGATCACTCTTTGATACACACACACAAGCAGCTGAGGTGTCAGAGTGCCCCTCGCACGGATCTGCCTCCAGCTCCACTCCTCCAGCTCCAGCTGACCCTGCAAGCAGGCAAAGGGCTGAGCTGGAGAGGCTTCATGCTATCCCTTAAACATAAACATTCCTAAAAGCAACTTTCCCATTTCTTTGTGGGAGGCTATAACCTGCTGGGGCCTTCAGCACTTTAGCAGAGTTGCCTCTGGAGAAAAAGAGACCATAAGAATTCATGGAATTCTCCACAAAACTTCCTAGCCTTTTCTGGCCAGACCTAGTCGAGAGGCTTAGGATGGAGGCGTGAATGGAGGATGCCCTGTTCGTGGATTTCATGTGGAAATTGCTGTTGTTTGTAGGGGCAGGAGGAGGAAATATAAGAGGAATTGTTAAAGGAAATGTCAAATGTCTCTTGCTGAGATGATAAACACCCAGGAGGATCTCAGAGGTGCTGAGGGCTGGGGTAGAGGGGTCAGCAAGGAGCTGAATTCTGCTTTTGAGGTGTCTGGGCTGGCTCCGGGCACAGACACAGTGACTTAACTGGAGCTGTCCCAGGGCAATGAGTGAGTCTGTGCCACTTCCCAGCAGGGCTGTTCTGAGCAGCCTCAGAAGCTCAGTTTGTGAGATGGACAGAGCAGATCTGTGATTTAAAACCCACCACTGAAGCCCATCAGCTGAGCCTGCTCACACACAAGCCCTTGGTGCTGCCCTTCTGAAGCCAGGACAGAGCTGAGTCCAGGCTCAGCATGGACTGTGTGTCACTGCTGTGAAGGGCCAGGAGCACCCACAGCCACCAGGAGTGGCTGACCTGGCAGCTCTGGGAGGGCACCCAGGCATCAAAGGGCACCAGTGGGATAAAAGGGCACCCACAGAGACACCCCACCAGAGTGCCCATCTTCTCCAGCAGTGGGGCCTGGTGTAGCCCCACTTCTTATCCACATGGAGCAGTTGCAAACAAGGACTGGGATTTCTCTAAGCTGGTGGTGACTCTGTTGGCATCAGAGTCCAAGGGATGAGCTTGCTGAATGTGTCAGCAGTGGGTTGAGGGCACCTTCAGGAGGTGCTTCCCTGTCTTTCTGCCTGCTTTCAGAATCAAATTCAGCTGGAATTCAACAAGATTTGGTAAAACATGTTCACTTTTATGAGCAAAACTGTGTATGGTTGTAAGACAAAACTGCTATGTGATAAATCCTATGAGGATGAGGATTTGATTCCTTAAGGATGAAAAGGAAAGGGAGATGCCATGTGAAATATCCTACTTGGGCTGGCTGTGTCAGGTCTCCTTCAAGCATCCACAAGACTTGTCCCCTTCCAGAGCTGTGTGTGCACGTGCAGTGGGTGAGAGGCTGGATTTGGGAAAATGCAGATGGGAAACTGAGAATGGCAAAAATGCCATTTGTGCAACACAGGGATATCAGACAATGCTTGAGTGGAGCTTAGCTCTCCTTATTGGACAGATAAATAGCTGTACTTGCTGAGTGGTTTTTCTCTTTTCCTTCATGGCAGCAAAAGATGTGGCAGCAAGAGCTGCAAAAAGAAGGATGGTATTTTTAGCTTCAAAATACCTTTCCTCACTTGTCAGTGCCAGCAGACAAACCTACTGCACAGCTTGTGTTGAGCTGGTGGTCCAGCAAGTGCCAGTACCTTGTCATCTGTCAGGAGATACTTGTGAGGGGATAACCCCCAGGGTCTCAAGCAGTGGCACGAGGGCTTTGCAGTGGGTTTGCTTCAGAAAACTACAGGTGGCACTCTGATTGTCAGGAGCCTCAGCTTTGCTGCTTTCACAATGCCACTGCCTTTTTGCCAAGTCTGCTGTGCTTCGTAGGAACAGGGTCATGGAGAAATGGTGTCCAGCAGATTGCATTGCTAAGCCAGAGGGATGCTGACAGGTACAGTGTGCCTTCCTTTATTCCACATCTCCAGAAAAAATGTGCAAGTATTTCTGGCTCCCACCAAACTTGGGCTGACTCCACCGTTAAGCAGGAGCTGGCAGTTCCAGGACAGTCCATGGAATGTGACACAGAGGTTCCCCAGAAGCTGATGGCCACCTCCTGGTGATACCAGTGAAGGCAGAGTTAAGCCAACAGTGGAAGATTGTGAGAATGCCACGATTTAAAATGGGTCATTGTGCTCCCAGGATTGCTGCTGTAAATGCAGCCACAGACGTGTGTGGAGCGTGCGCGCCTGACTTCGCTCCTGAAATTTGGAGTCTGCAGGAGCTGCAGCAGGCTTGCCGCCTGGGTTTCAGCTCATATCAAGGAGCAGTGATGGCTCAGAGCTTTTTTATTAATCCCCATCAGGCTGGGAGGTGTTGTAATAATTCCTTTCCAGATGCAAAGCTGGCTGTTTTTCCCTGGAGAGCACGCTGCTGTTCCGCACGGGAGCAATGCCTTCTGTCCTCCCAGAAGAGAAGCCAGAGTGCAGAGCAGCAGCATCGCTCTTCTCCACGGACTCCATTCTCCACCGAGCTGATCTGGGATCTTTCTTTGAAGAAGCAATTCCACAGCATCAGATGGCAATGGATACTATGTAGGGGATGAGGTACGGAGGTTCTCTTTTGCCTGATTTCTGTTCTGATTTCCAGGGGATTATAAAGGATCCCAACTTGCTGGGTTTGCATATAGGCAAATCCTAATGAGGGTAAAGATTCTCTGCCTGGTAAACTTGCCCTGCTGCTCAGAATGCTGGATTTCGTGCAAGAATTATCTGTGCTTAAGGTATGGCTCAGCCTCTTATATAATTACATTCCTCCTCTCCTTCAAGCCTAAAGCTGTACAGGAATTGTAAAGACTGAAAAACCCATGTGTTGATGGTGGTTTAGGTTATAACTCTCCACAAGGCTATTTAAAGCCATAAACATTAAAAGCTGGTTTAGAATGAAATATGAAGTGACTTGTGAGAGCACAGCCGTTAAAATGTGCGCCGACCACCAGATGAGGCACCTGGGACACCAAGCTGGAATCCACTTGCCATTGGAAGGTTGAATCGTGTCAGTGCAGCCACAGGAGGACTGAAGTCTTGTGCTGAATGTAGCTCCTGTGTGTGGGTGTTGGAATTGTTCAGGAGAGGGTATTCCATAGGATCCTCAATAAAGCTGGAGCTGGAGGGGCGGGTCCCTACCCTGGGACAGGGGCCAGCCTGCTGGATAAGGTGTCAAGATGTACAAGATGTACACCTGCCAAGGTAAAAATTAATCTGCATGCAATATTCCTCACCTGTCACAGGTGAGACTGGGATTGTGCCAAGGTACAAAAATAGCCACACTGGGTGTTGCTGGTGCAATTCTTCCCATCACAAATGCCAAGCTGCTTAGGATGGTGCCACATACTGCCACTTCTTCTTAGACTTAGATTTTCATTTTCTGATGCTGGAGCTGAGCTGTGCACAGCTTCACCCCCTGAGCACTGTTCAGCAGTAGGGAATCTTTGATTATTCATTCATTTGGAAAAGGGTGGGGGAAGAAAAGGTAGGGCATATTTTTAGCTGCACTTGTTGCCTTTAAAACCTCTGCTAAACACAAGGACTTTGGAAAGATGATCCCAAGAACAAGCAGACTTTGTGTCTTTAACAGGAATGGAGGCAAATTTGCTGGAGTGGAGGAAGAGCTATAGTTTATCTTCAGAAATGGTGGGGAGGAGCTTAAAAATACAGTCCTCATGTGAAGAAATTTGTGGGAAAAGCTAATTCAGGATGAAAATATAATTGCAAAAGAAAAGAAGGGAGGGAGGAAAATGTGTTTTTTCATGACACACATCCATTCGGGACACACGAGCTGGCAAGGCAGCTATCCCTGGGAGTAAAACATCCAAATCCCTCAAAACTCAGCAGATTTAACACCAAAACCAGGAGAACTGGGCTTGGGCCTCATTATGCCTGGTAATGGCTGTCTTATGGATTTAGGTGGGTTTCCATTCTTACAAGATATGAGAAGGGAACTCTAATGATACAGGTATTATCCACTCCTGAGGATTCCAAGGAACTGTTTTCCCAAGTCTGAGGAAAACTGGGTGAAATTGGTTGGGTGTTAAAACATTCTCCAGAAAATAAGTAGAACTGGGAACTCTTTGAGCAGCAGCCAAGAAAGCTGAGATTTCAGAGCCACGAATATGGACAAGGTTTAGCCCATAGATGTCCTATCTTGGTAGCACTGAAAGCCACAAGTGGGAGAGATAAGAAGATCAACAGATTTAGTAAAGGGAAAAATAGGTAGCAATTCATGTACATCTGGAATTATGATGTGTAGACAACAAGCTTAAAGGCATCTGGAGGGAAATCACCTATCAAGTAGAGCTCAAGTACAGAATTGCAGGACTTTACAAACATATTAGCTAAGAGAAATACAGTAATGAGCCAAACAGTGGAATAACCATGTGGCAATCATCATTCATAATGACCCAGAAGACACTAACTGGTCAGTAACCACTATTACCTTGCTTTTGGAAAAGGAACAGTGTGGTGGACAACTGCTGTCCTGTGACAAGGAAACACGGAGGGTCTGGAGAAGGGAAGGCTTCAGGGACACCTTGTAGGAGCCTTCAGGTACCTAAAGGTGCTTACAGGAGAGCTGGGGAGGGACTTTTCACAAGGGCAGAGTGAGAGGATAATGGGAATGGCCTTAAGCTGAAACAGGGTAGGTTTAGATTAGACATTAGTAAGAAATTCTTTCCTGTGAGGGTGGGGAGGCTCTGGCACAGGTTTCCCAGAGAAGCTGTGGCAGCTTCATCCCTGGAAGTGCTCAAGGCCAGGTTGGATGGAGCCTGGAGCAACCTGGTCTCATGGAAGGCGTCCCTGCCCATGGCAGGGGTGGAATGACATGACCTTCAAAGTCCTTTCCAACCACAACTGTTCTATGGTTCTAGGATAAAACAATGTATTTTAGGCTCCAACTGCAAATCAGCCAACTTGGAAGCTTTTATGTCAGAGTTCAGAGCAGGTTTGCTCAAGTGCTGTCTGGTGTTCACATCTCAGCTTCTCATTAGGCTGTGCCCCAGTGTTCAGTGTGATATGTCCTCTGCTCTAACTGCAGAGGGGAGTGTTGGAAGGTCTCCTTTGCCCACATACTGGTGAAGGACTGTTCAACAAAGCCAGTGCTGGCAGGAGGTCACTGCTCCATGAGGTGTTTCTGTGAGATCATCGTCACCAGCAGCCTGGAGGTGAAAATGCTCATAAAATCAGGAAGAGACAGAGTCTACTGGGGTTTCAAGGGTCAGTGGGGAGAAATAAGCTAGAGAGGGTGCTTGGTGTGGCTTGGCACACTGGCCCATTGAAAACAAAAGGAAGCTTCACCACAGAGACCAGGCCTGCAGAAAAGCAAAATAATTCCTCTTGGTGACTGTCTGGCAGAGCAGGGACTTGATAAGACCTGCAGTAGAAACACAGAGGGACAGATTTTCCATGTGAAGCCCAATGCCTGAATGTGGCACTTGGGAGTTAAAAGGCTGGGAATGGGTGGCAGTAGGGATTTTGCCTCTGTATTTTCCTCTGTCCACAAGAGACAATGGAATAGCGCCTGGTTTTTGTGTTCTTAGCTTAAGTAGGATATTGCAAAATGGGATAGCCACAGATATGATCCTGAGCTGGAGAAAATGCCATACAGCAAGGAATGGAAAAAAAAAACTTGATCTGTTTAGCTTATCAAAAAAGAAAATTGAGGGATAACTTGATTAGTGAGTGTAAGTACTTCCATGGGAGAAAATACCAGTTGCTGAAGGGCTTTTTAATCTAGAGGAGAAAACAAGAGTAAGAAACAATGGCTGGACAGTGAAGCCAGATATTTCACTTCAGAGCAGGCAGACATTGTTAACAATGAGGGTGATTAACCACTGGGAGAGGATCCCAAGGGGGCTGATACCTCGTTCATTTCTTGATGTCCACACACCAGGCGGGAGCGCGTCTCTGGAGGACACGCTTTGCTCACCAGTGCGGAACTGGATTTGATTCATGGGTAACTGGATCAAATGTGCTACCCAGTGCCCTACGACTTCTGGCCCCTTTGGGCCTTTGAAGCCCTTAGCTGCTTCTGGGAATGATTTGGCAGTTCTCTGGGGCTTTCCGGCTGGGGATCCTGATGGACTTTTGAGGCGATGTCAGCATGGGCAGCCCTGCAGAAGGGGACTGGGCTGAGTCACTCATCACATGTTGGACTGTGGAAAGGGCCTGATTAACCCCCAAGCAAGTGAGATGTGAGTTTAACCAACCACCTAGAGCTCCAAGAGATGGAGGACAGAGACAAGAAGTGCAGGTAAGGGCTCTCCAGCTATTACTAACTTTTGGAAAGACTTCCTGGGACAGCAAAGAGCTGGGTGCAAGGGCAGGTGAAGTCACTGATTTATGGTGTGAACAACAATAGGAAGAGAAAGGCCAACTTAACCCCTCTGCAGGATCAAAGCAAAATGAAAATGGTTGGCAAACCTCTGCCCTTCCCTTTAGACTCCACTGCCTCTCTCATATCACCGTCTGAACCTCAGCAACTCCCCAAAGCACCCATTTCTGTGATGCTCAGAAGCTGTTCAGAACTTACTTTCAGTCAGAGACAGAATCAGCAAGTGGAAAGCCACCTCTATGCTTCATGTGCCCAAGACACTCCCAGGCGAGCTTCTCCTGTCCCATAGCCCTGCTTCCCTCACCCTCCCACTGCAACCCAGGGCATCTCTTCAGCCAACTGGGAGCAGTGAGCAAACGGTTAAAGTTTTGCTTCTCCACCCAGTGGTGGGTGTTGTCTGTGTCAGAAACAATATAAGAACAGTCGGAAGTTGCAGCTGGCAAGTAACATTTGGAGTAGCAGTCGTGGGGCATATAGATCTGGTGTGGACTGTCTTTTCCTGAGACTGTAAACACTTGTGCAGAATGTCCGAGAGCAAGAAAAAAGGGAAAGGAAAGAGCAAAAAGAACAAAGAAGGGAAAAAAGGGGAAAGAGAACCTGACCCAGGAAAAGGTACTTCCCATTTTTAACAAATTTTACTTAAAGGAAGAAGAGACAAGCCAGCAGGAAAGTACTTGTGGGTTGCATGAGGGTGCAAATGCCAGGGACTGTTTGCCAGGCGAGTGTGCAAATCTCTGCATCTCATTCATATTTCATGCTGTTATAGGTCTGCTTTTGTTACAGGTCTGCTTTCTTCTTCATCTTCTCTCTTTTTATTCTTTCCTCCTTTTAATTTTTTTTTCCTTTTCTTTTTAATTTATTTTTTTGGGTTTTTTTTGTTTGATTGTTTGTTTGTTTGTTTGTTTAAATGCCCAAAGCCCCAGCACTTCAGGGCAATATGCTCTTTCATGAACAGCAGTACTCAGCTCCTGTCATGGTGATAGGGGAATTGAGGGGGTTTGTGCTGATTCTCTGGGGGTTCTGCTGTGTGGTGGTTTGCTGTTTAGTTGGTTATTTTCTTGCTTTTTCCTGAGGTAAATATCAAAAGCCATAATTTTGGAGGATCATAGGTGCTGTTCCTTGAGACAGACCAATTCTCAGAGATCAGATTTTAGTTACAGCCTTGGTTTTTGAGGTAACTGCAATGACCTGTAGTGAAAGACACGTGGGCTCTGCTGATATGCTGATAGTCCTGAAATCGGGCTGTTCTTCAGAGATCTGATGTTCCTTGCTGACTGGGTAAGGCAATATTTATGATATTGCTAGGATTAAACGTTTTAATGGACACAGTTTGATTCCTGAGTACATGGGTAGTGCAAGAACTGTCTTGGAAAGATACAGAAGGTTTGGTGGTAATGCAGCCCAGTGCAATTCCTTTCTCTCTCATGGTATCAGGGAGGGATTATCCTGGGCTCTTTCTTATCTGTCGTTTATCTGGCAATGCATTTGGAGAGAGCAGCAACCGTGTCAGGCTTTGTGTTTTATCAGTGTTAAAAGAGGCTGAAAGCTGGCGCGGGTCCTGTCCTGAGCCTGTCAGTTCAGCTCCTCGCTTGCCTGGCTGCAGTTCCGCTCTTGTCCTGCTGCGGTGACATGAGTGACCGCTCTTGACCTGAGCAGGTTTGTTCTGCCTTTGCACTGCCATCACTGGTGGCAGGATTTACCCTTTTTCATGCCTTCACCCTGAGCATGGAGACCCTGCTGTGCCCCGTGCAGGGGCTCCTCCAGCGGCTCTGCCCCGAGCTGCTGGGTGGCAGTGCTGCTGGTGGCATCAGAACAGAGCTGATGTTGCTGTGGGATCTGGGAGGAGGCTTTTGGGAAAGCTTCAAGACAGGGAGCTTGGAATTCACCAGGGAGAAGCAACAGCTGCTTGAAGATGACAGGTCTGCCCTGGGGGCTCAGGAGGGTGCAGGGGTTGGTGGCTGTCTCAAGCCATCACCAGCATCACCCTGCCCCTGCCTCCAGCATGCAGAGGGCACAGGGCAGTGCCTACATCGTGGGCATCTCCTTTGCTGGGAGCAGGAGGAGCTGGTGCACTGGGAGGCACAGCAGGGACATGGGGCACACTGGGACTGCCCAGGGAGCAGCCACCTGCTTTGAGAAGGGCCAGGTGTGAGCAAGGCTCAGTTCTGTAGTGCCACATCAAAGCCCTGCAGTAGTTCAGTGCCCTGGAGAGAAAAAGGCAAGACCCTTCACCAGTTGTTACTCCCACCGACAACCAAGTCTTCTGCTGAGATGCATTGTCAGTTGTTTGATCACATATAAATCCCACAACTGGCCAGAGTGGAAACCCCCCTTCTGCCTACTAATGGATCCAGTGTAGAATTGGGGATGATTGCATTGATCATTGGGAATGATTGCATTGATCAGGTGGTGGAGTCACCATCCCTGGAGGTGTTCAAGAAATTACTGGATGTGGCACTCATTGCTCTGGTCTGATTGAAAAGGTGGTGGTTGGTCAAAGATTGGACTTGTTGATCTTAGAGGTCTTTTACAACCTAAATGATTCCATGAGCCTGTGATTCTATCATCCTGTCTGATCACCTCAAGCAGAAAACTGAAAGGTTCTGTATTTGGCTTGCACAGCATCCTTTTATTTGCATTCCTTGTTAAGTGGATTGTTTAGATCCAGGTTGCTTGTGTGCCCTGTGTTGCTGCCCTCTCTTTGCTCTGTGGGTCCATTAGAAGAAGACACTTGGTTGTCTGTGGCATCCCTGAATCAAACCCCACTTTGGGTTGGGCTGGTTGGGTCCAATGGAACGTGAGAACACTTTTTCACATCATGGGTCACCTTTGCTGTGTGGTCTAAGGGACACCCTAGCAATGGCTCCCCAAAAGAACCTCTAGGAGTGAGGAGTTCCTCCTCCAACCACTTCTGAGTGGATGCCCCAGTCCAGGCACACAGACCCTCACTCTGGGCAGCAGATCATCCATTTCTTCAGCCTGAGGCTGGACCTCAGACTGCTCTCCAGCATGCCCAGGCTGATGCAAAAACCCAGCCCTGGCACACACCAGGACCCTGGCTGGGCACTGTCGGAGGGATTTGTGTTCTCTGTTTTCCCAGGCTGTAGAGTTTCCCTGCAAAGGGGATGTGCTGAACCCTCTGAAACCAGGAGGCAGAAGAGGCATCTACAAAAACCTCATGCAGTATCTACAGATATCAGGACAGGAATACTCATTTGATTGCCTGTGCAGGGGAAAATAAGGGAATGATGGCAGCGTGCAAAGCCTTCATCCTTCACACTGCATCCCTGAGCAGCCTCTGCTGAGGGCCAGACTTTGATTCCTCTGACATTCTGGCAGTCTTGATCTACCTTTGTGCTCTTAGGAGTCTGCATGGAAAATTACACTCAGGCACCCCTTTGGGGTGTGCTCTGTAGAGCCCCAGGACAGCTCTGGCGTGGCCAAGACTCACCTGGACTTCCAGAGGTGATGTCCCAGCCCTGCCAGCTGCTCTGGGGAATTGCCCCAGGTAAAGCTCTTCACTGCCAGCGAACCAGAGCAGCAGAAAAACTCTGGAAGGAAGAGAGGGCTGAAACAGTAGTTTCAAGAAAGAGCATCCATGTGCCATGGGGTGTACTAGATTTCCCATGAGGTCTCTAAAACTCAGGGTGGGAGAGGATTTGTCTTCCACTGCAGCTTTTAACACAATTGTTTTGGCTTCTGTGAATGTGTAAAAGAGGATTGCTGATCTCATGTGAAGGGCTAGCTTTGTTCTAAGGACAAGGACTATCTTTACCCTAAACTCACATTTTCATGCCTCTAGCAATGCAGCTGTCCTAAAGTGAGTGCCTTGGCTACAGCTTTAGCCAGTGGAAGAGCCTGTGAAGGCCTCCAGAGGGAGATGGTGTCCACCTATGAAAACAAACCATCAGGATGCCTCTTTTAGACGTTTGTGACATGCATTGAAAAATAGATGGCTTGCGTCCCACACGTGAAAGGCACATGCTGCAGGGACTATGTGAGCTGTGGGACGTAGGAACAGACCCACAAATTAATGTGAAATGCTCCCACAAAGTTCAGGTCTGGGAGAGAACTTCCTCACTGCAAGAGGAGATGTATTTTATCATGTACTGTGCATGGCATGGGGCAATCAAAGTCATGACACTGAGACAAGATCGTGAGTAGAAAAGCAGCTGCCCTGGCACATTCTGAAATATTTGGGGTAGACTTTGGGGAAGTGGGACAAATGGACCAAGACCAATGCCAACATTCACTGCAGAGCTGAGCAGAGCCAGAGCTATGGCAGGGGATTGGGATGAGAGGAAAAAAGGGCTGGAGGAAGCCTTGCTAGTGAGATAAGTGAGTTGAAAAGGGTCTGCATTTCATCTGTACTTTCGTGAGGTCACTTGGGGAGAAAAGACTGGAGAAATGTAAAGCATTTGGCTGGTTAAATTCCCCAGCAATTCCAGGCATTTTCTATTATTTTTATTTGGTGTTGAGGAAAACATTGCCTGTGCTTCAGCTTTTTGGTTTTTGTCGGTGCTAATAAGCTGGCAGCACAGGGACTGTGCTTTCTCTTGAACTGCCCATGGCAATTGCTAATGCTGGAAAACTACTCAGAGAGCAGGTGAAGAGTCTCTGCAGAAAGTAGCTCATGTTTCAGTAGGAACTGGCTTGACCTCAGCTCCCAGATGAGTCAGGAATTGGTAGAAAGGTTGTGCAGAAGGGTATTGCAATTGAAACTCCCAAAGCTTGAAGGGGAAGGTGCCCCCTGGGCACGAGCCAGCAGTGGGACTGTAGCAGAAGCAGGTGCACATTGCCCAGGTCCATGAGCCTGGGTGCTTTAGAGTGCTGCCATGTTACCACAGGGTTTGGGAGAGAGGATGGGGAATGTGGAACCTCCTTGCAGATGCTGAGTGCAGCCCCAGAGCTACTGAACAGCAGCACAGGCACAGCAGCTCCTTCACTGCCAGCCAAGGCACCTCTGTGTGGGCTGTGTCCACGCTGCAGGGTGAACATGCTCCTGATTTGTTCTCAGTTTTCTGCTCTCAGGAAAGACTCCAGTTCTGAGGAGCTCGTAGAAATATTAGCCAAAAAGGTTTGTTTACAAGAAGAATAACCCACAGCGGATATCCTACAGTAGCAGTTCTGTTTTCTATAAACACCCAGGCACACAAGGTACCAGATGTCAGCTGTGCTCCAGGATCTGTCCACATGTGTGTTTCCATGGGCTCAATCCATGGGCTGGTGTTCCATGTGGCTCAGAGCACACATGGGGACAGTTACCACGCACCAGGGAACGTGCAGGGACTTGCTCAGCTTTGGGAATGCAGGGGGTCTGACTCACAAGCTCCAGTGATTCATGCTGGGGTAAAGGAAGAGGTAAATCCCAGCTCCTTTCTGGTCTTCCCTGGAGCCCTGCTGAAGGAGGGATTGAACAGAGCACGGAGCTCTGTTCCTCCACTGTCCGTGGCTCATAGTCTCAGGTGTTAATACAAACAGGAGTTACAGGAGAGGGACCCAGCAGGGCTGAGGGATAATCCATCTCTCCACTCAGGCAGATTACAGGGCTGGGAATGCCTGGCAGAGGGGCAGGATGCAGCAGAACAGTACATTAGTAAGTAATCCCACTATGAATCCAAAAGGTGGTGAGTCAGAGCCCTGGGCATTCCATTTTCAATCCCTTTTTGGAGGTGTAAGTAACCTGGGAAAGGCAGTCTCTGGAAAGAGGAGGAACATCTGGAGAGGGGCTGAGCACAGCCTGGCTGCCGACCTTGGAGGTCATGTGCTCAGCTCATTCTCCTGCCTCATTAATGTGATGGGCTCCAGCTGCAACCTGGCTGAAGGAAAGCTGTGCTGCCATGAGCAGCCTGGCTCTGACATCCTTCCTCCTGCCCCTGGACTGCCAGAGTGCTGCTCTGAGCCCAAGGCTTGGCTCAGGCTGAGCTCCAGTGGAACTGCAGTTGAAAACTGCTCGGAGAAGGTGGGATGAGACTGGTGGTATGTTGTCCTGTGGCATAATTCCTGAGGCAGTGAAATGGGGGAGATGAGTCTCCTGTTCCTCTGACCCCTTCTCATTTTCCCTCAGATTGCAATGAGTGCTTTCAGGTGCATGAGGGGGGATGTTCAGCATGGGGGTTGTATGACCCTGTGCCTTTTCCAGTGCCTGAGAGCTGTTACAGCTCTTGGAATATGGAATGAGTGGAGCTTTGGGTAACACACCTCCTGCTTGGGTGTGCTTGTTTCCTTCTGGCAGCAAAGCTCCATAAAAAAACACTGTGTCTCTTGAAGAGGACTTGAAGAAATCAAGTCCAAGATGAGATTGAGAGATGCAACTCATACCTAGGATCCTAAATCCAGGCTGTTTCCTTTGGCTGAGAAGTCACAAGACTGAAATCCCAGTAAAGGCTGGATGTCTGTGCTGGAAACAGTGTTCAGAGCAGAGGCTATGAGATAACCTGGGGCTTTCCTTTGGGAAAGCTGCACCTTCAGTGAGGACAAGAGCACACTGAGCCTCCCAGCACTCCTGACTCAGCCAGACTCCCTCGGGACTCTGTGGAGCTCCTTGCCCTGGCTGCTGTCAGTGTGAGCTGTGCTGGGGCTGGCCAGGGACGTGCTGGCAGGGAAGGCACTTTGGGAGGGCGAAGGCCTCTCCAGCAGGGCTGGAGCTCGGACATGCATCACCTGCTGTGCTGACCTCCTGTCTGGGGCACACAACAAAGTCACATGGCTGGGGAAGGGGACTCTGCCCAAGGGGGAAGCTCTCACTGGACCCACAGGGGACTGATTGGGGCAAAACTGCCACTTCCCTCCACATCCCATGGGAGTGTCAGAGCAGGGAGAGGTGTGTGTGGGCTCCAGGCTGGGTCCTGGTGCTGTGCCCAGGCAACAAACAGTGCTAGAACCAGTGTGACCCGGGATGGTCTCCTCTCCAACAAGGACAGCCCTCTGTTGTTGCATTTTTGAGATGTTTCAAATTGTAACAACAAATACAAGAGATAATGGTAAAAATTAAACATTTTAGGTAATTAATAACTCTGGTAATTAGGCTTGGCAGACTCAGTCATCAGTTCTTACAATGGATTTTAGTTCAGGCATGTCTGGAAGGCAAGAGCTCCTCAATAGGAGGGAGAGGTGCTTTGCAGAGATCAATAACCACACAAGGCTGTCTTCCTGCAGCAATGGTGTGGTCAAACTTCTGAGGAGTCTGGTGGTCCTGGAGCTCTTCTACAATGTGCTTCATCCCTACTATCCCCTTAGATTTTTGACTACAAATAGAAGTCAGAGCCCATTTTTTGTTGCTAAATTTTCATCCATGGTGAGGATGAGGAGGGGAAGAGAACCACATTTACTTTCCAAGTCTGATATTTGGTGGCTGGCAGAACAGAAAGACAGCAACAAATGTGTGAGATGAACAGGAAAAGTGTTCTTAAGGCAAGCAGTGAAACTTTAATTTACTCTAGGACTACACTAAAGTCAGGTGCTTTAGTGTTTAGCTGGTTTATTTAAAAAAAAAAAAAACAAACAAAAAAAACCACCCCAAAAATTTGAACCAGATTTCCTCCATCATTGACCGATGTTTGGAAGCCCTTCAGAGAAACTTCTTTTTGGTGTCAGAATTTGCACATTTGCTTAATTTGAGGGCAAACTCAGGTTGAAATCCATCAGCAGGTTCTCAGCAGATGTTTCTCTGACCTATCTCCTCTGGCTTTTTTTGGTGGATGTGTGATATGTACCAGCTGAGCATCCAACCCTCTGGCTTTCAACAGTTTTTGATTTGAAGGCTGGGACTTTATTCCCCTCCAAAACTCTGTGTGTGTGTGCATGTGTACATATGTTTGTGCTCACATTAGTTTTTTCTTCCACTTTGAAGTCCATAGGGCTTTGCAAGAATTCCCTGGTTCCTGATGTGCTCCAGCCCTCTGGGGGTGTGGAGATGTAATTTTGGCTAGCACACTACTCTGGCAGAGCCTGTATTGACCCTGGTGTGTCTCTTGTACATCTCTTCCTCCAGTCAAACCACTGACAAAACTCCCATGCTCAGCATCTCCATCTCTGGTTCCAAGCACTCCAGAAGAGCTCTTTGGTCCCTGCTCTTCCCCACCCCTTGGCTTGACCCAAGTGCTCCTGGAGAGAAATCTCCTTGCTCTGGGGGCAGGCTGGTCTTGTTCCAGCAGCAGTGCAGGTGTGGGTTTGTGGAGACTCCTCAGAGCCCTGGTGTTGGCCACATTCCTGCTGGGAGAAGGCAGATCAGCCAAGGAGCTCTGGTGCCAGCAGGGAACTGGGAATGGATGTTCCTGGGGACAACGGGCCAGGGAACAGAGGCAAAGGTGCTCCCCTGAACCTGCCTGGACTGCATGGCTGCTCAGGTGCCTGTGTCCTGTGCCCATTTCCCAGCTCAGGGGAGTGGGGCAGGGCTGGCAGAGAGGAATGTGGAGTTTGGGAAGGGTGGAGGGAGGGAAGGAGGATCTTTCAGCTGCCAGCACAGTCCTTGTGCACACAGGGTAACCATCCTCAGCTGTGCCCGTGCAAACCTGCTGCTCTCTGCAGGAGAGAAACCTCAGCTGCACTGCAAAGCACAAAAACCCTCACCTGCCCGACTTCCTTTGCAGAGCTTGGATGCAAGAGGAATTCTGGTGGGGAAGGAGGCTTGGGAGACACCCCAGAGCCCACACCTGGGGGTACATTGCTCCTTTTTGGGTAGACAGCTGGCAGTGCCAGGCAAGGCTTCCTCAGCCTGTCCTGCTCTGTGATGCCATCATGGATGGGCACAGCAGCTCCAGCTCCACATCACTCCAGAGCCCAGCACTGGCTCTGCCTTCTGCCACGAGCAGGAGGAGCTGTGGGGCTTGTGCTGTGAATTTGGTGCCTGAAAAGGGCCGAGTGTTAAAGTGCTTTGGATCCAGAGAGCCTGGCTGACAGGTCCTTTGCTCACAGGATCCAGGGCTGGAGCAGGGCAGGGTGTCTTTCCAAGGCCAGGAGTCCCCTGCTCACTGCCCCAGGCACAGTTTGTTTCCCTTGCAGAGATCTTCCATGTTTCATCTGCTCATTCAGGCTTCTGCCTGAAGGGCAAGGACAAAGAATGCAATGAACTTCTTGGCATGGAAGTATATTTTGCTTCACATTTGTCAATAAATGAGATTAGGTTTCTGTATTTGTGCTGAGAGGCTGCGTGAGAGGCACGTTTAATGAATGCTAAAATAAACTTTCTGGATAGCTGTGGGGTAACAAACACAGCTAAAACTTGCATCTCAGGAGAGATCCTGACATTGCAGAGATGCCAGTTATATGACCAAGCAAAAACGAGTCAGCCCAAAGCTAAAATTACCCTGGATCTTTCATGAAATGATGACTTGGTACCAAAAGCAGCATGTGTATGATAATGACCATGCTGCTTCTCTGCTTGAAAGAACATTTCCAACTCAGTCCTGGGTTACCTCTCCCAGTTCTTCCAGGTATGAAAACTCTTTGTCCAGAATCTGAACCTTTTATCCTAAAAAAATAATCTCAGAAAGGTGGGAGGCAGCATTAATTGCCTGTTCCTGGGTGTCCTTCCCACTGCCCACCCTGATGAGCCCTGACTCTCCCTCTTTCTGTCCAGCAGGGCCACTGAGACCATGTAGGAATCAGAAAAGCTCTCTGCTGTCAGAAACAGACACATGTGAATCCAGGGTGAGTCCTGGATATCAAGGTTTAAGATCCATGATGAAACATGGATGGATTCAGGAGGGTCACCTTGGATCATAGAATCTTAGAATCACAGACTGGTTTGGGTTGGAAGGGGACCTTAAAACTCTTCTCATCTCATCCCCTGCCATGGGCAGGGACACCTTCCACTATCCCAGGTTGTTATAAGCCCGGTGTAACCTGGCCTTGGACACCTCCAGGGATGGGGCAGTCACAGCTCCTCTGGGCAACCCCACGTCCCCCCCACCCTCACAGGGATGATTTTCTTCCTAACATCCAATCTAAGCCTACTTTCTTTCACTTTAAATCCATTTTCCCCTGTCCTATCAAATATCTTGGCAAATATGGTTGTACCTAGGGGAGAAAATGCTAAACTCTGGAGCAGTGGTTGCAGATGATGGTGGAATGAGCACTGGGGTTTCTTGTGGGAGGCTGGGGGAGGGCAGTGCCACCCCCCATGCTGTGGTGGCACTCAGGCAGATCTGCAGCAGCCACCGAGGCTGAGGGTCTGACTCAGCTTGCCTGATTCACTGCTGTGCACTTCCAGGCATGAGGGGGAAAAGGTTTGTTGGGAACCAAAGAAAAGCTGTCAAGTGAAAAATGTTCCTGTGGGCAGCTGATCCTGGCTCTCTGTTGTGGGAAACAGGAGAAAGGGAACGTGTCCTGAGGGGTTTTGCTGTAGGATACCAGGGCTGGCCGAGCAGCAGCAAAGGCACAGTACATTTTGGGACTGGGTAGCCCAAGCACTGAGCCCTTCTGGCAAGTTTCTGGCTCTTCAGTGCTCCTCTCTCGGGTCATTCCTTGAGGAGGGTGCAGTGCTGCTGCTCTGCCCTGCTGGTGATGGTGTGGGCACTGCAGACCCTGCCCATGACCTTGGCTTCCACAGACCTCCCAAGCTTTAACTCTTTTCAATAGCACTTCTGGCTCTTCTCCTGGCACGCTCCCAGACTGCCCCCCTGAATCTGCAGACGAGAAGTTGCTCTTGTTGCTTGGGACTTTCCTAAGCTGCAGTTCAGGAATTACTCCTTTTTGTAGTCGAGCTTATCCGTGCTACTTGCAGCTGGTGGACAGAAGAGAAAGCAGGAGTGGCAGAAATTGTAGTGCAATGGAAATACGTTGATAACAGCTTTCAAAACCCCCTCTGTCCATGTAGCATGTGTTTGGTTGGGCTTTTTGATTATTAGAACTTCTGGAGAGGTTTCCTTGTCTATCCTATATTTAGAAAATGTGGGCAGGCCATGCCATTTTAAGAAGCAGCCTTGTGTTGGCAGGGCCATTGCTCACTTCATGTGTTGTAACATTTTTGTGTTGGTAATGTTTTGAGTTGCTGTTTGAGGGAGATTCTGTGAGTCACAGCTCTGGTTCTCTTGTGGGGTTAGCTAGGTGTCTTGTTCATTTTGGGGTCTTAGAAGGGAAGAAAGAAGCAGTTGCAATCTGAAGCACCGCCAGCAGTTTTGGTTTTATTGCCAGAGCTCTGATAATCTGGTATTTCCCGTAAAGCCCCAGGTGCTGCACTTGCTTTATTTTCTGGGACTCTCCAATTTCTCTTACCCTCTTACCCTCTTACCCTGTGTCATGGCAGGACACAGACAGTGTGTCCTATCTGGACCCCAAACATTCACAACATCAAAGATAGCAGCAAGCCCCAAACACATCTCTAGGTGGAAATCTCCTTCTGTTAGTTCAATATCACCATTTTCAAGAAGGAGAAGAGGCCCAGTTCATGATTTCCAAATAAGCAGATCTGTGTGTCTGGTGTCTGTCTGTCCCTCCTCTCCTCCTTTCCCCTTCTTTTCTTCCTGGTCTTTTTTGCAGGTCAGAAGAGACACTGAGTGTCTTCTCTGGGGATGGAGAGCCCATTTCCCTGGGCCTGTCCCATCTCTCCTTCCACATGAAGGCACAGCAGCTGCCCCCTGCAATCCTGTGCCCTGCCTCACAAGGGTTTGGGTGCTTCCCCCAGCAGCAGCTTTTTCTGCACTGGAGCCTCGGGGCTTGTCTGCACAGGGAGGCTCTTGCAAAACATGCTTGCCTAGGGTGGGAATTTAAAGGGAAAGAACTGTTCTGCACCAGAGTCCTGCCTTACACCCTGTTATCCTGCAGAAAAACACTGGAGATTTTAGCTGTCTGTGCTTGGTGGAGCAGCTGCACTGGACCTGGGCAGCCAAGGGCTCCTGCGGCAGCTCTGATCTGAGCTGGCCTTGGGCTGCACTGCATGGGAGGCCAGGGCTTGGCAGTGGAGGCTGTTCTCTGTGTACCCAGAAAAGGGGCAGCACTGCAGAGCAGAGCCTGCCCCAGGGTTTCTGGTACCCTCTGGAGGAGCCACGCTGAGCAGAGGCTGCAGAGCACCCTGAGCTGACATTCCCCTCCTCAGCGCTGCCCTTGGCGTAGCTGCCGAGCCCAAACCTGTCAGAGCAGCCTGGGGCTCATCTCAGTGAGCTGTCCTGAGCCAGCAGCCCTTCAGAGCTGGCTGGAGGGGCCTCTGGGAGGGTGTTCAGCTTTGGTCCTCACTGAGCTGTTGGACTGGTCACCCAGCTGTCGTCTGTGTCCCACCCATGCCAGAGCATGAAGCTCCTGAAGCTTTTTCCAAATCCAGCCCTCCAGCGCTGTCTCAGTCCCACCATGCCAACCCTGGGATTCTCCTGGGAAATTATGCTTTGGGGAGCTGAAGGTGAACTGTGGGTACACTGCCTGCTCATCTAAGGTCTCACATCCCAACTCCTTCTGTGAATTAAAGTCCTTTGCCTTTGGGAGAGCAGGGAGGGACTCTGAAACACCTTGCACCCCACAGGATCGAAACCTGAGGTCTCTGAAAGGAGATTTTTTTGACAGTACAAAAAATCATGGAAATGTGGCATTCCCTAGGTCTCTCTGAGGCCAAATGTGGGAGCCCAGACATCCCTGGCTATTCCTGGCTGCTTTCATTTGCATCCCCTGGAAGCTGTCACTGCAGCCACTGAAGGCAAGAGCATAGCAGGACTGGCAGAAAGGCAGACATTTACACGAGGCACAGGCATGCTGTCATCTGGGTAAACTCAGGAAAAATAGATGCAGGGGTTTTGTGCCTCTGGGCATCAGGACAGGAAAGCAGCCCTGTCCATCAGAGAATGCAGAAGACTTCCCCACTGGGAAGTATTCAGAAGCAGTAAGTGATACTTGCTGCATTAAGTGGGGTTCTTGTCCAGCAAGGAGCATGGTCAGACCCAACATCCCAGCCTCCCCCAGCCTGGTGGTCCTCCCTGGCTGCTTTCTGTGCCTGTCACGAGTCCCCATGTGTCACTGAAGCTTCCCCCTGTTCCTCACTGCTGGAGCTGCCCTGCTAACAGAGCTGGCTGCTTGAGGACTCATCAGGGCTGAAATGATTTATTTCTCAGCCATTTACTACAAACGAACCATTGGAAGGCTTTCAAAAGCCATCTTCTCTTGACCTAAGTTCAGCTGAATGTTTTAGCAGCATCAGCTTTACATAACACACCAGTAGAGGGGAATTCTGGGGGAATAAAGTTTATGTTGATAAACAATCCTTGCTGACCAGGATCTCCCTCTCAAAGTTGAGTGGTTGTTCAGAGGATCACTGAGGAGCTGGGAAGTACAAGCCAGCTGCCCCAGAAAAATGTGATGACTTGCGTGTTTACTCTGAGTGTCTGATAAAATCCCAAAATATCTTATGACAGCAGGTAATTCTTTGCCAACATTTAGATTTCAGTGAAATGTCTTGATAGAGCCCTAGCACCCCAAATTAATTCCAGTTGGTGAGGACAGGAGAGCATCACATGGGCTGAGAACTGGGTGGGGAGGACCATGAACAATGGATTAGGATAAACAGCAGTGTGTCGAATTGTCAGGGGAGTGAAGGAGAGCGCAGCCTTGGGAGCTAAAGCTGTGCCAGTTGCTGCCCTCCATGGAGTCTGCACAGAGTTAACCTCTGAAAGGTCTCCTTGGGACCCCGCAGCACATCCAGGGAGCCCCTGAGGGCTCTTATGAAGTGGGGTCTGTTCATTGTCAGTTACCTGGGAATGTTTTTTCAGGATATCCTTCACGGGGCAGGGCTGCCTGTGATCCTGTCTGATGTGTCCATTCAGCTTTTGTTCGTGCTCACAAGGACGCTCCCAGTTAATTAGCTGATATTTTGTCCAGGCATTTATTTACCACCAAATTACAAAGGGAGGGGCACAAGTTGAAAAATGAGGTGAGAAGCATAATAGGGTAGGCTGTGCTCAACTGTGATGTTCCATCTTCATGATCCCCTGGCTTAGGGTGAGAGCTGGGTAATTGCTGGTGTGGGTCCTCGCTGAAAAGCACCATTAGAAAAGCAGATCTGGGATGGATCCTTCCTCTGCGTGTGCAGGGCTCCTGTGACTACAAAATCTGGGATGAATTCTTCCTCTGTATGCCGGGGTCCCTCTGTGTGCAGGGGTCCTGCAACGACCAACAGCATTGTCTAGGTGAGCAGAAAGGTTTTCTTCTCATGGTGTTCCAGGCCTGGCCTTTGGGCAGAGGGGCTGCTGCTGCAGGGACAGGCAGGGCAGGAGGGTGACCAGCAGTCACCTTTCATAGGCTGTGAGTGGAAGCACAGCTTCTACATCCTGCAGCCAGGGGACAAGTGTGACCCCACGGCCTCAAAGCAGCACTGAAGTGTCTCTGAGCTGTGTGTGACAGTGCAGATCCCAACGATCCATCCCAAACAGGCAGAAAAGCAGCACCAGTATTCAGGTGTCTGCCTGAGAGGGTGAGTCAAGCCTCTGGGTTTCATGGAGACAAGGCTGCTGGGAGCTCTTCAGTGAGATGTGGGAGGTAGTCAGCATCTCCAGAAATGAAAGGAGGATGAGACTGGGGCTTGAGAATCATATTCAAGGTTTTCAAGATAATGGATTTTGTAAAGGAAAAAAAAAAATCATCAACCTCACAGCCAAGATTGAGACAGGAAGGACAGAGAGGAGTGATTTTGGTTATCTGTGGTTGGTGGCAGCTGGCATGGGCAAGGGCAAGAGAACAGGAAGAAGGGGCAGTGTAAAGGACAGGACAAAAGGAGAGATGGATTACATCTTTGGAATGATGGAGCATCTCTTTTGCACCTGGGGGCCAGTAGCTGCCAGTGTGACTGGGTTCCCCATCACCTGCTGGGCAGGGCCCTGTACTGACAGCCTTTCTGCCAGGGCAGTTTCCAGAGGGAATCCACTGTTGGTGGGATTGTGAGGTCAGGATCAGCTGTATCCTAGAAGCCACGCAGGTCCTGAGGCACCCTGTGGGATGCAGTGTGGATGTGTCTGGATCCTGGTGAGGTGGATGGATGTTGCAGATCCCCCCTCGGGGCAGGGATGTGATCTGCTCAATTTCTGAGTGGTTCTTCCAAGCTTATTCTTGTAATCTTGTGATTTGTTGTCTCCCTGAACCCTGTCTTTGGACCTTTCCAGGTTAGTTCTGTAGACCCAAAGGTCTATCCAGGCTTTTCCAGGGCAGCTCCTCAGCACCACTATACCTTCTACAGATTCATCAGAAACAAAGTCACATGCATGGGGTATTTAGACTGAGCATTTTGTACAAAAATGTTCTCCAGAAGAGGAGACCCCACTCTTTCCATCAGGTTTGCAGTGTTCTCAGGCCCCTGTAAACCCCTTTTTGGGTTCTAGGTGGTTGCATTCCTTTGCATGGAGCTGCTCAGGGGTGGCTTGGGGAGATGGTGAAGGGGGGGCAGTGGGACTGCAGAAGTGAAGGAGCAGCTCTGCAGGAATTTTGCTTTAGCAAAGACTCTGAGTGCAAATCCTTCTTACCTGCCAGGCTCCACTGCCTCCTTACTTTTCCTTTGTCACTCCTGCATGGAGATGAGAACCACCCATGCTTACAACAGAGGATGAAACCTGAATTGTGCCCTGTCTTTGCCCAGGTCTTCCTTGGATCCCAAACTCCTTCCGCTTGTTGTCACTGCTGCTTAAAATGGCATTTGTGGTGGCATCCAGAGGTCCTGGCTGCAGCATTGTTCCCCTTGTGCTATTCACAGCACAGAGTCATAACAAGAGCCAGTCCCTGCCCCAAATATATTAAGTGGGATCTTTGAGAGAGGAAATGGAAGCACAGAGAAGGGATGTGAATTGTCCCACTTTACGCAACATTTCTGGGATAAAACCCAGCACTATTAATAGCTTTTTGCTCAACAACCATCTTTTGTTCAGAACTCTGCTTTTCACCTTAAGTTGTTTGTGTTGTGCAGGATCTGCTGCCCAGTTTGGTGAAGTTTCCCAGTTTGTGACCTAAAGCTGGACATGAAGCAGGCCAATAAACCCATGTCCAGTTTCAACTTGGAATAATTTCCCTGCTTGGGCCATCACCATGTTGCCTATTGTCTCCTCTTTGCCCACATTTTGCTGCTACATCATTGGTCTTTGTTTTCAGTCACTTGTGTTCTGCAATGGCTCCTAGAAAATTACACCTTCCTATGTTCCTCTTCCCTAAATTCCTCCGTGAAGTGGCTGGACAGCCAGCAAGGGTTGGCTCTCATCACAAAGTCAAATTTGCTTTACCTTCCTTCTCATTTGTTGCCTATGAATATTCTATAAAGTGATCTTCTGCCAGAGAAATGTTTGTGGAAACAGAAACTGTTGATTAAATTTTAATGAAGAGTCACAGGAAGCAAATTTTAAAATTGCAACTGTATGTTTGTGATAATAAGAGCTCTGTCATTGCTGTCAGGGGCTAGAATTGATGCAGGCCACAAAATCTCTTCATCCAACCAAAATGAGCCAGAGTTTCTTGATTTATTTTTTTTTTAAACACAAGCCACAAACTGCTCATGAGCAATTTACAAGCCAAAAATTAGCCAGGATGGCTTTCCAGAGAATAGTTCTGAAGAATATCGCAATAAGCAATATTCAAATATAAAACGAGGGAAAATAAGGATAAAAAAATTAATCAGGAAGAGCTGACATCCTGGAGACTCCTGGCAGCTGTAAATCAGCTTGGTTGGGGGACATTTCAGTGGAAGCCACCCATTGCTGTGCTCCAGTGGGGGTCCGGAGCTGCTCAGAACAATGCTGGGAAGCCGCACTCTGGACAAGGCAGGAGACACGCTGTGTTAGTGTCTCCACTGGGCAGTGCCCAGAGTCCCAGTCGGAATTTACAGCTCGATTTGCTGCTTCCCTGCAGCCCAGGGACGAGGGTGGCCCTTCTGCCTGGCTCCCTCGGCCGGGCTGGGGGATCTCTGCCTGCCGGGGTCTCTCCTGCATGGGTCCCGCTGGGCTCCACGCGGGCTCAGCCGCTGGCAGGGACCAGATGCTGTGCCCAGCGCTCCAGAATGGCACAGACCCAGGGTGAAGGGGCACTGGGACAGTGTCACAGCGCGGGGTGGTAATTCCATCCACGCTTGGTGGGGTTTGGGCTCGTGGAAAAGCTGTCTCAGGGATGATCTTTAGCTTCTTTCCTGTGTTTGGATGAAAACCAGACCTGCGGTCGCTTCTGGTACCAAGTGCTTTAAAGCCTTTCTTCAACCAACAGCAAAACTTTTAATCTTTCTAATATAACATTACAGAGAACAAACAAGTCTCTAATGTAAGCCCTGGGGTCTCTTGTGGGGAGATCCTGATAAAAACAGGGCTTTCTGTTTTGGAAATACCCTCTGGTGGATTTGTCTCTCACCAGAGACAATGGTGAACTTTCAAAGTAGGCAGAGACATGGGAAAAAAATATTGTAATTACAACTGCAAGTGGTTGGCTTTTGTCACGGAATGCTAGAGAATATTATTTTATAGGTTAAAAATTAAACATCTCCACCTCAGTATTAGAGGCTTCTCACTGAATTTATTTATCCAGATATTAAAGTTCTTTCTTCTGTGAATCCCTGTTTTGTGTGGCATTTCACCTGGTTGTGTGTGAAACATCAGAATGTTCTCTGGCCCAGAACTTCCTGGGAAGTTGAAACAGCAAAAAACTTTGCCAGCTGGGCTGTCGCATCTGACCTTCACTTGACCTCTGCCTGCCCTGGATTAACATCTTGTAACTGATCCCAAGTTTCTCTTATTTTTCCTTGCTTGCTGAAGTTAAGCACGTTTGAAAACACTCATTAAAGCTACCTCTCACAGCGAAGTCTGCTGGGGCAGGGAAGGAGGTGGATCCTCTGCTGGGATAGGGCTGGTGTGGGCTGGGGCTACCAGTCCTTCTGCTGATGCCTTGAGAGGCTCCCTAGAACAGGCTAGGCAGTGCTAAAGGAATAAAGTAGGAATTTATTAAAAAGGCCTTCAAAGGACACACCTTGGGCAGTGCAATAGTCCTGCCGTGGCTACACCCAAGATGGTCATGAGTTTTCACACTTTTATAAGTTTTGGTCCATTTAAATATTGGGGTTAATTGTCCAATGACAGCTCCAGGTTATGCAGTCCCATCCTACCAGTTTGCTCTCCACAATTCCCTGTTGTTTGTACTTTTTGGGCCTGAAACTGCAGTGGTGTCCTTGGTTCTGGGGCTGGAAAAGGATTGTTTTGTGTGACTGAGCTGTGAGGAGAACTTGCTAACACTGCAGATGAAGTTCAGAGTTATATACTAATGCAGTACAGAATCCGGAAAATATGAAACCTAAAACTTAAGGCATCACTGCAGTGAGGTGTTCTGGGGTTCCTGCTTTTCCTGACCTCAGATCTCACACCTCATTAGTCAACCCCTCTGTGGTGCTCGTTCCACTTGAATACAATGGAATTGAGGGAGGAGGACAGAGATCCCCAGCACTGCTGTGCTGCCTGGGTGCAGCCCTGGTGCTTGGCTGGCACACCTGGCTGTGATGGGCTCAGGGCTGGGCAGGGAGGGACAGGTGTATGTGGCAAACCTGGCACCTCGCTCAGAGATTTGGTCACGTTCTCCTGTTTGCAGTGGCCCATGTCTTGATTTACCTGAAGGACTTGGTGCGTGTGTTTGGGGCTGTGCTGTACCCCCACAATGCGGTGAATCCTGTTTTTGCAGGTTTTCCTGAGCCATAGAATCATCACAGACTCCCAGAATGGTTTGGGTTGGGAGGAACCTTGGAGACCATCTCATTGCACCCCCCAGCCAGGGGCAGGGACACCTCCCACTGTCCCAGGCTGCTCCAAACCCCTTCCAGCCTGGCCTTGGACCCTTCCAGGGATGGGGCAGCCACAGCTTCCCTGGGCCCCCTGTGCCAGGGCCTGCCCACCCTCACAGGGAAGAATTTCTCCCTGCAATGCTTCCACCAGTCCATAATGGTCTGTCTGCTGTCCTCCCGTCCCTGGGAGAGCCCAGGTGGTGCAGGCAGTCCCTGTAGGAGGAATTTCAGCTCCCCTCTAACTGAGTTCTTCTCCTCTGTATGTTAAAGCAACAGTCCTTTGATTCATAGAGCTGTAAAACGTCCAGTAAGGTTTTTTTTTTCCCCCATCTCTTTCTAGAACCAATGACATTCCACTAATGGTCATTTGTATCTGCAAATTCTTTCCTGAAAGCTTTTAGCCTTTAGCTTTGCCATGACGTAAGGGGTCTATATATGGTTTCATGTACAGATTTCATAATAAACATTTAATGAAATGAGTTTTTTTTTTCTGCTAACCTAGATTGTTTTGTCTCCTGGGGTGAGTTTTTCAATCACTTTCCTTTGGTGATTGAAAGATGATGGATGGCACCCGGGTCTTTACCAGGGTTCTAGGGCAAGTAATTTGTGCTTAGTGCTCAGTGACTGGAACAAAGGATTAATGTATTTTAAAGTTTTGGATGCTTGGGGTAATTTCTTTGTTGGCTGGGTCTGGACCGGCAGTCCACAAAGCATGGGTGGGCAATTTTTCTAGCTGATTGTGAAGATAGAGATAAAGCTATATTTTATGAATTGCTGTTTCCAAGGTCATCTGGAAATTGAGCACTTCATAAAACATATCTTTGTTCAAAGATATATTTGATTATATAAAATATGATCCCAGAATCAATTGGGTACAAACAAGATGTTGCCTTTAGGGTTGAAAACACATTGTTAGAGGCATGAAGAGCAGAAATTGTCGCTGCTGTCTTTGTGTGGCTATTGTTTTTGGTCTTAATAGGAACAGAATGAATGACATTTTTCCACCAGACCACTTATGCTCAACTATACCTCCAGGACAACTTCCTGGCCAAAAATATTCAAAACAAACAAACACAATAGCAATTCTACTCCAATTACATTGTTTGCAAACCAGCTAGCATTCATAGAGTACTAGGTTTGGCAAATCCAAGCACTTCAGCCCCTGGATTTTAGTACTGGATATTTGCATGTGCATGCCTTGGTGGTGTTGTGCTCTTCAGGTGCGTGTTTGTGCATGGGCATCTCCAGTATTGTGGCAAAAGCACAGCCCAGTTGTCTTAGCAGTTTGGGTACTGGGATGACATCCCTGCCCAGTGACCAGCTGCTCATTGATTTCAATGGAGCTGAGATTTCAGCCTCGGGCTCTGCACCAAATCATACACCAATTTCAAAACTTTCACTGGAAAGAAGAATAACTGGGTTTTTAAGTGTGGGAAAGACAGAGGAGGAGGAATTTATCAGTTGCTCTTAAATATAAATGGAGCCAGTAAGAGGAGGGTGGAATTTCTGGTTTTGTGGCACATTTTCATAGAATCACAGAATCATTAATGTTGGAAAAGACCTCTAAGATCCCTTAGTTTGAGTTGCCAGAGGGACCTTATAGAGAGCAAACCTAAATCAACAAACCTGCTAATAACTTTCCAATCGATTTTCTTTGGTGATGGGAATGGTCATGAAAATAGAGATTGCTGTAACTCTCAATTTAAATACACGTAAAAAAAATAAATTATAATAGTGCTGTAAATTGGTGTTGTAGTCACTTCTCCTCCCTGAGACAGAAGGCTACAGGAACTTAGTTAAAGGAAAGAAACTTGTGTGTTAGGGAAGGTATGGGACATGTAGGGAGGAATAATGTATTTGTTCTGGCTTCAGCAAAGTGCTTTCCACGCTTCATTCCAACCCCAAATCCACAGATCTCTGACTTTTCAGCATCTTCACGCTTCCAGTCGCCTGTGTCCTTCCACCAGTGTCTGTTCTGTGTGAGCAGCTGACAGTGTCCACAGCAGACCCCCAGGACCTGGCAGAGTGGCTCCTGCCTTGTCACCTGTGTCTCCAGCTCCCAGAGTGGGACCTCTCCCAGGAGCACAGAGAGGAGCCTCTGACTCCTGCTGGAATACCTCTGTGGGAGAGGCATGGCAGCAAGGACATCTCCCATGTCCTTGGAGAGCTTTGGGTTATTAACCCTTGCTGTTCTCTGCAGTCTCTGCGCAGGGAGTCCCTCGGACAGTGGAGTGAGGTGTAAATGTCCCAAGTGAGCCACAGGGTGTAGTGCTGGATCCCACATTGGAGTCCCTGCCCTCTGAGGGTGCTGAGGCCCTGGCACAGGTTGTCCAGAGAAGCTGTGGCTGCCCCATCCCTGGCAGTGTCCAAGGCCAGGTTGGATGGGGCTTGGAGCAACCTGGAATAGAGGAAGGTGTCCCTGCCCATGGCAGGGGGCAGAATGAAATGAGCTTTAAGGTCCCTCCCAACCCAAACCTTTCTATGGTTCCATGACTCCATGATCACTGCTCCTGGAGAAACATGGCTATTTGTTAATTAAAAGGTCAAACAGTGGTTATAGCAAAATGCTGCCCCTTGGAAATTTAAATTTGTTGTTGTTGTTTACCTGTCACGTAGCCCTGCTCAGCACACCAAGATCTGAGACAGTGGCTACAAAGACTGCCATGAGAATGTCTGAACATGCTTTGGCATAAACTGAAACATAAGTTGCCTGAAGTATAAATCATATTACAGATATTATATTATGTTTAATCCTCTGGGTTTGGAGCCTGTAGTTACCCACTGGGGGTCGAGGCTGGCATGGGGCAATGTGTCAGTGTCACACCAAGGTTCTCACCCGCAGGCTCTGGGCTGTGTGTGGTCTGTGGACGTTCTGTCCACCCATGCAATAAAGCCAGGGTTGTTCTACAGCTTCACTCAAATCCAGCCCTGTTACCTCCAGGGGTGTTGGAGGGTCACAGACTCTGAGGAGTCCTTCTGACCCTGCCACCAAGGAGCTGAGTCCCCTCAGAGTTCTGGCTGCACACACCACAGCCTGCCTGGGTGCACAGCAGGGACTGCCTTTTGCCCTCTCCATAAAAACCTGGAAAAAAGGAGGACAAATACCAAGTGTGTTGTGATTTCTTTTCAAGCAGATCCCATTTTTCCATTCCTTCTGGCAGGAGGGAGCTTTCCCCAGAGTGGGTCCCTTCTTTTACAGGTTGGCATTTGCAGCCAAAGTCCAGGAGATCAGGAGCTGCTGCTGTTGCTGCTGAGCTTCAGGTTTTTCTCCGTGTTAAACAAAGGCCAAATTAAACCCAAGGCAAAGAAGCATCACCTCAGATTAAAACAGTGGGGCCTGTGGGACTGCATCAGGCAAGAAGTGAGATGTATGACAGTGGGGAGGGTGCTGACCCCCAAGACGTGTCTGGTGTCCCAACCTGCATGGTGATGTGCCAGGAACACAGGTCCTTACTTTGCAGTAGAGATGACTGAAATGGGAAAAATTCCTTTCAGTTAGGAATTGCCATCTTGGCAAATGTTTGTGATTGAATCTGGAGCAGGTTGAGGCTGCAAAACAGATCCTATGGAAAGATGAATTCTGTAATTTTCCATGTTAGAGAGTGTGTAGGTACTCCCATCTGAGGCAGGGATGTCTGTGCAGGCAGTGAGATTTGAACAGCAAAGTGGTGGGGACTCTCCAGAAGGGGCTTAGGGACCAGCAGCCTTTGAGACCTGGCTCAGGCGTGTTTCATGCCTCCAGATCTTGTCCTTCTGTGAGGCCTGGAAGCCTCAAGGACTGTGCCTCGAACATCTTTTAGGTGTCTGGGTTCCTGTGAGGAGAGCTGGGAGCTCAGACCCATGGAGACACTGCTGGATCTGCAGCTTCTCCAGCCCAGCACAAGAACCCAGTGGAAGTCCCAGCACCAAGGTGGAAGGGCTGTCCTGAGACCAAAGGCTTGGACAGGCTGAGAAACACAGCTCTCTTCCAAGAGATCACCTGTGCACCTTCCTTCCCCTCCCCTCTGGCACAGGAGGGGTGTCCTGACCTGGGAACATTCGGGTGGGGGCCTTGTGTGGAAAGCCATGGCTCGGATACAGGCACATCAAGGATCACCTTTAGCCTGTGCGTTTGTAGGTCTTAACTCTCCTTGCATCTCTTCCATTCCTCTGAGAAAGCACTTTTCAGCTTCCCTTTTCCATGCCAAAGGGAATTCAAGCTCAGTTGCCTTCTTCCTCAGCTGCTCAGAGAGACACAGAAGGATCTTGTCCTCCCAGGTCTCCAGTTCCGCCGACCTAAACACTTTGCCAGCCTCCGTATGCCAGGCAGAGCGGGGCAGCCTCCAGTGGCTCACACTGCAGCCCTTGGAGGAGGCCAGGACAAGAAATCCCATCTGCTCATGGCATCAGTCATCCAGAGATCCCAGATGTGTCTGTATGGAGCATCCCCATGGCTCGGGAAGCAGTGTCTGTGGCTGCTATTGCTGGCTGTTCCAGAGCTCATGCAGCACCTTTCCCAGGCTGGCTGCTCCTGCCTTTTGCTGCTGAGGGGTTGTTTATGTAGGATGCTCTGTGGGTGGGATGTGGTTTTGTCACCACTCCATTGTTGGACTCTGTTTGGGCACTCTGCCCGAGGATGATTAATGATGTTTTGAGTTGAGGCTCTGAGGTGCTTGCAGGCATACTGCAGGTACCAGAAGTAAAAGAGGTGTTGTTATCCTCAAGGTACTTCAGTGTTATATCAAGTGTAATCAGAAGTGAATTAATTAAAGCAGTGTGTACATGTAAATCCTTTTATGGTGGATGTTCAAACAACTCATATCGTGTAGTTTAGAGCTCAGCGTTTCAGACTTTTGTAACCCTCTCCTCTCCGTGAGAAGGCAGAGGGTGCCAGGACTGCTGTCAGAGGACAAATCTCTCCTGCAAAGGTCTTTTTGTCAAATGTGGTTCTTAAAACAAGTTAGGAAATTGTGTGCATTTGTCAATCCTGGCTGCGGCATGTTTCAAGGTTAATTTTTACAGCTCACACAACTAGTGTAGGATGGGATCTAATGGTTGATTGGGTTTCATCTGACCTTGGAGTGAGCAAAAATCTGTCGAAAAATTGTATTTATTGTTGGTCTCAGCTCTATCAGGATTAAACTTGCTTTTTGCAGCACGACATACCCTTGATGTGGTTGTCACTTAGAAAAATTGCCTGGAAATACATCTGGCTCTTCTGTCCAACAGCTCAAGCATTGTGAGGTTGGTGACACTCCACCCCACGGAGAGGAGACACAAATTTGGATGGAGGAGGGGCTGACAGGATTGCAAGGTGACCAGAGATACAGATCCTAAGCTCTGACAAGCAGAGCCAAATCCTTCTTTTTTCAAGTTCAAACCCCTGTTTTGGTGAAGTTGGCAGCAGTGGGGGCTGAGCTGGGGGTGCTGCCAGCCCAGCTGTGGAGGAGACCACAGCTGGCACGGCTGTTCCATGGGAGCCAGAAGGTGAGGAGCTGAAACTGCAGCTTCAGCTCTGCCTGTCCAGGGTGACGGGTGACTTGGGGGACCCTGGAGCTGTATTTGGGCTCTGACAGAAGCTGTCCTGGTCCCACCTGTGTGGAGGAGGCTGGGAAGCTGGGAATCAATGAAAACATAATGAATGAGACCTGGACCCTGCCTGGCACACATCTAAAGCTGTTTGCTCAGGATAGTGTGCTATTTTTATATGTGTGAAGCTAGTGACTTTGTTTTTCCAGCATGCTGGAAAAAGTATCAAACAAGGAGGAGATAAAAATGACCCCAAATGCTCAGAGCACTAAGAAAAGGGGACACTCAAAATCAATCCCCTGATCTTTTTGAACTTGATTAATGGTTTTCTGAGTTGCAGCTCTGTGATTTGGACAGGGCAGAGGTGGGAAATGGGTCAAAAGCTGAAAGTGTACCTAGATGTAAAATTTTGACATACTCCAGTATTAGCACTCCATGTGCTGCTCTGGTCTCAAGCTGCTTTAGTTTACTGTTGGAGAAGGTTGAAAGGTGATTCAGTCATAGTTTACAAGTACCTAAAAAGGGAAGGGGTTTCTGGTTGCTAGATGGGATTCAAATTTACCAGAGAAACGCAGAGATGTCTTGGCTGGAAGCCAAAGTTAGAGAAGTTCAGACCATGAATAAGAACTGCAGTTTAAACTTTTTATGAGTGAAAACCAGAGGAAAGTCTTTGTCTGGAATTAAGCAGAGTCATCAGCAGTGAATGGCTCTAAATGAAGATTTCTGTGTTTTTCTGAAAGCAGCAGGAATTATGAAGTGAGGCTTTCCAGCTCAGAGCAGCCCATCCCAGAGACCAAGGCCAAGCTTCCCTTTTGCCCAGAGCAATGCTCTGGATGCTGTTTCCCAGGCTTGGGGCTCTGCCTGCTCTTCCCACGCTGCTGTCCAAGCACAAGCCCTGCTGCAGTGCAGCAGAAAGGGCACAGATGTGTCAGGGAGCACAGCTCTGCCTCTTTGTGCACAGCCCTTTTCCCAGACACAGTCCAGAATATTTTGGGATTGGATTCCCCTTTCACTGCTCTGTCTGATTCAGCTGGGGGATTGCAGTCCATGAAGTGTGGCCTGGAGCTGAATACACTGTCTCTTTCCCTCCTGTAGTGAGACACCAAAAACATGTAGACTGGGGTGGAAAGATGTTCTCCTCCCTTTTTTTGGGCAGGACTCTCTGCTGGAGGGATGGGATGCCCTGTGTGTGTATCAGCTCTTTGGTTTTTTTGGATCTGCCTGCCTAGGAATGTCCTGTAATCATCACTGGTGGCATGTGCAGAGTTTTAGGTGAGACATGATTCATGTTGGTGGGGAGATCATGGAGAGTTCCTTGCTTGTTCTTGGCCCTCTTCTCCCACAGGCTTCAGGTCCGTGGGGTTTGCTCTGCTCTTGTCAGCATTCCAGTGCAGAGGGGCAGGGCTGACACCCCTTTCTCCCAGCAGTTTCCAGTTTCTCTTCCACTCGGTATGGTAGCACATAGAACTATGGAAAGGAGACGAGAATATTCTTTCACCCTCCCCAGGACTCAGATGTTATATCAGTTTTAACACCAGTTGACCTTCTTTACATCCTACTACTTGTTCTAGCTTATAAAATATTGGAATTCTTCACACTTGTGGCTTCTCTGAAATGAGACAAGAGTTCTCCCTTCAGTGACTGGTATCTCAGTCCTAATTAACCCATATTATGTCCATATGCTGCCTGCTTCATAATTCTGCAGACCACCAGGCTGGAAATAAAACAAAGCAGATGCAGCCATGCCAAGGTCAGGACCTTCCCTGTATTTAAGGTGTATGGATAATGTTGGCATGGGACAGGGTGACCTCGGGGTACAATTGGAGCTAACTGACACACACATTCAGACAGAATAAATATTTGAGAGTCTATTTCTCTATTCCCCAAAATGACCCCTATAAAAGCAAGGTCCTGTTTACCTTCCTGGCTCTCCGTGCAGTGTTCTGAGAAGAGACCAGCTCTCTTCTCTCTTCACTGCCTTCCAGCTCTTCTGGGGAACCCATTTCCAGGCAAGGATCAGGGATATGGGCTTCACAAAACCCATGACACCTTGGATTTTCACAGAATTCCTAAAGTTTGGTGAAAGCTGAGATCATTTCTGGTCAGAAGTCCCTGTTTGTGCCAAAGCACAGTGACCTGGGAAGCAGTGAGAGATGTCAGTGCACAGCCTGCATCCCTTGCCTGCAGCTGACCCAATGGTTTTGTGCTGTCCCTGTCCCATTAGAAAATCATGAAATGGTTTGGGTTGAATCAGCCTTAGGGGACCTTAAAACTCATCTCATTTCAACTCCCTGCCATGGCAGGGGCCCCTTCCACTATCCCAGGGTGCTCCAAGCCCTGTCCAGCCTGGCCTTGGACACTTCCAGGGATCCAGGGGCAGCCACAGCTGCAAAGTCTGATGTGCTTGGGACCACGTTACCCACTCCCAGCCTGGGCTTGCCTTTCAGTCACTGTGAGCTCTGCTTGGCTAATTCCTGTTACCCTGAACTGTTCCATTTCTATCCATGTTGAGATCCTTTTGATTAAGGGCAATTTAGCTTCTCATTCCCATCAGGAATATGAGAGTGCTGAGAGCTTCCTACCTCAGGAGCATATTCCTGATGATCGCTGTGCTTTTTATTATTTCATGTAAGATCCCTTTTGGTGAGAACAGTCTTTAAATACTATCAACCTACACTAAACTTAGCTTGGCATGAAGAACTAGAGGAGACACACAAAGGTCTGTAGAACAGTGATTGTTCTGATGAAACCCATCCAGTCCCTCAGCCTTTGAGTGCTCTGCCATTTCGCAAGATCAGAATGCACAAAGCAATTAGAAGGTGGTTTGTGCATATTAGAAAGAGGAAATTATCTATCTGTAACACACCTCAGACAAGGAGAAACCATTGTTACCAATATTCTTAAGGCAAAGCCAGCAAGTTGCTGTTTCCTTTTTTAAGGTTAGCACTGAGAAAGAAAAAGGGAGTTAGAAGAGTGCAGAGCTGTCAGTTGAAAGAAAAATTGCAAGCCTGCTAATCCTTTCTTGTCAGGTTTAATATAAAGCCTGGCAGAGATTGATAAGAAGTGTCTCCCTCTCTGTCTGATGTTCCAGGTGCATGGTAAAAATCACCTCTCTGAAACACCCACGTGCAGAGCCAGGCTCCAGGCTGGAAAGGCTGCTGGCCGGCCTGACACTGCTGGCAGAAAACCATTTAAAATACCTATTCTTTAATTTTTCTTCTTGCAGCCTGAAGAATGGCTGTTCCTCCTAACTCCTTACACATGCAGGATTTTCTTGCAGCCCCTCTCAGTGGTTACTGCTCTGCTGATGTTGAGCTGAACAAGGTCTCTGCAGCAGATTTGGAGCATCTGGGGCACAGGGGCCTGCTCCCTGTGACCTGCCTCTGCTCCATCTGCACTGAAACATTCTGGCTGGGGCTGCTGGGGCTGTGGGACTGGCAGCACACCTGTGGCAGCCCCAGAGTTCAGGTAGGTGTTGATAATCTGCAGCAGCAATGGCCAGAAGCAGGGGAAAATAATCCATGAAGAGCTTGAGCTCATGCATGGTGGGAGAGCCTGGAGAGCTCGGCAGAGCTCTGCAGGGACAGGAGACACAGGGTCCTGCCTGCATGGGTAGGGCTGCTGTGGAACCATCAAATCTGGTCACGGGGAGCCTCAGACCTGAGGGCTCCCTCTGTTCCCTGTGTGGACGTTTCTGACTCCATGCTCCTTCCCTGCGTGCTGTTTTCCCCGGGCAGCCCCTCTCTGTCACCTCGTGGCAGAGGGGGCAGCAGGAGCTTGGCCCAGGGGAGGGGCTGGGGGGGTTCCTCTTGTGTGTGCACAGCTCTGAGAGGGGCAGGTTTCACAGTGTCCCCTTTCTCTTTCCCTAGCTGTTCCTCCCAAACTGAAGAAACTGAAGAGCCCAAATGTTCACGTGGGTGAGAAGATTTCCCTGAAATGTGAGGCGACTGCTGGAAACCCTCAGCCATCCTACAAATGGTTTAAAGATGGAAAGGAGCTGAAGAAGAGTAAAGACATCCGGATCAAGTATGGGAATGGGAAGTAAGTATGACACAGGGCTGCTCTGCCTCTGCTCCCTCAGGGTCTGGGTCTGCGGCCATCTGGCTGGAGGTGTTGCTGTGCTCCCCAAGTCTCTGCTGAGCAGCACTGAGGGCTCCCTCAGGGCCACAGGACCACCCTCAGCCCAGTTACCATGGCCAGGAGAGCGAGCAAGATCCCCAGTGTCCTCAGAGAGTCGTGGAGAGAGGAGCAGGGCATGCACAGGGAAGGTGCTGGGCTTGTGGATGGGCTGTCCTGGGGTCAGGGAGGCATTGGATACCTGAGGCAGGTGTCCTGTGACGTGGGGAGGCTTTCCCTGGTAGCTGTGGGCAGCTCAGGTTGCCTGGAGTGACTCCTGCTCTGTGATTAGGGGTTGGATGCAGAAGTACCCAAACCCAGCTGTTGCCCCATCACTCAGCAGCCGGGCTGTAGGAGGAATTGGTTTGTTCCCTCCTGAATTTAGGTGGACACAGAAGCATCTAAGGCCACTGAAAAATCACAGAATGACAAATTAGGGCTGGAAGGGAGCTCTAGAGATCATCCAGTTCAACCCCCCTGCCAAGGCAGGGTCACCTGGAGCAGGTGACACAGGAACATGTCCAGGTGGGGTTGGAATGTCTCCAGAGAAGGAGACTCCACATCCTCCCTGGGCAGCAGTTCCACTGTTCTGCCACCCTCAGTGTGAAGAAGTTCTTCCCCATGCTGGGATGGAACTTTTCATGATTTAGTTTATGGCCATTGCTCCTTGTCATGTCACTGGGCACCACCAAAAAGAGCCTGGCACCATCCCCTGACACCCCTTGGAGATATTGATGTGCATGAATGAGGTCCCCTCTCAGTCTTCTCTACACTGAGCAGGGCTGAGATGCAAGATTACCTCACCACACTGATCAGGTGTCATGGTCATCTGCAGAGACCTCGTCTTGTGCAAATCCTTCCATCTGTCCACCCAGGGCAAGCTCCCTCACATCTGCCCCAAAGTCCCCACCCAGCAAAGCTCTCAGGTGGCTCTCAGTGACTGTCACCCTCAGCACCACCTCATGCAGGCAGGGCTAAAGCACCTGGAGATAGAGGCTCCAATGACCAAGCTAAGGCGTTCTCACTGGGAATGGATTCAAATGAATCCATGTTGATATTTCTCAAGGCCCAATATTTACATATAATGTATCTTAAAATTATTCCATTATCATGGCTATGCTTGCGTTCATACATCCTGACCTAGCCAGCAAAAGTCAGCTTCCAACTGCCTGACCCCTTGGAAAATTTGATTCTAATTCTTTGCTAGCATGTGTTGTGGGTGTGTGAATACAAGGTCATCATGGACTTGTTAGAGTAGCAATTTTTAAAGAAAGAAGAAGCCACTACAAATCAGTTAGAAAAATCACTCTGTGTCTGAACGGGGCGTTGCCAATTGCCCTAATTTAATTTCAGTCCTGTTGGGTTTGGTTTCAGAGTCACACCCAAGATGGTTGACCGCCTTTGTAATAACTCTAGGGCTTGTGGCTGTGTTGGGATGAGGCAGTGAGGTGGTCAGTGCGCCCCGGATAACTGGGTGCTGTCTGCTCAGGAAGGACTGTCTGGGCTTGCAGGCAGCAGGGACAGGGCAGAGCTGTGCCTGCCTCTCTATGTCCCAGTAACAGGCCCCCAGCTGGGTAATAATTAGCACTGAATCTCTGATCCTCAGAAGATAGATCAATCTCTTTATTCTATTATCATTATTAAGAAACATTCTTGCTTTTATAGATGGTCCCCAGGAGGGACCTGGACCTAAAAATTGGTCCTCTAATCTAAACACCATCACCATTGGCTAATTAGGAAACTACTTTTTGGTAAACAAATCTTTACAACACATTCTACATGTTCAGAACAAGAGGTGTAGCAAGTGAGGACAAGAATTGTTTCTCTTTCTTTTTTCTAATTTTCTCACAGACTTTTCCCAGAAAGGCCTGAGAAAGTTATGTGTTGCTCCCCGTGGCCAGAGGGCTGCTGCCACATCTCTCCTCTGCTCCCCTCACTGTTTTTGGTGTCCCTGGTCAGTCTCATGGCCTTGGTTGTTTAGCAATGGCTGATGGGGCTGTGATGCACTGGAAAATTGTCTGCAGCATGCCCTGCAGCCAGGCATGGGAATCCTGCCTGCCCAGGAGGTTGGGGAGAAATTTCCCTCAGAGCTAGAGAGCAGCCAGCCCCAGGGCAGACACCCAGTACTCCCCTGCTGTGCTCCCAGTTATCCCAGCCCTTCCTCACCTCCTGGCACCCCGTGTCCAGCACAAAGCTGTGGCAGGAGGGCATCCCACCCCCAGCCATGGGGACATTCAGTCCCTGGGCCAGGGACAGGAGCAAATGGAAGGAAGGTGGTCCCCTTTCCTCAGGACACTGCTGTCAAGTCATAATTTTGCATTTACCAGTTTCCATGGCAACATGTTGGCTCTCCAGTGAGAGGCCAAAGATGTGTGGTGCTGGCAGGGCTTCCTGCTGGCAAAATAAGCCCAAGGATAAACATTTTAAGGAAAGCTGAGCACCGGCCTGCTCCAGTGTCTGAGACTCCCTCAGCAGCAAAGGTGTGAGCCCAAAGCATTCCCAGAATTGCTTCCCATCCCAGCTTCTGCTCCCTGCTGCCATTAAAATGTGTCTGTCTTGTGCTGGGACCAGGCTGTGGAGACTGGACTCAAGCAGCTGTTGAGCAGGAACAAAAGGAAATGGCCTCAAGCTGTGTCAAGGGGGGTTTGGATATTAGGGAAAACATCTTCACTGAAATGGTGGTCAGGCATTGGAACAGGCTACCCAGGGAAGTGGTGCAAGTTCAAAAACTGTGCAGATGTGTCACTTGGGGACACGGTTCATTGATGGCCTTGGCAGTGCTGGGGGAATGGTTGGACTGGGTGATCTCAGAGGGCTTTTCCAACCAAAATGATTCTGTAGTCCTGTGGGACAGTTCTGAGATAATTACTCCCCAGTGAGCATTTGCCCCTTGTTTAGCAGTGCAGGAGCACTTCCCTGAGAGCATCTGGGTGGGTCAGTGCACACCCACCCTGGCATTGCCACCTCTGTCCCCTGCACCGCGTTTGCTGGGCCCCGGAGCTGAAAAACTCGAGGCAGAGTGTTTGCTGGCATTGGACCTGCCTCCTCTGGTCTTGACTGCATGGAACAAACACTGAAAACTGCTCAGAGCAGGCTGAGGGCTGAGAGAGCCCTCATGACTTTGATGTCTTCATTGTGCAGCTGGTGGGGCCAAGTTTAGTGGAGGGACATGTGATATGGGTGTAGAGCATTACTTCCAGCGTGTTGGGAGGGGACTCCAGAGAAGGAGAAGCATCCCAAACTGTAAATCTCTGAAAGGACATCTTACTCTATAATGATTATTTTAAGAATAATGGGATTTATACATCTGGCTCTACTTAGAGATAGCACTGGCTTCCAGATAATCCTCTGTGCTTCCCTTCAGTTCAGAGTGGGGATTTCAGAGGGCCAGAAATGGAGCACTGGGAAGGGACCTTCACAGGGAAAGTACACAAAGCAAAAACGTCTCAGGCTGTGCAGGACCTGGCCTGGTGCACGGGATCATTTCTTTAGAAGTGTAACACCTAAAAGAGTTTTTTCTTGGAGCCAGGCAAAAGGAGCCCTCCAGCAAAGTGATGTCCATAGTGTTTCCCTTGGCCCTGTGAAACCCTGGCAGAGCTGGGCACAGCTGAAATCTGCCCCCAGCACACAGATCTTTAGCATGCAGAGGATTAGAATGGGAGACAAGAACATGGTTGCCCTCTGTGATTCATTCCTGGCTTTCCTCCCCGTGTGTTTAAAAAGCCTTGAGGTTTCTAACTAGAAAGTATGACTGAAGCACATTTTTTCGTGATCAGGTTTTTGTTTGATCTCTAGAAAAGGGGATCTCTTTCAAAATAAGGGATGTATATATTGTAAGGAGGAGAGGAGCACTTAACTGCATGTCAGCTTTTCAGCTTTTCCATCAATCATTTTCCCTCTTCTTTTTAAACTTACCGGCAAAACTTCTGGTGCCATCAGGCAAAGGAGTCAGGTTTTTTTAATGGATATTTGCTGGAGGGAGGGGAACAATTCTGATTCCTCCTTTCTGAACTTCATGTTCCATCTGTAATTAGTGACAGGCTGGGGCAAGCCCAGCTTGCATGAAGGGGAAACCTCTTTAAGGTGGAATAAATTATTGGCTGGAATTTTATCTCCATCTCCATTTAAATAAAGCACAGTTGATGGGAAACCCAGAGAAATTACCAAGAAAGAATTGCCTGTGGTAGTGGAAATACAGCCTAGTGAAGGGCTCTCCCCCCAAGCTGCCAAAGTGACGCCATTTTTGGCTGAGTGTGTCTGAGGTCTGACTGAGGCTCCCGAGCAGTTCAGGTAGGGTTTTGACTTTCTGACTATCCTGGCAAATGGTCAAGTGCCAGCTGTGGAGGAAGTCAAGGGAGTTTTTGCTTGTAGAGGTGTAGAGGACCTTCCCCTCTTGAAGTCATGCTCAAGGCTCAGCCTGGGACACGCAGATGTTCAGCTGGAGCCCAGGAGCCTGTGAGTCCCCGAGCTGTGCCTGTCCTTACAGCCCTTTCCCTTTGTGTGCTCTTCTACCAAGGGACATTGCTGGGGTGATGAAGTAGGCGTATCATTAGATTGGAGAGGGTTGGCAGTTCAGTTTGGGACAGGCTGACCATATGACATCCCTTGGGAGTAGTGTCCTACTTTCAGTATCACCAGGAATCCCTATTGTTAGCCTGTAAGTGGAGCCAAGGGATACCCTCCTCTCCTGTTTCTGTACAGTAGTCCCAGAGGCGATGCCACTTGAGCAGATTCATTGCTGGGGTCCTCCTTGTAGGGCTCCCAGTTGTAGATTATTCCCCACCCACAATGAATGGGGCTGTGGTCTTCCCTGTACAGCTCACTGCACTGGAATGAAGGCCAAAAAAAAAAAATAATGCCAAAGCAGCAGGGGAAAGAGAGTGCCAATAAAGATAAATGATTTCCTAATTAAGCCTGGAGACAAGGAGGGGCAAAGAGGACTGTTGAAGCCTTGTGGGAGCCAGAGTGAACCCAAGCAGGCTATACCACCACTCTGGCAGGGGTCTTTGGGCTGACATTTTTAAACAAAGGAAAAAGCTCATTTGACAATGGATCTTGCAAGAGCAATTCCAGATGCCTTGAAGCGAAGACTCTTCTCAAGCACCGGTGTTGTTATAATCACCAGGGGAGCTGCTGCCTCGCTAACTCTCACGATGGCATTATAAGTCTCCGATATTTGGGATTTGGTTTTAGCTGCTGAAGGCACTTTATTGGAGGGGGGTGTGAAGGAGACCATCTCCTTTGTTTGTTTGCTTGTTGTTTTAGAGGAGATGATGGACATCATCTTGGCCAATGCACCTGGGACTGAACCAGGGAATTTGAGAACTGAAAGGAGAAGCAGTTGGGTCTTGAGCTCAAACAATCCACAAACTTTGCAAGTTGGGGCTCCTGAGAGAGTCAGGGAATGGACATTTAATCAAATTTGACTGCATTATAGCTGCTAACAAGTCACGGTCAGTTGCTGGGCTGTTTCAGCTGATGGGCTCTGCAGACTTGGAGGTGGAAGGAGCTTTATGTGCCTGAAATTTGGTGTGGTCTTTCCAGCCATATTGGCTGCAAACAAAAACAAAATAAAAATCTCTCTCTACAGACCTTCGCCCACTGCAGTTGCAAAATGTCACAGATTAGGTCAAGGCCGTCACTGAGACATGAGCTGAAATCCCATTCATCCTGTTTAAGTTAAAATGTTTTACCTTCAGGGAGGAGGGCTGGGGTGAGGGCTGAGGCTGCTGGCAGTTCACCCAGCACAGCACATCACAGACCTGCAGGCATGAATTTGCCATGGAGCAGACTGCTGAGGATCTATGACGTGTACCAGCTGCAGAAAAATGGCCTGGGGAGAAAAGAATGACACGAGGAGACCCAAAACTTTATCTAGGTCTCTTACACGCCCTGTGTATGACCACGGTGCTGTTTCACAGAGGTTTTGAGCAATAGTTACCTGCCCATGTGAGGGTGCCATCCCTTTCCCATGATTTCTGTTCCCCAAAATGCTTTTTCCCGGTGTCAGTATTTGCAGCCTGGCTCTGCTCATCTCCATTGCGGAGCTGTGTCCAGGGCTGTCCCCGTGACAGCTGCTCTTGGAATGGCACCTCCCTCTCCTCCTTAATTCTTTATAACTAATGTGTTTTGCTTTAAAGGTCCTCTCAGGCCTTCCTCCCTACTTCTGGCAGTCCCTGAAGTTTTGGTCCAGCCTCTGATTTGCCCAGCATATCATCCTCCACCCAATACGTGGAGGATGATATACACTTCCAAACTAGGACATCGGTGCCTTCTCCCCAGCAGCACTGCCCTCTTCTCCCTCCCTGCCACAGAGCCAGCTCATGGTTTGGTTGCTGAAGTAGTAAGACCTTGGCACTCAAGGGGCCTTGTCTCTGTATTGAGGTCACACACTCTTTGGGATAACAAGGAATCTGTTCCACATTTGGTGCTGGGAAGTCCCTGGGAAGTCTTGGGACTGCTCCTGTATGAGATCACAGGAAGCAGGGAAAGAACCTGCTGGGGGCTGGCCTCAGAGCACTGCTCCAGGACCTAAATTTTCTCAAAGAAATTAAAATCCTGGCATTGGGGTTGGAGGAAGCATTCATAGGATGGATCAATTGCCCTGAATTCAAGGAGAAGTAATACAAAGGACCCTGCAGTGACATTGGGTCTGTGCATCAGCCAGAGCCCCAAACTCAGCTTTTACTCATTTTTTGACGTCACACCCTGGCAGGTGCCACAGCCTGGCCTGGCACAGAGAGCAGCAGCAGCATTGCACAGGGATTTGCCTCTCAACACAGCAGCCACAAAGTCCACTCCAGGCACTGTGTGGTTGTGTGTCACTGCCTCTGCTGCCCCACACCTCTTCCCATTGCCAGAACACCCCTGGCTGCATTTGAGCCTGGAGGGGGTTGCACAAGTGACCCTGCTCTTTGGAGTGTACTTATCGATCTTGTCCCCTCTTGTTGACACTGTCCAACCCAGAAGTAACTGGCCCTCACACTGAGATCAGTGTCAGTGTCAGCTCTGCAGAGTGAGGACTGGGCGAGTCTTCCTCTTAAAATCAGCCTGTCCCAAGCCTGGGCACAGAGGGACCACAGCACTGCTGAGCAGAGAAGGGGCAAATCTGCTTTTCAGGTTAGAACAGCATTTTAATGTTGGGGAACAGGGGTAGGAGAGAGCAGGTAGAGTGGGTCAGGGGATGGCTGGTCCTGTCCTGGGCACTGCAAGGACATTACCTGTCTCCCACCATCCCAGCAGATCAACCACAGAGCGGGTCAGGAGGTGGTGTGAGGGAAGGAAGGGAGATAGAGAAGGGATGATTGCCAAGCTGAAAACTCCAAACCTTCCTATCCTTACCCCTCTTATTTGATTGCTTTGCTTGAGGGCATTTCTGTCCCCTTTCCCATTTGTTCTTTCTGTAGATGATACTGAGCTGGCCAGATGATGCTCTGGAGGCAGAGCAGCCAGCATAGGACACTTGTTTTCCTCAAGCACTGCGAGCACAGCCGCCCTGCCCAGCTCCGCCCAGCTCTGCTGAGCACAGCTGGAGGGCAGAGAAGAGATATGGGGGGCTGTGCAAGGGAGAGAATGCTCCAGGCTGCTCCTGCCCTCACAAAGGGCCTTTGCCATGGCCTTCCCCACGCTGCCTTTGCATTGCAGTGATTCCCTCTGCCTGAATTAACCCACTGAGTGCTGGGGTTGATGGAAGTGTCCCCCCAGAGCCCCTGCCCCAGCCAGTGGGGCTGCCCAGTGTTCGATGGCTGCTGGACAGCACTTGTGGTTTGTAAGCTGGATATCCTGAATCTTCTTGCCAATCATTAACCTGCTCTTTCAGGGCAAATGCAGCTTGCTGAGAGTGCCAGGGCAGCAGATAGGCACCAATTAAATCTCTGGCAGGATGCAAGCAGTGCACGTTACAGCAGTTGCTGGCACTCCTGCTCTCGGCAATGCCAGTGTGCTTCCTGCTGCTGGCTCTCCGTGCAAACAGAGGGCAATGGAGTTAATGGGTGACCACAGCAGGGCAGCCACTGTGTCCTTTGCAAGGGTCATGTTTGGGAATTTCCTTTTCCTAGGGTTTCAGGTGTGCTTACTACGCACAGTGCTCTTCATTGACAGTTTTGGGGCCACATATGGGGTAGTCTCCAAGTTCTCTTCATCAGCTCATTCCTTGACTTCTTTGTTACTTATGTGTACCCTATTTTTAGAAGATTGATCAAACACTACAACAGTAGTAATCCTAGAGCTATTCTTGTCCAGAAGGATGCAGAAGTGGCTGAACTCACACAGGGAACACGGAGTGTCTCCTCAGTGTAGTTGTCACGGGGGCAGCTCATGGCAGCTTCTCTCCTGATCCCATGCTCTGACATGAATGGCTTGGTGAGGAGATGACCTGGGAAGATGGCCCCATTTCCACTTGGCAGTAGGTAAGAGGGGAAAAACGATTCAAGCTTGACCAAAGTGCTGGTGGGAACATGACTGCTGTCATGGGAAGTTCCTCCTTGGCTCAGATGCAGGGCCTGTTTCTTCTCCTCTCACTGCACTGGAGGCCTCAGGGCCTGAGCTCACATTTAGATGTCTAAATTACAGCTGATGAGGACACCCTTCCCAGCCAGAATTTGCCAGGATCTTTGTGTAGGTCCTGGCCAAGGGCTGATCTCCCTGTTTCCCATTGTAGTCTGGAGATTGGCACTGAAGAGGGTGATTTACTCATCCCTCCAAACTGCCCTCTGGGGGACTCTTTTCTCTTGGCCAGAAAGGTATTTTGGGGGATCTTCTTTTGGCCAGGCTGAAGGTCTCCTTGTGAATCCTATCCCTCAGAGCTTGCAGACAGCATATTCCCCGTGGCTTATCCCTCCACTGGCACTACAGGAGATAATTAGTGCGTGGCTAAGTCATATGTGCTGAGGGTCAGGGAAGACAATGAGGCAGATTTTCCCCCGGAGTAAAGAGATGTCAACAGAGTTGCACTGCAGCGAAATGATGGGATCTGTCAGTGACCCTGGCCCTTTCACTGAGCAAACAGCCCGGGGCAGAGCCTTCCTCCAGAAGAATGGCATCGTCTGGCAGCCAGGCACCCTTGTGAACGCACACGTAGGGCTCTCCCAGGGCCTGCTGGCCCCAGGAGCCTTCCTGCCACACTCCTGTGCCCAGTGTAACTCCTTGGAGGCCACTCTTTGGTGTGCCTGTGAAATCAGCACTCAGGAGAACAAAGTACCTGCCCCTGGGGACAGCAGGGGGAGGAACACAACTTGGAAAAGATAATTTCCAATGGAGTTTCATGCTATTTCAGGAGTGCTTGGAGATAGTAAAATAGAGCAAAATCAGAGTGGTCACCCTTGGCACACACAGATCAGGTGAGGACTTATCCCTTTGACATCCTTCAAGTTCAGTTCTTCCAGTGCACAGACATTATCCATGTTAATTAAAAGGCCCACGGTTAATTCTGTGAAGCAAGGTAGCTCTCTGGCTGTTTCAATCCTTCTTGGAACAGGGAAATTCTCTTTGCATTTATGCTCCACATGAAAGCTGATCCATATCTCCAACCATAATCTCCTTTCCCCTGAGTCTGCCACCAGACATTACACAGCACAGTGTGGAGACCAAGAGGGGCCACACCATTGATCTGGGCTATGAAAAGCAAGAAAAAGCTCTTGATTTTTCAAGGGGATCTTCCAGTCCAGGATAATTTCAAAAAATTGTGATGGCAAAAATAAGCTCTTTTGACAGTACAAGTCTTGTGCATTAAAACAAAGTAATCCCCTTTGGTTTTACCTGGATGTTGCTATGCTCCAAATACCATCATCACTCTTTATTCTGCTCACATTCCTCTCCAGTTCCAGGTAAAAGACCAAATGTCTCTCACCCAGAGAAATTTGTCTTTGCAGCGGAGTCTGTCAAGTGTGGCTCCTTTTGTGCCACTCCCTAACTCATATCTTTGGGACTTGCACCCCCCTTATCTGTAAAAGATCACATACCTAGGTGATATTCTAATGCAGTAGTGGATTTTTCCAGTTGCTCCACCTGGTGAAATGTGCAGTGGACTGAGATTGCCATGCAGCCAATTATCATGAGAACATCTGTGCCCTGGCAGCTGAAGGCAGTGTGTCCATTGATGCTCTCAGCTCTGCCCTGGCAGAGGGCCCCAGCATGCTGATGTGCCAGGGTGATGTTTTCTATGGACTCTGAGTTAGAGCCTTGCTCTTCCAAGCTGCTTTCAGCATGTGCTGCCTGCACTGCAGCCTGTCCGAGAGCTGGTTTGTAAAACAAATGGTGTATTCTGGCAGAGAGGGTTGAGACAGCTGGGAGAAAGTAATGGCTGGGCTGGGAGCAGGCTTGGAGTTGCATTCTGGAGCCATCTGGCTCTTTTGATGAGCATTTCCACACCTTCCTCTATGGAGGGAGTGGGGAATTTGCTCCTGAACAAGGTGCTGCAGCCCAGCAGAGCCCAAGCCCTCATCAGGCACCCTTTGTGCCTCCCAGCAAGGTGCAGGAACCAACAGGCACAGGGCAACAGCAGGCACTGCACACCCTTAAATGTCCTTAAATGTGCATTACCTGACTCCAGAGGCAGCACAGCAGTGAGGGCCACCATGCCCAGGGCTGTCACAGGCTGTGCTCAGAGATTTGAGAACAGTCAGAGAAGGGTGTTGCACTGGGAGTCGAGGCAGAATCAGCCCTCTTATTTAGGCTCCCATGTTGGAATGTGTTGGCCCAAGTCACTGCACGAATGGATTAGGGGAGACCTACAGTCAGAGGGATTCAAGAGGTCTTTGCATACTGTCAACATTCATTTAGAAATTGCTCCACATGTGGCCCCAGCTCATGCAATGAGCACTTGACCGCATCCTGTAAAACAGGGCAGCGCCTGTTTCCTGGGAGCTCCACCAAGCCATCTCCAAGTGCTTTTAATTTACTAATATAACTGGTGAGATGTTCCTGCTGTGTCCTTGCGCCGTGCCTCCCAGGAGAACAGCTTGTCAGGGTGTTAAAAAGATGCCAGTGTGCTTCTGTGAAGGGCTTCCTATGGACAATGATTTGCACATCCCAAAGAAAAGTCCTTCTCGGATGACGCGTGTAACATTGCAACTATGTCCGAGGCTAATGATTATTTTCCACATAAATGGAATTATATTTGCCTTCAGCAACATCGGCCACTGGGACCTCTTTCTAAAGCTGGCAGCGCTTCCAAGTCTCTAAATAAAGTGACACAGACCTGAGGTAAAAGCTTGGGGTAGAAAGCAAACAGAGATGAGAAGAGCAGTCAGGGTGGGTTTTGATAAGATGGCTAAAATGGAAGAAAATGTAGTAAACCAGAGGGTCTCATGTGGGAGTCCCACTGCGATCTCATGATCTGAAGTGCCACATCTCTTGAGTGGCACTCAGTGTGTGTTGAAGGCTCCTATAGATCCCTGTTAAACTGGGCAACAAAAGGTTTTGCCTGTTAGTCAGAGCCATCCCAGAGAATGAGTCATAGCCAGTGGGAAAGGCGATGCTCCTTCCCGCAGCGACGCAGAGCTCTGCTGCAGAGCTCTGCCTCTCCCATGGAGCAGCAGCACGGGCTGGGAGGTGGCACGGGCTGGGAGGTGGCACGGGCTGGGAGGTAGCATGGGCTGGGAGGTGGCCCAGGCAGTTGTCACACCCACCCTCTCCTGCTCTTTCGAGGCACATCTGGCTGGTAAGATGAATGTGTGCAGCTCAGCCACAGACATCTGTAGTCCATTGGAGTGTGGATTTGGGGGACACAAGGTGCTTGCCCATTTTTTAGATCAAGATGATGTCAGTGATATGTCCAGGGCAAACCCCAGGGACTGGATGGGCAGGCTGGTAAGGGGTGAGTCCCCCTGGGTGCCGTGGGTGTTTGTGCTGAGTGTGTGGCACTGCTGGTGGAGCACTGACTGCTCAGCATCCCTGCTGAGGAAGGTGCAGAACAGGCACCTCCTCTCCCCATCTCCGTCTGGCAGGCAGATCCTGCTGTCCATCAGTAAATTGGCTTTTTTCCAGTGTGGAAAGCCTGTGCTGGAGTGCTGGCACTCTGGGCCTCAACTCCTCATGAGACTTTTTGTGTGAATGAGAGCAAGTGTCAGACCAAACCACACAACATGCTCAGAGCAGTGGGTTCAGAGGGAGATGTACACCTAGCAAATCCTGGGAAGGGACTTGTCCAAATCCTATCCAGGCTCCAGTGCCTATTCAGCAAACTCAGACAGCCCATCCTGTCAAGCAGGGGTGACCCTCCAGGCAGCATCCCAGGGCCAGGAATGGTTGTCACTTCATGAGGTTGGTCAGCAATCGAGTAAGAAATGTCTGCTGTACTTTTCAACAGAAAGATTTCCAGACTGCAATTCAACAAAGTGAAGCTTGAAGATGCTGGGGAGTACAGCTGCGAAGCGGAGAACGTTTTAGGGAAAGACACCGCAAAAGGCAGCCTGAATGTGAAAAGTGGTAAGTGAAGAAGCCAGCAAATGTCTCGAGCTGTCTGCCATTCCACAGAAAGGTTCTGCACATGGTCTGTCTTGTATTTTGTTTCATGCTTTCAGGATATCGAGTAAAACAATCTTGGGAGATAAGAAAAATGCAGCTTAGCATAAATGTTTATCTTTGTTATCTGTCACTGGCAATGTGGTTAATTTACATTTTAAATAAACTTACAGTCCATGTATTTTTTTTAAAAAAGGGGTAAGGAGGAAGGAAAGCTGGTGGGCTTGATGTTTTCGTTTTTTAAAGAATTTCTGAGAAGCAAAACTCACGAGAAGACAAGTAATTAGACCATAGCTTTGTGATGAGTGAAGTTGCTTCTGGTTTTCATCCTAGAATGTGTGCTCCATCTCTTAGAGCTCAGCGGATGGAGTCTGAGGTTAGGTGGTTTTATTATTATCTTGGTCATAATAATTATATTGCTTAACACGATGGTTTGGATGCACCCTCCGGCTCAGAAAGTCCCTACAGTGGCTGCCAGAAGCTGGGAGGGCACAGCTAGGGAGGGGGTGACTGTATTTCCTAAGCTCTTCCTCCTGCCATTCACAACAGGCACTGTGGCAGCCCGGCTCTGAGTGCTGGGCTCTGCCTCTGGGCTCTGCAGCCCTTTGCTGGGATCCAGGGCTTTGTTCTCTCATCAGTTTCATCCCAGTGTGAGGGAAGGTAGCTTTCTCCTGCTGCTTTCTGGCAGTATTTTCTCTCTCAGCCTCAGCATGTTTGCCATCCTGAATCTGTTGCTCTGCGAAGCTGCAGCGTCACACAGCCTCCCCCTGCCTGCTGAGCCTCAGCGCTGGCAGGGTCTGGAGGAAGGCCACCCATGCTCACACCTCCCTGCCTTCATCCTCCATGTCTGTGAGCTCAGCCCTGCTGCTCTGCTGGGTTTATTTCCAATTCTGATAGGAAAGGTGTCCCGAGTAAGAAACTGAGGCAGTGCTCTCCTTTTTTCTTTCTTGGCTCTCTCCCTGGCTGTCCCACACCACACAAACTGCTCCAGTTTGATGGGAGCTGCATGTGCGACCTCCCTTCCCCGTGTGCAGCCATCAGAGCCCTGTCTGCCTCCTCTGCTGCCCCTTCCCCAGCACCAGCACCCCTCTCACAAGAGGAGGAGTGTGGTTGAGCCGTGCCTGCTGCAGGGCCCCGGCTGCACCCCAGGGAAATGCCCACCTGGCCATGGCAGGGCAGGCAGCACCTGCCAGGGTCGGCTCTCCCTGCTCAGGAAGCTGCCCTGTGTGGCAAGGACCCTCCCAGCAGGGATGGGCTCACTCCTGAGCTGCCCAGAAATGTGTTAAGACCTGAAAAACCCAAGAAAGACACACAAAGAACTCACTGTGAATGTGGTGGGTTCCCTGCCTGGATGAATCCATGCTCTCAGCTGCCTTGCCACTCTGCCCTTGGCTCGCTGCTCAGCTGCAGGCACACCTTGCTGCTGTTTGCAGACCCCCAGGACAGCCAGGCCAGCTGAGCCCCTGCAAGGGCAGCCCAGGTGATGCTGATCCCTGGAGGCTTTTGTGGCCCTGTCACCCCTTTGCACATATTTTTCCTCTTTTCCCTGCAGCTGCCCAGAGGTAAGCAGCTGTCCTCAGTATGTAGGCACGTGCTGTCCTGGAGTGTTCCTCTCCCCTTACTGCTGGGCCTTCCTGGGGCCTTGCAAGCTTTCCTCACTTCTTCTGTGATACCTTTCAGTAGAAAACTCCTCAGGGCATCTGAATCCACATGTGTGTTGTTCCCTGTTTCTTCTTCCCCAGCATCCTTAGCACTGATCCTGTTGTGACTTCCATTGCAAAGTGCTCTTTGCTCTATTCCAATACCACTTTTCAGTTTCAGAAAAGCAGCTTTTCAGCCATACAGATCTGTTGCAAGTCACCAAACCCACTACATCTTTAGAGAGAGAGAGAGAGAGAGAGTGGCTGCAGAGCAGAGACCCCTTGGCACTTAGAAAATACCCCTCAGCCAAACCCTCACCTCACTCCTCCTCTACAATTCTAGCATTTTCACAAAGCTCCCAGCTCAGAAATAAATGCTTTTGCATTGAGAAACTTTGTGAGGGCGTTAATTTCTGAGGAAATGCTTCTGGACTTAGTCAAAATATACTGCAATATATTGCAGATTTTATGACTTTGAAGTAAATTAGATGCTTTCTTAGAAAAATATCCCATTTCCCAGTTCTTATGATTGAATAGTGTAATGTTGATATCACATGGCCATGAGGGCACAGCTGAGATGTGACTGTTTCAGATTCTTTTTTTCCTCAAAAAATTTCGAGGCATCTCCTCAACTGCCCTGCCCCTTATCAAACACTGCAGAAAAAATCAAGTTGTACAAAAAATTTTTTCTGCTTCTAGCTCTTTGTGGTGGTCCCACCCCTGTCTCTGGCAGGACTGCACCCCCAGCCCAGGCTCCTGGGGCTTTCTCCTTTGTGCATCCAGAGGGTGTGAGGGGCTTCTCCAAAGGTGCTGGTGCTGGGTTGAGTAGAGCTGGTGGCCTTGGGGTTCCCAGTATCCTGCTTCCAAAAGAAGAATGCTTGTCTCCCCTAATACCTGGGGTCCTGGCCTTCATCTGTTTCCTGTTCCTCCAGCTCTTGTACAAAGAGATAAAATCTTCAGAAAATCCCACCTTTTCTTAAACTCCACATTTTCCCCACTACCATGTCCTGCCATCCCATCTTTGCACTCTTGTGGCCATCAGGGCTAAGGAAACCTGCCACGTTTTTGCTCATCTCCTGCCAGGTGAGCCCTGAGCCATCTCTGCCTCTTTATTGTGACACGAGGCCCTTCGCAGCGAGGGGACATCGTGCCCTGTGCCATCCCCTGCAGGGACACTCCTTGTCCTGCCTCTGTCACCTCAATCCCCTGTCCTAAACCAGCACTGACCCCTTGACAGCCCCCAGCCTGTGCCCCCAGCAGCACCTGCCCCTCTGCTCCTCCCCACAGTAGCTAAGCCCACCCTGCTCTGCTCAAAAGAGATATTTTGTTCACTACTTTCTTACCTTAATTTCCCCAGGAACAACGAAAGCACCACAAGTCTTACCAGCCTCAGAAACTAAAATAGTTGTTATGGAAGAAGAGTGTAAGTACCTCTCCCCCACTCCCCCCATACAAGCTGCTTTCCCCTAATTTATTTGCTATTATGAGACATTTTGCATAAATGCTTTATTGCCTCCTGGAATCTTCTTTAATCACTCCTTCTGTCTGATTTTTCCCAAAGCCACTGGTCTTTCTTTCCCTAGATCTTTAAAAAAAAATCTGATTTATATTGCTGGTGTCTATCTTGGAGAGGGAAAATTTGATAACTATTGCAATGGCAGCTTGAAGAAAATGCTACTTAAAATTGCAGCTGAAGTTTAAGCATTCCCAGCTCTTTCAGTACATGGAGTTATTGATACTTGCAAGGTGTGCTTGTTATGGCGTTTGATTTAACAGGGTTTTCTTTTATCACTTTGTTTTTGAGTTTGGGTTTGGTGTTTTTTTTTTTTTTTTTTTTTTGAGGATAGTTGATAAAACCAACACAGGCTGTAGGAAGTACAAGAAAAAAGACATGAGTCTTCTAAGCGTAGGTAATAAGAAAATTGCAGAAAATCCATCCATGCCCTGCCATCCTATTTTTCTGAGTCTCCAGAAAGCAAGAACAGATTTCCCCAAATCCTTAATTTGATTTATTGTGGCTGAAATGCTTTTTAGCATTCCCTCCTACTCAGTTGTCCCAAAAGCAGTAGAAAATGGGCACAGAGCAATAAAAATCAAGGAGGGGATACAAGTGTAGATTAGAATCCTGGTGCCTGGATGTTGGCTCAGCAATTTCTGGTGGAGGGTGTTATGTCTATGTCAGGGGGTCTCTCTCCAGTGGGAGTCCACCAGGATCCTGGCAAAAGCCCTGGAAAGCCAGGACCAGGGAGGGATTTTTATTTTTTTTTTTGTGCGTTTCCATCCCAGCTGCAGATGCCCAGAGCTGAGAGCACAGCTGTCTGTGCCTCACTGTTGGCAGTTCTGCTCTGCAGATTTTATGGGGATGTTTCCTCCTTTGAAAGCTCAGTCTTTTATGAATTTAAAAGAAATCTGATTGCAGCCACAGCAGGCACTGGCCATGTATTCTTTAAAAGCTTTTCTGATTAGAAAACTGCACTTAAAATGTGCTCTTGTGTAGTGCTTAGCCTTGCATTGCACCAGAGATACCAAGCTGAGATACAGGATCATTAATGCCATGGCCACACCATCCTTCCCCAGGATTTTCCCTTTGTTTTCACCAGAAGAGATCCATGCTACTTTTTTGCATCATATTAGATTAATGCTATTTTCTTAAAACCCACATCTCAGAAAGGAAACACAGAAATTTCCCCTTTTGTTAAACTTTCCTTTGTGGGTGCATCATCGCTTTTGTTTTCCCTAATCATGGGAAGAGATGGCAAAGTCCCCAGAGTTAAAGTTGTAACTCACTTTTCCCTTCACATTCCTTTTATGCAGTGTCTCCCAAGTGTTATCTGAACAACTCAGAATCTCTCTGATTTTTATGGTGATTGATGTTGTATCATAGAATTGCATGTGTGTACAGCATATGGGGAGGTGATGAAGATGTTGTGAGGTGGGATGATCTGGAGAGCAGACAAGTATCTCATTCTTGTAAGTCATGCATTTCTTTTCAATATCTGTATTCAGAGTCATCTGTAGGTTGTCCCTACCCTCGTTGTTTCACTGAAATCTTGTAAATCACTTGCTGGATTTTAAACACTGATGCCCCCAGCACCTGGTTTGTGAATAGCATGAGGTTCCACACAGCTTCATTTGCGCTACAGTAGCCTCATTGGTGGTGAAGATGTGTTAAAGGAGACACGGTTTTGTGCTTGTCACAGCCTAAGGTTGTGCAGTTGGGTGGTCACAGTGGCTCAGCTCACAGGCAAGGACTTGCAGGGATGTGGTAACTTGATCGTGTGCCCTGACAAAGAGAGAAAAGCCCTTTATGCTCATTTCAACATCCAGAGAGCCCAGAATGGTAATGTGATCCTGTCACAGTGCAGCATGAGGCAGCTAAACAAGGTTCAGGAGTCTGTGGCTATGCACATGTTGGGTAAACAGGATAGGAACCAGTGCTGACATTTAGAGCATTCTGATGGAGGCAGAAATGGAAGAAGGGTCAGAGAAATCTGGATAGCATTCTGAGATGGAAGGTTTGTGCAGGACAGAGCTAGTAAAACACTCTCAAAGATTAATTTTAAAAAGATAAGATAAAGTTTGAAGTCTCTGAGAAGGTCAGGTAATCCCTTGTGCTTGTTTTCTGCTGTTGAGTTCTCCTCTTGCTCCTTCCCTTGACTTCAACAAGCAGGTGAAGCCCTGGGGGTAAGGAGAGAACGTGGGCCAGGTGGAGGAAGCGTGGTTTGGATACTCTCAAGATACAGGAGGACGTGCCAGTGGTGGGCAGGTGCTCTAAACTAACATGTAGATCATTGCTGCTGCTCACCTGGGCTCTGCTCGTGCTCCTGGCTCACTCTGTAGCTGGGTGAGTGCCTGGCTGAGTGCTTTATCAGCCTCTGTGGGCTGTCAGTGCCCTTGGCTGAGGATGCTCTGCAGCAGAGAGAGGCTCGGGGTCACGGGAGAAGGTGAAACAAGGAGAAAGAGCAGAACAGGCAGTGCTGAGTTGTGCTGGGAGCAAGAGGATTGGGGGGTAATGTGAAGCACCTGAATGAAAGTTGGGCTCTCTGGGTTTAGTTTTGGGACCTTTATTTCATCTGCTGGGGATCACAAGCCCTCCCTAAAGTCCCTCTGGAGACCTCTGTGGGAAGGGTAGCTGAAACAGTCCTTTGTTCTCCAATTAAGTCTAACTCTCCACACACCAGTTTGGGTCCACAGATTTCATAGCTGTCATCCTAGTGATGCCATTGGGCTGTTTGTAGCCTCATTGGTGTAGTCATTGGAGCAATCCCCTCCAGTTTAATCCCTTCCCTGCTGCCCAGCATGGCTGGGTGTTGTAAATGTTCTCCTCACTTTGCCAGGTGAGCTTGGCCTGATGGACTTGCATGATTGCAGTGGCTGTGCTGTGCTTTGTGAGTTCCACCCCCCACAGGAACATGTGCCACATGGTTATGGTTCAACCAACCCCCCAAACCTGCTCTCAAATCCAGTCTGGCCTGGCCTTTACTGGGTGACCATGGCAGACCTGCCTGTGAGTTGGCTGGTCTTACTCCCCTCTTTTCTTCACCTCCTTATTCCCCTCTCTTCTTTGTCCTCACCTCCTCCCTCCCTCCTGCTTTGTTCTCAGTGCTGGGACTGAAGACCAGCTGGAGGTCTGACCTGCTGATGGCTGAGCTGCTCTGTATCTGCACAGCTGTAAATAAACTGTGTCTGAGGCTCACTTCACCAAGGTCTGGCATCCCAGATGACTCTGGACCAGGCATGCAGTTGTTATTTGCAGTGGCCCAGGCTGATGGGGAATAGAGCTAAACACAAAGTAACTTGTGAATCTGGGAATGATCCCACCAGTGTGGTGGAAACCCACTGAAATCTCCCTTGGCATCATGCTTTGAGGTGCTCGTGTGTGATCTGCAGCCACGTGGTGTCAGAGGACCATGCTTCAACCCAGGCACAGTTAACATTTTCTAAGTGAGACATTTTGCTTCCCTTTGTCCTCCCAAAGAGCTTGGCAGGTCTTTTCATCCTTGCTCCCTGAACAGTTGCTCTCATGAATGTGAAGTCCCAGCTGGGCAGTCCCTGGCCTCTCCAGCCTGAAGCCACTGAGCTCTCCTGGAGCCACCAGTGCTGCAGGTGTGAGCTTGGCCTTGGAGGCGAAGGGTGTCCAGCCAGCCCAGAGCATGGGCAGAGCAGACACGAGTCTGGCCATGTGAACAGAGCAGTTTTCAATATTAGACTAAAAATAAGTCCTGGCGTGGTCTTTGCTCAGATAATTTCAGCCCCGCTGCTGGAGGTGGGGCTGTAATTGAGCGGAACCTGCACACACGCAGGCACGGAGCCTTGAGGTGGATGTGGAGATCTCACTGCCAGTCTGCAGAGAGCTGTGTGGTGCCTGGTAGCTGCCAGATCCTGCTCACTGCTCATTTTGCACACTGTGTATTTTTTAAATAGTCACGCAGCTGCCACTCGAGATGTGCTGTAAAGACAGGCAGTGACTCCAAAGGCAAAGAGGGGCAGGATGAAGTGTGGGGTGGGAGCTGATGTCCCCTGGGAGTGCTGAGGCTGAGCCCAGCCTTCAGAACTGGGCTCTAGACCAGGGGATCTGCTCTTCTGGCTCCATCCTGGGATCCTGGTGTGTTGCTTCACTTCTTGGGCTTCAGCTGCCCTGCCTGTGAAGCTTTCACGCTGGCATTGGCTCTGTGAAAGGATTTTTAGGTTGCTGAACAAATCCCCGCATTGAAGTATCATGTTGCTGCTATTACAATTGATGCTGGGGATTTGGGAAAATTAAATGCTGCGCTGCTGTCATGTGCATTTTCAGACCCCTGTGGTAGAGAAGAGCATAGGAAGGGCTTCCTCGTAAAGCTGCAGAGATCATTCCAGAGGAGCAGCTAGAAGCTTGACAATAACACAGGACTTTGCCCCTGCAATAACTGCCTGTCCCATGGAAACAGGCAGCCCCTGAGTGCTCAGAAACCTTTAAACTTGTTTCTTAGTGAAACCCCTGAACAGTGCAGATGGGATAGTGAGGAATGCAACCTGTGCTGTTTTGATCAGCAGCATCTGATGCTCCAAGATGAGTGCCTTGCAGTCTGGTATTTGTATCTTGGGATGAACTCCTAGTGTGTAGCTATTGATCCTAATGATCCCCTCGGGAACTGGAAGCATGATTCCAGCAGGATCTATTTCAATAAAATGCGGGGGTAAATATTTGGTCATTTCCAAATGAATAAACACACAGGAGCAGAATTTTATGAGCTCCAGAGTCCCCAGTCTGCTGTCAGGCAAACCCCAGTGTGCACAGGCCCTTCTGATTTCATGTACAGATAACAGCGGGGAGCATCCGGGCTCTGCTCAGGTTTATTGCAGGAGGAGGTGTCGTATCAGAATACAGAAATCTGCCACAGAGGGAATGGTGAGGATCACCAGCCCCTCCATGTATTAATCAGTGTAAATCATGGATTTAGTGTGGCTCACACCAGGATTACAGCCCTACAACCGAGGAATATCTTGGCCAGACACCTTCTCATCCATGTTCTTCTAACAAGCAGTTGGATGAACTCTGTTGAGAGGAACCTCAGCCATTCTGTGTTTTATCAGTAAGTACATGAGGCATATACAGAGCAGGCAATCTGTATACACTCCCCAACCAGCTGAGTTCATCTGTCTAACTGAATGTCTAAATATTGAGAGAATAAAGTGTCTGTACTCTATGAACCCACCAGCCAAAGTTATTTATAAAGAAGAAAAGGAGCGGCAAAACCATCGCTGTCTCCCTGCTCTCCTCGACAGTAGCTGTAGTTCGTGAAAAATTAACTATAATTTATAGTCCAAGCTGCATTAATTAACTCTTTGCAGGGGGAGTATTTCACCAGACTTCTGAGAACAGGCTGGTGAGCTGCCTGCAAAGGTTAAATGACGTGCATGGCAGGAATTGTGTAAGAATCCCTGCACAATCATTAATGGCCTTTCTGCGCAGATGGGTTGTGTGAAGGGAAGTCCACCTGGCACAGTCACTGCCCCTGGCTCCCTTCTCTGCTGCCCTGTCATTGATGATAGTCCAGAATAGCTGAGCCATGTGGTGGAAAATAGACTCTCTGAATGACTCCAGTGCTCTGAATCTCTCATGTGTTTATGCTGCTCTGTCCTCACTGGCTGGGGCAGCAACAATAAAACGTGGCTGCAGATCATTCACAAACACATCATCAAGAGCCCTCTCTTCCCTGTCCTCACCTCCTTACTCTCCTCTTTTCTTCACCTCATTATTCCTTTCTCTTCTTTGTTCTCACCTCCTCCCTCGGTCCTGCTTTGTTCTCAGTGCTGGGACTGAAGACCAGCTGGAGGTCTGACCTGCTGATGGCTGAGCTGCTCCAGGCCTTCTCCCACCCTACAGGGCCTTTCTGACCAGTTTGCCACTGGGTATCTCAGGGGCACCTCTCTTATTCCCACTGGTCAGAAGGAAATGTCACCACTTGCTTGCCTCATGCACACTCCTGGTTTTCTGCTTTTAATTTGTTGAAGTACCTGGGGATGTTCTTGGTACATGACTGGTGTTACTGCACAACCCCCTCATCACGTCCCACTGCCTTTATGAGTCCTATTCCACCCTGCTACCACCCAAAACTGCTCCCTTGCTTATTCAGTTCTCCACTCATCTCAGCAATTTCACAACTTTCTGAGTCATTTGGGATAGATGGAGTTGTGTTGGAGGCTGAATGAAGGACTTATTCTGCCACAACAGCCAAGGGGGGTAAAATCTGCCTGGTGGTGTACAGCAGTTAATGTGAAATAGCTGTGGGAAGTAATTGTGCCTGTGGATCACCAAGCACGGCTGTGTAGTGTTTGGTACAGAGGTGAAAGTACCTACACAGCTGTAAATAAACTGTGTCTGAGGCTCACTTCACCAAGGTCTGGCATCCCAGATGACTCTGGACCAGGCATGCAGTTGTTATTTGCAGTGGCCCAGGCTGATGGGGAATAGAGCTAAACACAAAGTAACTTGTGAATCTGGGAATGATCCCACCAGTGTGGTGGAAACCCACTGAAATCTCCCTTGGCATCATGCTTTGAGGTGCTCGTGTGTGATCTGCAGCCACGTGGTGTCAGAGGACCATGCTTCAACCCAGGCACAGTTAACATTTTCTGAGACATTTTACTTCCCTTTGTCCTGCCATGGAGCTTGGCAGGTCTCTCCATCCTTGCTCCCTGAATAGTTGCTCTCATGAAAGTGGAATCCCAGCTGCAGCAGCATCCCAGGGTGATCAGGCACCTTGGAAAGCTCTAGAATGTGTGTTACCACACAGCAGTGAGATATCAGGGTTATGAGAGACAGACCTGTATTCAAACCTTAAAAAAATCCATTAGGAATTCCTGTGACTGAAATAAATATCCCATAAATACCATGTGTGCAGTACGGTCTCACTGTTTCCAAAGAGAAAAACAGAACCAGGGATGACCCAAAAAAGAATACAAAGACAGCATTGCTTCCCAGCTAGGGAGGGAGATGCTGGCTTTGCCTGTAATACCACAGGCAGCACAGGGGAAACAAGTGGGGATAATGACTAGTTTTTTCTAATACAAAGGCCAGAATAGGGCAGGTTAAAAGAATCAGCATGGAAAAATGGCCTTGCATGCTGTGTGCGTAGCACTGGAGCTCTTTTCACAAATATTGTGGGTGCTACAAGATTAGATTTATTCAAACAGCAACTAAACATGTTGGTGGAAGTATCCAGCAAAGGCCACTAAATGTGACACCACTGTGGCTGCCCACTGTGGCTGCCTTGGGTTGTCTCTGAGCTGCCCATCCTGCATGGCCTAAGGAAGATTATCACTGGTCTTCTTTTTTAATCTTTGCCACTATTAGGGCCAAGACAGGGCTTTGGCTTGACCAGTCCCATAGTCTGAAATGGCCCCATTTCCTGATGCTGTCTTCTCAACAGAGAACTGCCTCTCTCTGTGGCCTTTGCCACATCTCTGAGCTGACAAATGGGCTGGAGTAAGATGATTCCATGGTTCAGTTTTAAAACACTTTGTGCTTCCTTGTGATGAAAGGCAAGGTACTTGCAGGAAACAGGGTTGAAAGGATAAGGACATTAGAAAGATACTTCTGGAAGAGGTGATCACCCCGTATTTTCCTGACAGGCACAGCTCTACTGGCAGCCCTCCCCTAGAAGTGCCCAACATGCCCAAGCGTCAGTTGTGACAGGACCTTTTTTACCTGTCTAAAAGGGACAAAATGGTTTCTATGGGATGAAGATCCCATGCAATCTCTGGCTGATGAGCACTGTAATCCTCCCTGTATCACATCACACAGCACTGCATCTTCCCATCCACCTTTCTTGGTGGGTTGGGTATCTTCTTATCTGGGGTGTTTCCTATGGGGAGGTTTCTGGGCTCTGTTTTCAGTTCTCCCTCTCTGCCCCTCTCTTGCTGTGGCAAGACTGGCTCCAAAATCATTCCCTGTAGGGTTTATGATGTGAGACTTTGCCAGATGGATTGTTTTGCTTGCTACCAAGTGATGTGTTTGATAGTTGCAGGGTGACAGCTCCCTGCAGCCTGTGCTTGTTCTTCATCCATGTGCCTTTCAATTTGTACCAGCTATTTGGCTGATGAAGTTTCAGTGCTCCCTGATCCAATGGTACACTTTCAGAGACCCACACTTATCAGAGACCCACAGCTCTCCTCTCCTGAGTAGAAATGTGCTACTATCTTGTAAAGGTATAAATTATAAAGCCTTGTCTGTATAATGAGTCTGCATTCCTCAGATAAATTACACAGACTCATAATGGCTTTGGCTTTTAGTTACCATTAATCTTAACTGGAAGGGAGTGCTGAATTTCCTGCAGAAGTGTGGGATTCTGATTTCTGAAAGAGTTTCACTGGAGGCTTGGTCAAACCATCCTCTGCTCCAACACTCCAGTGTGTGCACCCTGCTGTCCGCATTTGGCTCCCAGCTGGCTGGCAGGACGTGCCCTCGGGGAGCAGCTGCTGTCCCAGGGCTGTGAGCATTTTGGGTCTCTGCTGGAGTGTTTTCCATGTCTCGTTAGCAGAGCACTTTGGGACAGCTTGCTGTGCCCTGGATAACTGTGAAAAGACAGAGCCAGAGGCAATGGTTATTCAAGGCAAAGCGTGGAAATAGCTCTGCTCCGTGCACAGCCCTGGCCTGTCAGGCAGTGGGAGGCTTCCACTTCCTTGTGGGAATGGCAGACAATGGATGGGACAGCACATGGGTTCAGGCAGGCTGAGCAGGGAGCTGGTCCTGCCCTGAGCCTTGCTCAGGTAACAGTGTGGGTGCTCCAGCTGGGCACAGCCCAGAGGGAATCTCCTCTGGAGAGACACGGACCACGCATCCTGCAGAGAATCCCAAACACATGAGAGACAGAACAAACTTGTCCTGGTTCCTTGTGTGCCAAGCATCACCCACATGTGAGAGGCTTCACAAGGTGCTGGGAGCCCTCCTTTGCCTGGGAGAGCCCAGATGTTCCCAGCAGGTTGGGGCTGGAGCTGGGAATGCAGCCCTGGGCTCTGATGTGTGTGCTGCAGCCCGAGGCAGCCCCGGAGCCCCTGCAGAGGTGGGATGGGCACAGGGCTGCCCTGGCTCCCTCTGGCACAGGCCATGGCTTGCCCTGCTGCTCCTCGTGGCTCTGCCTGGCTCCTGCCTGGCTCTGGTCCAAGCTTTCTTCCTCGAGTCCTGTGTCAGTGAGGAGTGCAGTCTCAGTGATGGTGTCACAAACCTCTCCACGAGGCTCGTTCATGCTTTGGGAAACAGGATGGAAGAGAATATCTCCTCAGAAGCTTTGACTACAGCATAAAAGGTGCTGCAAAGTAAGCAGCAGCCACACTGCTGGAGGTGTAACTGTGATAGGGTCTGAGCAAGGTGGGTAGTCCAGGAAAGGGGACTATTTTTAATGAGGTTAAGTATTCAGCTGTAAAAAATCCATGCTTTTTAGTGCCCAGCACTGCTTAGACTTATGTGAAGATGGGTCTGCATTCCACAAAGCTGCTCACCTTCTGTAACCTCTATCAGTGCCCTAACAACTGATTTTTTCCTTCCTGAAAGCCTTTGTTTTACCTTTGGAGACTCTGCTTTGGGCTGTAAGCTTATCAGAGTCTCTCAAAGGCAGGAATTACAGTGAAATTCTGCAGGTTTTCTTGTCGCTTACGGGACTGTAAAGCTTTTTTCTAGAAAGAAGTTTAGATTTGGAAAAGCATCTGTATCCCAGGGAACTGGAGTCATGCTGGCTGCCTCCCTCAGCACGAGCTGGGGCTGGTGACTTCTGCTGCACTTTGCTGGTGTGGCAGGGACAGATGGAGCTGTTCTTGCTTGTGCCAGACCTGCTCCTAGCTCTGAAAACTCAACTGGCAGAGGTGTGGAACAATGCAAAGTCCCCTGCAGCACCTCTGGTCTGGCTCCAGTGTCTTGAGGTGCTCTGGCCTCAGCAGCACATCACTGGGACTCTGTGACTCTGCTGCTCCTCTTCTTCCTGACCTCCTGCTTGCCTGCTGGCACAGCATTCCGAGCATGAGGGAGGGCCAAGGACAGTGGGAAAGGGGCACTTCTCTACAGCTTGCCAAAAAAATTATCTTGTACTACATGCTGGCTGCTTAGAGGAAGATGAGTCTTCAACTCCTCACTCACCTGGCCCCTTTTGCTGGGAAAGGAAGGGTCAGGTTTCAGCCCCGGGACCTGAAGGTGGGTCTGAAGGCACAGGCTAAGGTTTGTAGCTCTGGGGTTTTTACTTTGGCAAATTAACTCGAAGAAAATCATGTAAGGAAGGAGAATTGCCAAACAAAGGAAATAACAATATATCCTTTTTGTGTGTTTTTGTTTTCCCCTGCAGTAACCACAACTCTCTCCTCCTGGTCCGGGCATGCCAGAAAATGCAACGAAACAGCCAAGTCCTATTGTGTCAATGGAGGGGTGTGCTACTACATCGAGGGGATTAATCAGCTGTCGTGCAAGTAAGTGAGTGGAGTTCTTGTGTCAATATGGAAATTTCTTGGCTGAGGGAGAGGAGACCTTTGTGCAACTACCAGACGGGGTGGGGAGCTCAGAAATTCTCCTGGCAATTGCAGTTTGAGCTGTGCAGGTTCAGAAAGGGGCACTAGAGGGGCAAGGGGAGGGGGGCAAGGATTTGTATTTTCCTTTTCTGTGTGTGTATCACTGTTCACTTTTCCTGGCTTTTCTCCCCTAAGAATATGTTTGTCCTGGCTGTTTCTTTTCCCTTTCTCCCCTTTCTCCTCTCTAGCTTCAAGGAAATTGGGGTCCCTTTTGCTCTCCCTGAGCTGACACGTCCTGTGCTCCAGTCAGGGACACTTTCAGGACACAGCCTCCTCCTTCCCCCATGGCTGGAGGGGTTCCCTTGCTGTACCTCATGGGCCCAGGGTTAACCCCCAGCTGTTCCCCTCTCTGTGCAGCTTTGTGGCCACTTTATGGGATGTTTGTTTCCCCCCTTCAAACCTGCAAGAAAAACTAGAGATTTGTTCTAAGTTATCCTTAAAATGAGCTGTGAAGAGTCTGAAGTGGGGCTGCACAGCCTGAGGGATTTGTAATGGGATGTGAGACTTTTTCACCCCTGGTTCAGAGCCAGAAAGGCCAATGGCATCTCACACCTTACCCCCAAGCCTAGTAGTGCCTGTGGACAAGTTGTGCAGTCTGATTGCCAGTGCTGGAGGTGCAGGTACCCAGAACTCACCTGTATCTGCCCCTGGGCTCCTGCACAGTGAGCAGGACGTGGTGCCCTGGGTGTGCATTCACTGAGCAGATGGAATCTCCTTCTGAGCTCCCCTCGTGACCCAGGCATCACTTCCAGTTTTCTCCCTTTGGAACCCAGAGACCTCTCAGTGGAGACACAGCCAAAGGTATTTGCATCTGTGGATGTCAGCCCAGCAGCACTGCAGGATGTGATGCTCATCAGGTACCTCAGCTCCTCAGGCCTTGGAGGATGCACTGAACACAACCCTCACCCCCCGTGGAAAGCCTGAAAGGGCTGGATCACACTGAGCACAGCTCCTCCCTTCTCCCAGTACTGCTTTGATTCTGCAGGGAGCAGCAGAAAAGGCCATGTGGAAATGTGTCCTGCTGAGCCCTTGTGTTCTGGCTTTCCAGCGCAGCTGTGATGGAAGGAGCATCTCCCAGGCTCACCCCTTAGACACTGAAAGAGCTGGGCAGGACAGAAACCAGAAGCTGTGGCTTCCATGTTTCCCAGATGTGCGTGGAGTGGGAGCAGCCCTGTCCACCCCAGCCCTGTGCTTTAGTGTAGTTGTCACTGCCATTGGCTTCTTGGTGGCACTGAGGGCTCCTCTGGTCAGTGTTCCCCACGGGAAGCATGGGAGAAGCCCCATATGATGGTTAAAATCACAGCCCCCCTTCTGGGGTAGCTGCAGCCCAGGAAGCCCCAGAGATTCCAGTCTTTCCATTCTGGGAAGGGCTGAACCCTTGAAGTGTGGAGGAGTGTATGAATCAATATCTGCAAGCAATGTGGTCATGGCAGGGGCACAGATTTCAAGGCTATTTCTTTTGGGAAGAACCTGAATGCAGATCAAGATTCAAATGGGATCAATTTCTAATTACAACAAGAGTTACCTGAACTCCTACCATGCGTAAGAATCACTTTTTCCTAATGAAGAATACTGTGGTAGTTGTCAAAAGTCTTCAGCAGCTAGGCTGTTTTAGCCAAAGCAATTCCAGCCTACCTTCCAACCAGGCTGCTCTGACAGATGATGAACAGAGGGAACGCGCAGTGATGGATTCCATTATGATTTTATGTGCCACACCAAACAGACCTAATTATTTCATATCATTTGAAAGCCTGAATTCCTCACTTTGCAGATGGTAAAATGATATCCTTTCCTGATGAGTTCCAAGGTACCAATTGCTAAAACCAGATGGGAACTGAACAGCCGTGTGTGGAAGGGCTGGGAAGTGTTATCCAGAAGGAGGTGCTGGGAAGGTCTGCACTGTCACTGCTCATCTGCCAGAAAAGGTGGCTTCATGTTCACAGAGTTGGGTCCCCTGGGTTTCTGTGCCTTCCACACAGCACAGTCACTTCTGATCTTACTGCTTGAGGTCATCTCTGGATGCTCATTCTCCTTGAGTGTTTTTATCATTAAATCTCAGATTGAAGATAAGAAAACCTGGCTTTTGAAGTGGTGTAATTTTAGAGTTTCTGGATTGTAGAGGATAATAGCTATTGAGGAATGTAGAAGCATTTGAACTGAAAAATGTTTCCCATAAAATGTCTCTCCCAGTGACAAGGTTGAGTTTTGGGGATGCTGATGAATAAACAGACTTCACCTTTGCCTGCAAACAAAGAGCTGATACACTCCATGGCTTCTTCATTGCACCAAGGCAGGAGATCTGCTGCTCTGGTTTGTGAAAGATGCAGGAGAAAGGAGAAGAGACAAAGATACAGGCTTCCAAGTTAATTTCTGATCTCTGCAACAGCAGCCTTGCCCCTCCAGCCTCACTGTGCCTCTGAGCCAGGAGCATGGAAGAGATCACTAGGTTCTGCTCACAACCTCTTCAAATGCTTTGGAGATCAGCAAGAGCCACGTGAGCAGCTCCAGCCAGGAGCAGCACATCTCCATGTGCTGTTTCCATGTCACTCTTCCAATCAGAGCCAGCAGGGCCTCGGGGGGATCATCTGGCCCCTGTGCCAGCTTGCAGCCCCCCCTCACTGAATGCTCAGGGGATTCTATCCCCTGCAGCACCCATGAGATGTTACCAGCCTTTCCAATGCCAGCTGCCAGAATTTTGGAGCATTGTTGTTCACGGCCTGCCACCATCCTGTGATCAGCTTCTGGGGGTGGGTTCCATTCTTGCAGATGTCCAGAAGCACAGGAAATTCTTCCTGTAGATGTTCCCCCTGGCAGTCTGGACCAAAACCAGCATAAGAGTTCTCCAATAATTTCTTCTCCTGATGTGGTTCATGCTCGATTTGCAACAAATATTGCCTAAATTGGCAGCTAGCTTTTTATTATTATTTTATAACAGACTTCCCAGAAACGTGTTCCTCCTGGTCTTTTAAATCCTGAGGAACAAAGTATTTGATTGTAATCCCACTTCCTCCCTCCCTTTTTAATAAGGTTCAGATAGACCTTGGATAAAGCACTTTCTTCACTGAGGAAGAGCCCAGAATGGACTTGGATTGTTCTAGAAATTGTGTCTTTCTGGATTGTGTTCTTCCATAATTTTGTCCTTAATTTGAAGTGAATTCTACACATGTTGGTGTCAAAGGAAACCTGAACACAATACAATCAGTGCTGCTATGCTGACTCTGCAAACAGACCACCTGGAAGTTAAATGGGAGAAGTGGGACCTGCCTCAAATATTCTGCAAATTTTCTGCATAAACCTGGGAAATGACAGAGCCACACAGAGACAGAACTGATTCAGCAGCCCTTGTAAATTAAAAAGCCCCAGGCTCTTGACAGGGAGAATTTCTCAGGATCATTTTGCTCAGAGAGGCCTTAGGAGCTGGACCCCAGGGCAGTGACAGGTCTGAGCAGAGCACAGAGGGGATGCACACAAGCAAGGCTCCAGGCTGTGAGCTGGCTGGGGCACACAACAGTGGTGCCTGGTTTGTGGTGTCCAGTCAAACAGAGTGTTGGAATGACTGGCAGCCTCTGCTCTTGGACCTGCCTCCATCCTGGAGAGTCCTTGGCACAACTTAGGGCACTTGGAGGCTGCTCTATTCTTTTATTCCTGGGTGCCCCACAGAGCTGTGCTATCCAAAGAGCAGAAATGCTCTTTTCCCCAGTTAGGTCTTGGCTCACATTAGATGCAGTTGGGGTCTTCCCAGTCAAACAAAGCAAGCAAATCAGGTCTCATCACTGCAGAGCCTTCTCTGCCCATTGAAATGCTCTTCACATCTCTTTTGTGTGGTCAGTGGAATCAAAGTGATCTGCTCTGGGCCAGGATCTTGTGTGGGATCAGAAGACTTAAAGAGTATTAGGGAGCAACACCCCCACATCATGTTGGACCATTTGTGCTTGCAAGAATCAGGCTGGATGATCTGCAAATGTGACAGATAAACAGACAGCCTGGGTTTGGGGTGACAGCTCTGCCTTACGTGGGACAGGCAGGCTGGAGACCTGGACCACCTCAGAAAAAAACTGAAAGTCAAGGAGAGAAAAAAACCCCAAAACAAAGCAAAAGGAGGAAAGATCAGATTGTTTTAAAACGAATTGATGAATCCAAGTCACCAATTTTCAAAATCACATGTTCATCTTCTCCAAGTGTATTGTTTCCTGCAGATTTTCCCAGGAAAGAGAAAGATCATTCTGAAGTTTTGGCCACACTGCCAGCTCCCCTGTGCTTTCCCAGAGCACCATCCAAAGGTGTGACTGTCACAGGGATGCTGTATGATCCTCCTGGCAGTGCTGTTTGCTCAGCTGCCCTGTGGCATCTGGAGCTGTTCCACCCCTCCCAGTGGCATTTGGTCAGCACCAGCTGCTCATTGCACAGCCACAAGGACGTCACTGTGCCATGGATGTACAAGCACCCTGTGGGGAGGTGTTGCAATGTCCTTGGAAATGAAGAGCTAGGGGTGAAAATCTCCACATCCTGTTCCAAATCCCCCGAACCAGCCAGGACTCGTTCCTTGTGTTTTGCATGCTGTTTATCTTGGGTGACGAGATCAGGTACCTTTTCAGGTTCAAGTGGCCCATCTGTGCCTCCAGCTCAATGCACTGTGACTGCATCAGAGCCTTGAGGCCCATCAGAGTGTGGGAGCTGATCCTGCAGCAGCAGAGGCTCAGTGAGGGCAGCGACGCAGATCCCGCGGCCGCTGCCATCACTGAGCCCAGCAGTGGATGTCCCTGAGCTTTGGACTCCACTCTGCAGCAAACATGCCTTGATTAGCTGCTCTGGAGAAGGCCTTTGTGTTTATTCTGGTTGCTTTCTCTTCTTCCCATCAGTGATTTGGTGGAGTCCAGCCTTTTGCGGCTCTCCAGAGCCTGATCATCTGGGACTGGTCAGGGGACAATGACAGAACTGTCTTCTTTTTCAGCCCTTCCCACAAAAAAGCAATGTGCTTGAAACGTTTATTTTTTTCCATTTGCTTACTTCAGTGCATTGTGTCCTTCTGCTATGGCTTGTCTTTATCGTGTCATTTTTAAGCACCTGCTCATTCACATTTTTCTGTAGCATGGATTGCTTTATGAGAGCTACTGAATTTGACATATTTTAATTAAGATCTGGGGGTGCAAAGGAAATGTGCCTACCCTTGCAAGATTTAGAGCAACATCTGGACAGAAAAAGTTTTTCTTCAAGCAGGAAGACAAAAGTAGCAAATAATAATTAACAATAATTATTGCCCTGCACTGGTACAGGGCAAAATGTCAAAGTTCCTCAATTTTCAGCAATAAGTGCCCAGCAAACATCATAAAAATGAGTCATCCAAACTATTTTGGTTTGTAATTTTTGAGATGCTTTATTTGACTGATCATCTTACTGCATTTTTGTTGCCATGTAAATATCCCACTGCAATTCATCCTGAACCCAAGAGCAGAATTTTGCAGATGTTTTCAAAATGGGGTTATTAAAAAAAGAAAAGGTCTTAAGGTCAAAATTAAAAGAATGGGATATTTTCCAGCAATAATACAAAACAGAATCTAGACAGAAAAATCTCTGACCAGTTTTATCAATGGCATTTGCAAATAATTTTCAGAGGTAGCAATTAGACACAGAGAGATGGAGTTAAGCAAGGGCAGTTTTGGGAGTCTCCACCCAGGCTAGAGAGGGGACAAGGTGCTGTCTGCAAGAGGTTCGTGCAGCCTTGTCCTTCCCCAGGACCATTCCTACAGACACATCCTTGTCCACTTCCCTTGGGAGAGACCCATTGCGCCTCTGTGAGTGCACCATAAACTCCAAAGGTGATATTTGCAGGGAAGTCCACCACCTGTGAATTCCCTGCAAGAGTTTGGTTTTGCTGGGCCAGCCAACCAGAACCTCTTGAGTAAAACGTGCAGGAAGAAGGATGCCATGATCAAAGACCAGCTCATGGCTCTCAGCTGTAGTGAGCCTTAACTTGCAGGTGTAGCCTTCAATTCAGAAGAGCTGCCCTCACTACGGGCAGCAGATTTTAATGCAGAAGGGATGATGTCTACTGCTCTTCCTGTCCAGACTGGGAGAACCATGTGCCAAGCAAAATTTCTTTCCTTGAAGTCACATCTGGGGCCACAGTAATAAATAAAAAATCATCTTCAGCAGCCTAGAAGTTAGAGACAGATTAAAAAAAAAAAGGAACCAAAAGCACTGAATGCTCTCAAAGGTCTTCTGGTCACTGCTTCTCCCTTCAGCCTTGCTAATGAGGAGCCAGAACCCAGGTATGCAGGGGTGGCACATTGTGTCTTGACAGCTTGTACACAAGCTTGAGAGGTGACAGAAGGTACTCTTGTTCAGGGGGGCATTTTTCCTGTCACTTCTCCCAGTGCTGAATCACTGAGTAACTAAAGATGAAAATCCTGAGCTGTCCTAGACACAGAGAAGAGCTCTTCTCCCCACCCACGCTTGGCTGACTGCAGAGATCTGAAGATGGGCTATATGGTAGCTGTCATGGCATCAAAGCTTCTTTGACACCTTTTTGTTTTGCTTGTTCACTTCTTACCAGTTCCTTTCTCTGGGCTTTTATTTCCTTCCACCAGTTTTCCCATAGTTTGTAGTCTTTCCTTAATGGCATGCAGTCTCAGTCACACTGGAGTTCCAGCCTTGGCTGACCTCTTGCAGGTGTGTACCTGAGGTAATTTTAGCTCCTTTCTGACAAAACACCCCTTTTTGGGGTGGGTGGGACAATTGCTTCATTCAGCAGCATCCTTGAGGCCCTTTGGTGTGCTCACAACATCCAGGAAATCTCAGATCCCAGACAGATGGGCAGCACGTTGCAACCTAAACTGGATTCCCTTGAAGACTCTGTGAATAAGTTCCTGACTCCATCAGAGGTGATGAATAAACTTCAGAAAGGATTGGGAAGACACCTTCTCTTTTGGATTCCTTGCTCAAAGCCCAATGCAATCTCTGAAGAGTTTCTCCAGTCTTGGGGCTGTTTTTGTGAGCACCCAGTGCCTCAGGTTTGTGCTTTTTGGTTCACAACAGGGCATTTTCTTCACTTCCCAGCACCAGCTTCCTCTGCTTCATTGCAGGGAAGGTCAACAAGCCCCACGTCTGATGGTCACCCCTTGGGCTGAGCTTTTCTTGGGAGCTGGCTTGGTATGGCTGGTACCTCTCCCTTTCCTGTGCCCTAAGATGAACGTCCAAGAATGAGAAAAAAGTGCCGAATTTTCAAAGATATTTGCCTGGCTAGGATGTACAATTTTCAGTTTCAGAAGTGACTTGGATACTGAGAAACTGAAGGGTGTGACTGGAGAGCTCAGTGCAGCCTCATGCAGAGCCATGCCCTAAAGTTCTCCATGAGCAGTTTGGGGTGCACAAATAGCCCAGCACACTCCCACTTAGAGGTGTGAGCACAGGTCCCAAAAACCCAGATGCTGACCCACATTTGGTCTTGGCAGTGAGGGTGCAGCAGGTTTTTTTGCACAGCTGAGGCTTACCCAAACTGCAGTGAAATCCAGCAAGAAATCAAGTGCCAAAGCCAGGTCAGTGGACATCCATGATGAAGTACAACTACTAAAAATCACAGGTTTTGCATGGAGCCTGGACATGGACATGGACATGGACCTGGACCATCCCCCACCAGGTGCACAGGTTGGGAGCAGTTGCCTGACACTGTGCTGTGGCTGCTCCAACCTCCTGCTGTCCTTTGAAGTGGCCTGGCCAGGAGCTGAGCCGCTGACATCAGATTTGGCTTCTGATTCATCTGTTTTTTATGAGGTGTCTTTCAGTCCCTTCCTTGCTGATGACCTGCAGATCACTGTGGGACAGTGAGATCTTGTGGGTGGCATCTGAGAGTGAGGAAGGTCTGACGTGTGCCAGGTGCAGAGCCTGCAGCTCTGCTCACAAAAAGTTGAAAAACAGATGTTAAAATGCTATAAAGATAAAGCCCTCTTAAGCTCAGAGGAAAAGAGAGGTGTGCTGAGAAGGGAGGGAGTTGTGGGACAGGGAGGTGAGAGCTGGGACTTCAATAACATTAGGGATACTGTGCAGGACTGTCCAAGGACTATCCAGAAGATGTGAAGTGATGGAGAGTGACAAGTGCCTGAGGGAGAAGTGTTTGACCACGCCAGGCTGGGCTCCCATCGCTTCCCAGGCTCACCTGCAGCTGCAGAGGGTGACAATGCAGAGGTGCAGGTGCTGCTCACCCTGGGAGGTTCTGCAGCTCCTGCTGCCCCCCTGCCCATGGCCCTGTGCTCCCCAGACCTGGCTCAGCTGGGGAGTGCTCTGGGGAGCTACTCATGGGCTGGTGCCAGTGCCTGGTGGCCCTTGACTGCAGGACACCTCGCCTGCCGCCTGAGCATCCTGTGAATGTGTAGCTAGTGCCCATGGGCTGGCACAGCTGGGCCCATCAGGTGACCCAGGCCAGGCCAGAGCCTGAGAAACCTCTCACAGCATGTGAGACCCCTTCAGCTCAGCTTTCTTCTCTGTCCCTTCCTCTCTGTTAACACAGAGACTCTGCACGTGCTTCCTCTCTAACCACCCCGAGAACACCCCGTGGGTATTCTGGGGTCACCGCGGGGAGATGCTTTCCACACCCAATGCTCGCTGTCGCCTCAGCACCTGCTCACTACTTTTGGTGCCTCTTGCCATTCTACAGAGCAGCTCTATGGAGTCTCTGAAAGTAGCATCCAGCCCATCTCAGTCTTCCTGCCAGCTGGTGCTTGCAGCAGGTGAGAAGGAAGGAGGCAGGCAGAGCAGGGCAGAACAGGAGGGGTTTGGCTGCCTGCTTGAAGACCCAGGCCTAAACAAGAGCTGGAACACTGATGTTGCAGGTGCCTGGTTAAAGCAAAGAGTAAATACGCATGTAAAGCCTTTATTTTTTCCATTCATCACAATGCACTTTTTATTTCTGACCTTAGCCTCAAGAACTGTGCCAGACATGTTCTGTGATTTCTCCCCTTTTCCCCTCCAGATGTCCAAATGGATTCTTCGGACAGAGATGTTTGGAGAAACTGCCTTTGCGATTGTACATGCCAGATCCTAAGCAAAGTATGTTTGAAGACAAAACATGCACCACACTACTTAAAACCTCCCGGGCACAGCGGTGGATGTAGAGTGCTCTAGTCAGGGATGGCTCTTGGTGTCAGCTTTGGGTAGGGCTTAGGGCTGCAGGTAAGGGTGAAGGCTGAAAGCAGACAGACAGGAGCTGTGGAAGGGATCAGAAGGGGCCTCAGTTCAGCCTGTTTGGGTGTCATTTTGCTATCTTGTTTCTCTCTTTCTGGTTTTCTCTCTTCCGGTAGGTGTCCGATCGAATTCACAGGAGACCGGTGTCAGCATTTCGCAATGGTCAGCTTCTCCAGTATGTCTCTTTCTACTTCTCTCTCTCCTTGTTGTTGTAGCTCTGTGTCATGTCCTTAAAGCAGGTTCTTCTGTTCTCCAAGAGCCCTCTTCCTGTCTTGTGCACTGCCAGCTCAGCTTGGTCCTAAGAGGAGCTGTGACCGTGTCCAAGAGGAGAACTGGGGCTCGCTATCTCCCCATTTGTTAGAATGGGCTCTGCTTTCATTTCTGATTGAGCTGAATGCTGCTTGCTCTTTTCAGGCAAAATGCAGATGAGTTCATGTGGTGGGTGTGCTGTGTGAGATGAGCCTGTTCTGTGTGTGGAGCTGGCCCTGCCAGCATTGCTGTCCTGACATGGACTGTGCTGTGCAGGGCAGGATTTGGGTATTTTCCCTGTGCCATGCAAGGCAGGAGATGGGCATTTCCCCTGTGCTGTGCAGGGCAGGATTTGGGCATTTCCCCTGTGCTGTGCAGGGCAGGATTTGGGCATCTTCCCACCACTCCTGAGAGGGATGTGTGAGTCTCCTTGAACCGAAGGAGGAAATCACAGCCAGGGTGTGACTGTAATGAAGTCACTTTACAGTCTGTGGCATAGAGGTCATGCTGGTGGCTGCCACTGCCTCTGGGCTTCCCAGCCCCACTGCCATGCAGGATACAGGATAAACCTGCCAAGTGGGCATCAGGCTATGTCCCTCCTGGACACAGAGGTGTTCCTGTCTCTCTGAGGTGGTCAGACAGCCTTGCATATGGGATTGAGCCTAAGTACAGATCCTTCAGTGCTTTCAGTGGGTGTAAATACCCTAAAGCCTTAGCACTTAGTGCTTCCCAGTTTCGCATTTCCAGTTCCTACAGGTCTCACTTATAGACATAACCAGCTCATGGTGGTCAAGGTGCATGATTTTTCTGGGTCCCTATTCAGTCAGTGTCCCAGCATCAGCCAGATCCTCGTCTGGGTGAGGACCAGAAAGGAGATGCAGTTACAGTGCAGGAAGCCTGTGACCCTCCCTGTGACCCTTCTGTGATTGTCCCTGAAACCCATCCTGCCTCCACGCTGGCTGACTGGACCCACCACAAATGGTGGGTTTAAAGAGAGGCTTTTTAAAAAGAGCCAAAAAGAGGCTTTAATTAGTGGTAACCAGAGGAGAAATGCCTCTTCAGGATGGCTCCTTGATTGCCAGAATGCCTCTCCCACTGCTCCGTGAGGAATCCTGCCGTCCTCATCCCGGACTGGAATTGCAGGAGCCTCATTAGCACGTGCTAATAGCTGGCAAGTGCTGGAATTAGACTCCCTTGCATGGAGCATACAGACAAGATGCAAATGGACTTTGTGGGGCCCTTGGGACAGCTCAGTGTTTTTACATTGCCTTTTGTTCCAAATTGGCTTCCAAAGCTGAAACCTCCATTGATTTATCCTCCCAGACTCCAACATCCAAGAAAGCTCTTTTTAAAATGACAGCCCAAAATGTTCTATTTTGATCTTTCACCTGGTGCTAAAGGGTTTCCTTCCCTCTTGGAAGCCCTGGGTGTCAGGGCCCTGGCTGCAGCCAGCAGTGGGATGCTCACCCCATGGAGCTGATTTGTAGCATGTTTCATTAGGTGGTGTCCAACGGGCTTAAACATTATTGCTGCCATGCTGCAAAACCAAAACAGGGGTGAAAATGAGTTTTATGTCAGGAAAATGCCTTTTGAGAGCATTAATGGCAGGAGTAAACAGTATGTGGTTTTTTTCCCCAGCTTGCAGAATCCAGCTTTTTATGGGACTGAGATTTGTTTTAATTTTATTCACATGTTAGAGAAACAATGTCAGCTTTAAAACTGACACATGTACATTTCCTTACCTCAAGTTTGCTTTAACCACAGCATAGTAAGGTAAAAACAGCTTAACCATCCAGGCTACCTGTCTGAACTTGGATAAAATTCATATAAGAAGATGATTCATACATGTTTATAGCTGTTTTCACTTTCAGGTCACAGTTGGGTAATACAGATAGCAGTAGCACTGAAGGAAAGCTTGCACTGAACTTTCTGTTTTTCTGAGTAGGAAAAGCATTTCACTTCCAAAGTGTGGACCCTGCGAATGCTTACCTTCTACTTTGATCAATAATTAGGGCGCAGCAGAAGTTGCTGATTTTCCATAATTCATTCAATGCTTCATCCCATATGGGTTCTGACAGGTCAAAAGCTGAAACAGATTAAATGAGGTTCAGGCATTTCCACTGGAAATAAAATAACTCTGTCCTGATTCATGTTTTGAGAACACTGCCAGCATTTGACAGATACTTAAATAAGGACACCTATATTGGTGTTGTTTTAAATGTATTTGGGGTATTTCAGGTTTTCAGGCCTAGATTGGATCCTCCTGATTCTTTAATATGAATATTAAATATGACAATGACTTTTATTAGGTATCTCCCAGGGCTGAGTGAGAGTCTCTGCACAGTGAGCTAAATTGAAGGTGCTGTTCTGAAAAGATATGGCAGATACTTTGCTGAATTTGGGCCACAGATGGAGATGGTGCAGCATCCCAGCATCCTGCCAGATGTTGTGTGTCCTCCTTTTGGGAGCAGCTCCCGACCTCTCTGGTTTAAACCCTTATTCACATTTTGCTCAGGTAAAACTCCCCACATTCTCCAGGAGCTCAGGCTGTCTTTGTCTCTTTGGCAGGTAACTCTGGAGGTTTGTTTTTCTCTGATTGCCCAAAACACCTGCTAGACCACATTAAGATGAAAATTAGGTGTATTTAGATAGCTTTTCTCACGTGTGATATTTATGTTGCTGTTCCAACCACATGAGCAGGTGCCTACTGCCAGCCCTTCTGATATATACACCACTGCTTGAAAATGAAGAGAAAATTTTAAGATTGGTTGGGTTTTGGTTTTTTTTTTTTCCATGTCAGGCTCACACTGTTGCTATTTTCTACCAGATTGGTGCACAGAATCTCACTAGGAATTGTATTAGTGGGGTAGCTCAGAGAACCCCAGTCTGTCATGACTCTGTCCACACATAAGGCTGAGGGATCAAGGTTAGGATATAATTTTGTTTAGGCTTTAAGTAACCTGTAAGAAGAAAACCTTATAGGGGGACATTAAAGCGACACTTAAATCAGTTGAAATTTAAACTGCAGAGAATTAATGGCAGTGAGCAGAGGGGACAGTGATTGTGTGCAGTTGCTGTATGAAACTGAGGAATGCCCTGGCAGATGAGAACAGAGGGAGTTATTTCCATGGCTGATGAGTCATTAAATCCTCTTGCTAAAACGTTTTTCACATCAAGGTCCCCATGGCTCCATATCTCCGAAGACCAACTCGTGGGAGCAGCTGCCAGGTGGCTCCTCTGGCACAGGTACCTGCAGAGCCACAGACCACAGGGTCCTGTCCCTGCTTTGGTGAGAATGGAACACCTCAGGCTCTTGCTCCACAGCCAGAATGAATCCACAGCAGTGGCATCCATGGGCCATTTAGCCTCTGCAGCCACATTTTCCTCTCTGCTGGTGCACCTGGGTGGAGAGTACAGCCACATCCAGAAGGGTCAGGAATTCTCTCTGGGAGCTTCTCCTGGCTGCTGGAGGCTCCCCCAGTGTAGAGCTGCCTCCTGGCTCCAGCTCCACGGGCACAGCTCGGGCTTGCAGCTTTCCCAGAAGACAGAACCTTGTCCGAAGTCATCCTTCCTTCTCAGAAACCCTTTTTTCCAAAGTTGTGCTGACACCTGTGTTTCATAGCTGCCTGTTCTACAGCAGATCAAGATCTATCTCTATCTTTCTCTTCTACAAGCAACTTTTCAGGTCTTTGTTAGATCCTTCTGGAGGTTTAGCAATAACTTGCCAGGCTTTGGGTTGGCTGGTGGTAAAGGTTTTGTAAAACATGATGGCAGCTATTTCAGTCCTGGTGCAGCTGAGATTCTGAAAGTTAAATGTGGTCAGCAGGAACATTTATGTTTCCTAAGTCTGCACATTTGGATTCTTTCCACTTGTGATTTATGGAACAATTTAGAAACTTGGGATAAAGTTTTATATTTATGCTTCCCTCTTGCTTGTGGAAACTGAAACTTCATCTTTGCTGTTTATTCATCTCCACAAATAATCATCACCAATCTGGAGGACAAATGTCATACCATTTATCTTGGTTAGTGAAACATTTTCATTTCCTACTTTGTGATCCAATTAAAATCGCAGGCTGTTGCCTGCCTGTAAACACCCTCAAACAGAGCTGACATTCACATGCAATGTCATCCAGCATATTCTCCATCTTGACCCCATATTTAATTCTTGGTTTCTTTACAAATTGAATTCTAATTCTCAGTTGGAGCCCTCCTACTGGTCTGCTTGGAAACACAGAGCAGGATTTTCAGGTATCCCTTGGAAGAGCAGCTTTTTCTTCAGCCTGTCCCACCTGAGCTGTCTCCAGTGCTGCTGGCCCAGCCATCGTGGGGCAGAGTGGCTTCACTGGGTGACAGGCTTCTTGTTTTTCTGGAGGATGGTCCCTCTCCCCCAGCACTCACCAGGCTGTGCCGGGGGCACCACCCTGGCAGGTAGGAGTGACCCTTGTGGCTGGCCTCTGGAAGCTGGCTCCTCGTGCTCAGGTGAGGTGTCCTCGTGAGCAGAGGGACAAATGTACCACTTCAAGCTCTTCTGGGAAGGTCTGGGTCTGAATTTTAGCTTCTCTGTTCACCTCAGTTATTCAGTAGTGACTTCCCACCTGCTGGGACTGCAATATAAACATGATAAGTGAAAGATTACTTCTTTATTTGACCTAAATTTCTGCTTCCTCCTCCACCTCTCACTCATCTGACCCCCAAACCAATATTTAGCAGCATTTTAAATTCTACAGACATTCTGCAGCTTCCATTCAGTGACAGGATAACTGCTGACCCCTGAATTACAAGGTGATGGCTGTGCTTTGGTATGGCTGGGAAATTACAGGGTGTTTGTGGCTTAGCATGGCAGGGTGATTCCTCTCCCCAGGACACAGCACAGGTTACCCTTGGGATCTCCTGAAATTAATTGCATGCTCATCCACAGCAGATTTTGAGCGCTCTGTTGCTATGTGTTTGGACTCTTGATGCTGACCAAATTTGTTTTATTGCTGCAGTACTGGAGAAGGTGAATGGCTGTGGAGCTTGTGGAACATTTACAGACTTCCTGTTCCTGGAGATCCCACGTGTCACCCAGCTCTTAACACAGGCACAGTGTCCTCTGTCCCCATCGTGCCCCCTGTCTTGCATTGCCCTGGGGAAAACCTGAATCTGAGACCTGCAAGTGCTGCTCTCGTCGGCACAATTGATTAGCAACAAAATTATCATCAATTTATTATCTTGCTAGTCCTCAGATGTCAGCTCTCCACTTTGTTTCCTGCCTTGGAGCATGCTGTGTCCCAGAGAGCATATTTTGAGGGAATAATGTGCAGTAACTAAACGTCTTGTCAATGTTCTTGGGCAATCTGAAGACCAAGTGAGCACAACCACAGTTTTCATAGCTGCTTGCTAAGGCTTTTATCCTTTTTAATCATCCTATAAATCTACAATTCAGTGAGAATCATCTTGCTTGAGGTGTTACTCCTACAGGAATACCTTACATTAAATGTTTTTGTCTGTTCCTCTTTTCAAATAACTACAATACATCATAGTCACAAAGTCACTGCAGGTGAAGCAAATGCAGGACTTTGTCTTTTGTCTGATGCTGAGAAAAAACATTTTCAGAAAGATTCAGGAGGCACATTTGGAATGAGATTTTCCAAAAAAACCCCTCATGTCCCCAGTTCAGGGAGCCTGGGGGGTGCCACAGCAGCTCAGGGTGCTCAGCTTGCCCTGACCAGGGAGGATGTGTGCAGTGCAGAGAGGATGATGATGATGATGGTTATGAGAAAAATGCTTTCCCCATTTCCTCAGCCTACAGCTGCCATCTCAGGGCTGTCTCACCCCAATGAATTTGAGTTGGATAAATTGCTTCCAATGGAACTTGTTCTCTTAAAGCTGGAGAGGACAACAAGAAATATGGAGAGATTTAGATGGCTTGGAGTGACAGAACAAGGGGGAATGGCTTCAAACTGACAGAGAGCAGGTTTAGATTGGACATTAACAACTAGTTCATCCCTGTGATGGTAATGAGACACTGGCACAGGTTTCCCAGCCAGCTGGCTGTCTCTGCTCCCTGAGCCTGGGGAGCCAAAAGAAACAGCAGCTCTGACGTGAGAGGGGCAGAGAGAAGGCCCAAGCTCCTCTTGCCCACAACCTCTGTTCTCACAGGCATTTCTGAGTTTGCAAAAATCATGAAAATGTTTTGAATTGCATCCATTTGTAGCTGCAGATGTTGCAGAAAATCCTGCAACAGGGAGGAATGTGTGTGTGCAGATGGAGCAACAGCTAAGATTTATGGATGAAACTTGAGGTATCTCTACATGCCAGTGTCAGGGGAAACAGCTGTGTGCAATGGTAAGAAGACTTAGGAATAGGTCAGGGCTGGATGTGATAACCAGGTGGTTTAGGATGAATATATTCTGTCCAGGTCTTTGCTGCCCACCACATTATGTCCATGTCACTGCCACAAAATGTACAAAAGTACAAAATGACTGTGAAATGCTCTGTGGAGTATGCTGTTCCTTTTACACAAATGTGAGATGTGAAGCAGAGAGCAGCCAGGTTTTGTGGCCTTTAAATTATACAAAATCTTAAAGAACCCCAACCTCCCCCTACAAAAGCCCCCCCAAACATCAGCATTGGTTTGAAGAGAAGAACCTGCTTTAGAACACGTGTTTACATGTTCTGTAACAATTAGTGCTAATCTCCCCTCCCCCCACGCCTAAATTTTGAACAGCACTGCAAAAGAAAGCCAATATTTCTGTGCAGCAAAAAGCAGTTCCTATGGAAAATATAGTAAATAAATCTGGACATCTCCAAGCTGCAAACAATCTTGTGTGTATGGTGATTGGGAGCAGCAGAGCTCACTTTGGTGTATGGTGGTAAGTATGGAGAACTTTCATGTTTATGTAAGAAAAGCTGGCTTTAGGTGATGTCTGTACCAGGAAAATGACTAAAAGTCAGGATACCTGTTTTGCACTCTCGATTCATTGGCTAGCTCCTGTGCTTAGCACTGTCTCTGCAAGATGAGCTGCAATCTTACTTGTGCTGAATATGAATCTGAAAGCACATGCCCCGATTTGGGCTTTTTGCAGCACACTAAAACCACGCAGAGCCAGGGCAGGAGTGCAGTCTGGCTTGAGGGGAGCTTTCTGTGCCATTTGCACTTTGGGATCCATTGCCTCGCCCGGGCACCTCGTCCCTCGCAGCATCCGTGGCTCAGGCTGCCCAGGGCAGGGCTGGCAGGGCAGGGGCAGCTTGTGCTGCCAGGGCTGCTGTGCCCGGGCTGGGGCTGGGGCTGTGGGCAGCAGCACGGTGCTGGCCAGCCCCCGGCCCAGCAGGAGCCCTCCCAGCCCTGTGCCCAGCTCCCCTCCGGAGCACAGCCCCGGGCACACCGGGGCGTGGAGACCAGCCAGGGCAGATTTGCCCTGTGGAAAGGGGATGAATGGTTTTTACCAGGCTCATGCAGTCTCTATGTGTTTTGACCTGTCAGGAGTTGTTTCAGAACAAGTGTACCTTTCCTATTTTTTTTTCTTTCTTTTTTTTTTTTTTTTTTTTCCCCTGCCTAAACAGTGAATTCCATATCAGGTACTAACAAACATGGCTCATCTCAAAAGAATTCATAATTAACTGAAAGAATTCATAATTAACTTCCACTGCAATTTGTTTGGGTCTTTCTTTGCATAACATGTGAGTTGTGGTGGGGGTTTGAAATGCTCTGAAGCATACAGTGTCTCTGTGTGAGTGCTGCTGAGCCTACCAAAAGCTAACCTGCTGTAACTGCACAGTGTGTGTGTTTGTATTTTAGAGTTCTCTGACAGACCTGTTTTTCTTTTTCTCTTTCTCTTCCTTGTCTTCTTTCTGCATTGGCAGAGCATCTTGGATTTGAATTAAAGGGTATGGAACAACCATTCATTTATTAATCAGAAGCCATTAAGAGCTTCCAACATTATATTTATGGCTTTAATGGGATGATTAAAAAATCAGCTGTTCTGTTCTCTTCCCTGGCACCAAGATAGATGTTTGGATTGAAAAAAAAAAAACAAAAAAACCGAACAAAACAACAACCAAAACCAAAACAAAGCAAATCACAAATTCTAAATGCAAACCTATAAAAATGCAGGTGTATTTTTAGCAGCACTTTTTTCTTTGTTCCAAGCAGCAGCGTGGCGTGTGTGGCATGACTGGGATGTTACAATTGCCATACATCTCCATTCAACATGCTTTTGTGTATTTAACTGAAAACCTGGGGTCTTGTGTCCATCCAAAAGGTTGCCAACAGGCACTGCTTGGGGACAGGCAGGCATTCCAGGGATGGGAAGAGAAGTTCTAGAAATATCAGGGCTGTTACAGAAATTGCCATGCCAGGCACACTAACCTCCACCAGATCCTGCAAAGGGTCAGGATGAGCTTTGCCATTCCTCCTCCCAGAATTTGGCAGCTTGTTTTGGTTCTTGAGCAGGATGAAACTGAGCCAGGAAAGATGGCATGAGACCAGTTAGTCTAGAAAAGTATCCCAGGGAAGTCAGTAGTTGCCCATGAGAGTGGAAGGTGTAATGCTGAGCACCCCAGTGGCAAGCTTGGGAAAACACTGCAGTAAGTTAAATGCTTTTAAAAATATCCCCTTTGGGCATTTACCTGCTCCTGCCCAGTTACTCATAATCATATTATTTTCTTTCCATTCTCCTCAGTCTGGTTTTAGATATATATCAAGTTATCCCTTGAATAAGCAGTTGGAAAATCACATCCTTGAGGCAGCTTTTCCCTGGAGCGTGCAAGCCAAGAGCAGGGAGGGCTGGTCAGCAGGGAGCAGAAGGGTTGGGCAGCCTGGGATGGTGGAAGGTGCCCCTGCCTATGGCAGGGGGGCTGGAACAAGATGAGCTTTAAGGTCCCTTCCAACCCAAACCATTCAAGGATTCTGTGATGATTCTATGATTGATTACTTAACCTAAAAGCATCGGCCTGGCAGTGTCAGCCAGAGCAGATCTTCACATGAAGATGCTTCAATTCCCTTTGCTAGAGGTATGAGGACACCAATCTTCCAGTTGTGGATCCTAAATTGCCTTCTGAGGTCCCTGAGGTGGAGGGACATTGACTAACTGAGGCTGGAGAAATGTATCTCCTCTAGTTTTTGCATGCCTGATCCCTCAGGACTGGTAGGCGTTCCCCTGGGGCAGAAAATTGGGAATTTTATAGTCAGGGTGCTTCAGAGAAAGCGGTGCTGCTAATGCTAATACACTTGGACAAACCTTAAAATTGAGGATTTTTGACATCCCTTTTTTGTTGACCTTTTGTCCTGTTCCTCATCCATTCTCAATGTCATCACAGAAGCACACGCATCCTGTCTGCAGCCGTCTCTCCCCCGTCATTCGTCTGTCACTGTCATGCCTTGTTGTGACACCATGGTTGCCCTGTGGCTCTGTTGGCATTGTGTGGCACCACGTGGTTTGTTCTTAGTGTTTGCTGCTGTACAAGTGATGATGCTGCTGATGAAAATGTGTTTGTAGAGCACAGAGACACAAATGGACCTGCTCTGGGATCTTACCTGCTCAAATACAAAGCTGCAGCTTGCACTCTCTCGCTTCCTTTCTATTATTGTTGAGATGGTTTTGCCCCAAGTGATTAGGGGAAATGCTCCTTCAATTTGTCCTCTCCCAGGGTTTCTGATTAAAAATGGAGGATTTTCTTTCAATTTTGCCTGTGTGCTATTTGAAAAGTGCCTTAAAATTGGAGGATTAGGTTCTGCAAATGAGCCATTCAAAAAATTAATAACATACAAAGCTTTGCTCAGCCTCATCTGAGGTGTTGCTTGGGCCACTCCCCCCTTCTGTTGAAGAGGGAAAAATGTCTCAGTACCAGTGTCTCTGGTCACACAACGTGAAAATACTGTTATTGAGCACCAGCTTTAATGCGATGTTGGGAGCCAAGCTAGATTACTATCAGCAGATCATTCAATTTTTAGTTTGCAGCAGTGATGCACAGCCTCACACTTCACTGCTTTGTGTAGCAGAGCTGTCAGCTCAAGACAGAGAGGCCAAATCTGCATTTCTGATTAACTGAAACATTCCCCTGCAATTCAGGTGAAGGTTCAGGACGCACCAGAGTCAGGGTCCCATACTGACATCACCACCAGAACAAAGGCTGGGATTTGAGCCTTGGCCAAAGAGTTTTGTCCTTTTATAGGTAAAAAAAAAACCCCAGCCAAATAAAAAAACAAAAACCCCCCAAACAAACAAACAAACAAAAAAGCAAACACCCCACCCCATAGTTTTAATGTCTTTGCTCTTTCTTCCTGCTCCATGATTCAAAGGGAATTATTTCTGCTTAGGGAAAAAAAGTCTTTGTAGCAAATAGCATTGCTATTGAAGGATTTTTGCTGAAATCTGACCTCCCTCCCAGCCTTTTTTTTTTTTTTTTTTTTTTGGTTAAAGTAGTTTCTGCTGAGAAGTAGCAAAATTCTTGCCCAGTGCTATCCATAACCAGGATGTGATCCCAGCTGGTTTTCCTAATTTGTATAAAATCTCTGAAACTCCTGTCTGAAGGAGAGAGCTGTACAACTGTAATCTAGCTCCCAAAGATGTGTGAGAGCAAGAAATCATGTCTGCCATGGTTGCTGATGCCTGGAATAAGGCGCCCATACCAACGAAACATGTCATTGAAGGAGGAGTTTCACCCCAGAGTGGGCTCTTCCCCCATTCCAGCTCCACCTGGTTCCTTGGAAGGGAAAAAAACCCACAAGAAGGCTTTGTTTATTATATTTTGCATCATCATTCCAGGGTTGTCTTTCTTGCCAGTCCTTGTTTACTAAACCTTTCTGCATTCCCATTTTGAGAGTTAGAAAGAGGTAGCCATTTTTCCTAGCACCATTTTTTTTTTCTCCAAAACTGCTTTTTTCAACCTAGAATGGCAAGCTGAAATTGTTTTAAATATCCAGTTGTCTGGAATGTTTCATTGCTTCCCACTCACTTTTTTTTTTTTTTTTTTTTAATTCAGTCTGCTCCCAGGGGTTTCTGGGACCAGACCTGTTTCTCTTCTGGTTTTGTATTTGAGTGTTTGGTGGCACAGGGAGTACCACATGGTCTGTTAAAGGTATTTTCAGTGGTGTGGGGAAGCACACTGAGCACATCAACCATGGCATGACTTTTATTGCCTAATCTAGATGGGGAAAAAAAAATCAATTAATATTAAAGAAGGCACAAACCCCAAAAGCTTTAACACAGTGTGGGGGCATGAGGACTTTGTTCATAGCTGCTGAGCTGAAACCCTCATGGCAGCTCTGTGCTGAATCCTTCTCTCAGTCATCCAGCTGGAGAACCCAGATTTCCTCTGCTGCTCTCAGCAGGGGTTGCTGGATGTCACATCTGCTCTGGTGTGGCCCAAGAGGAAAAGGTGTCCTTGCCACGGTGTTGCTGCCGAGGAGCAGTGCAAACAGGGTCCGAGCATTTCCTGGGATCTTTGGTGGATGGGAATGAATCACCTCCCTTCCAGCCTGCTCTGGGTTTTGGTGCAAGTGACTGGCTCTTCTGGTTTGACAGGCAGCCTGTGACACTTGGTGGTATTTGAGAGGCAGCAGCAAGCTGCTTACATTTTGTGTGTGCCTCTGAGCTTCCTGATGCAATGGTATGAATCGCCTCCTAGGGTTTCATTAAAAATCCATGATTGGTTCCTGTATTTTAATCACTCCACTCCCTTTTCTTTGCCTGACACGCTATCACTTTTCCATCCTCATGCTGCTTTTTGACTGTTCCAGGATGTCCCTTTCAGCACCTACATGCTTTGGGACCTGTTGCTTGTGGTGCTCTCACACCACCCGGCTCCAGGGCATGCAGCTGCTGGAGGCATCCTGAGCCGGGCAGAGCAGAGCCTGGGTCAGGGATCTCAGGGCGTGTGTGCTCCCGGGGAGTGGGGCGTGCTCCAGGGCTCCCGTGCTAGCTGATCAAGGCACCAGAAAGGGGAGATCTGCTGCAAGGGAGAGGAGAGTCGTGGGGCTTTGTGAGATTAGTCACTGTGGGAAAGGAAGGGAAGGTGAGGAGTGTGAGGGCAGGAGGGGTGAGCTACCGAGCGAGAGAGGGCAAAGGGGCAGGGAGACAAAAAGAGGCTTTTGAGGTGTGAGGAAGGTTGGGCAGCTGGGCTCAGGTTTGGGGCAGCCATTAGGCAGGCAGTGGACTGGTAGGAGGTCTGCCCGAGCCCTGTCCTCCGTGTCACCCCCATGAAGTGCTGGTTCCCGTGCAGCCAGAAGCAGCCCAGGTGCTGGAGCCCATCAGTAACTGGTTCCTTTCTCTCCATTTGCAGAAGCAGAGGAGCTCTACCAGAAGAGGGTTTTAACCATCACGGGAATCTGTGTTGCCTTGCTTGTGGTGGGCATCGTCTGTGTGGTAGCTTACTGTAAAACCAAGTGAGTATGGGGGGCTCACAGGCAAGAACTGGCTACAGGTTAGTGAGTGGCAGTGTTCATGTTCCACACTTCCATGCTTTTCACCCACATGCTAATTTTAGGTGATGATGTGCTGTGGTACTCCCAGGAAGGTCTCATGCAGGAGTCCAGGGAAGCTGTCTACCAGACTGTGTCTGAACAGGATGTTTTCCTGGCACCATTTGCTTGTCCCCTGGAACATCATTTTGCCCAGCCAGGTGATGCTGTGTTACAGGGAAAAGCTAGTCCCCCAAGCCAGCAGCTCAGCTTCTGCCAGCAGAAGCACACTGTGCTGTTGTGCAGGGGCTGTGGGCTTAGCCATGCACATTGCAGGGACTTCCAGAGCGATCCGAATGGAACAGGAGTCCTGGGAACCTTTTTTATGGTCTGCCTTCCCTGCCTGGACAGCACTTTTCTCCCCACTCAGCCTGCACCTCCGTTCACAGTGCCCCTGAAGCTCAGTGGGTCTTGTGGAGCAGATGTCTCACCTTGGGCATGGGCAGGCTTTGTCACTTTGTCCTTCAAGCAGGACGGGTCAAGTGCTTTGTCGCCAAGGGCAAGTCAGGACTCGCTTCCTTTTTTCCTTCTCCCCACTTTTCTTCTCCACTGCCAGCCAGCTCTGCTACATTGTGCTGGGCCTTGCCTTGGAAAGGGGACCCTGGACCCAGCTTCACAAATTATCCATGAGAAAAAAAGTTGACCTTTTGTTTGGAAAAGCAGTAGGAGGTGTTAAGTATTGAATGCCTTGTTTCATGTTGTTTGTAACTTTCTGCAAATACCATTGGAACATTCACGGGTTGAATACTTGCCTTCTCTTTCATCTCTGGGGGTACAGAGCCCCATGAGAGAAGTGTTCCTATAGATTTTTTTCTATTCTAAAGGAAACAAAGAAAACAAATGCATAACCACTTGCGGCAGAACATGTGTCCTGCTCATCAAAACCGGAGCCTTGCGAACGGGCCAAGCCATCCACGTTTGGATCCTGAGGAAATCCAAATGGCTGATGTAAGACCCTTTGCCTCCATCTCCCTGCATGCTCCTGAGGGGCTGTTTTCCACCAGGGGTTTGACGTAGATGTGTATCCTTACACACCTGTGAGCTTGTGTGTGAGGAGCAAAGCGCAAACAAACTTGAGAAAAAAGAAAGATTCTGCATAAAAACATGTCCAAAACCAACATCTGAAGGGGAATGTGATTTTGCTTTGAAGTACAGGATGAGATTCAGGAATTTGGGATAGGTTTGTTTTGATTAATCAAGCATGACCCTGATTTCCACTAGGAGAGATGTTCCCAATGTTTCCTGTTTATTACGCTATCCTGTCAAGTCCCACTTAGTGGGATGACAAATGGGATCAGCACGGCAGTGACCGGAGCCGCTGTGGTGAAACACATCATGGTGATGTGGTCAGCTGTCCACCAGCCCACCTGCCCATGCCAGGGGTTCTGTGCTGGTGGATGCCACTGTCACACCAGTGAGAACAATCTAAGTCTCTCTAGGGCAGGATCCAGAGGGCAGTTCAGTCACTCTTGTGACTTCAGTTGTATGGAATTCCCATCAAACCCCATGAGCTCAAGGGCCATCAATGCGCTGAAGTGCCTTGATTGACCAAGGCCTTGAAAGGGGTCAGAAAAAGGGAAGGGGGAGGCAAAGCTGAACAAGAAGTAGTTAGAAATTAATCCAATGAATCAGCTGCAAGCTCTGTTGGGTCAGCCTTACAGTATTAAAATTTAGCTAGATTGGATCCCAACCATGAAGGAAGAGGAAAGGAAATTCTAGGAACCACAGCCCCTGGCCCCATAGTACTGACTCTCTGAGAGCTCAGTGTCACTGTGAGAAGAAGGGCTGATTGTTAGATGAAGGAATATCTCAGCATAAATATTTGGATCACATCTGGAGTTTCTGTAGGACTCACATCTCTGACAGATTTCACGTTGTTCTCTTGTTGCTGGTACTCGGTCGGGTGTAACCAGCTGTGGGCAGAGATATATCTCTGCTCAGTAGCTACACATGGTACCACAGTCCTCTGGAGAATCCCTTGGCTCTCCAAACCCTTCTGCAATCTCTGTGCCACAGCCCTTTCGCAGTGTTCAAAGTGAAGTGGGAGAGAAAATCTTCCACCCTCCTTGTCCCTTCCTGTGGGGTGCAGAGCATATGGCTTCACTCAGTCCTCACCTGATTTCACCAGAAATAATCAGGCCAGCTAAATTTTTCTTTGGCAGCATTCACAGACTGGTGGCTGATCTGTGTGATTCTTCTTATTTTGCAGTATATTTCTAAGAATGTTTCTGCCACTGAGCACGTGATCCGAAGGGAAACAGAGACAACCTTTTCGGGAAGTCACTCCTGCTCCCCGTCCCATCACTGCTCCACAGCCACTCCAACATCCAGCCAGAGGTGACGTATACCATTTTCTCTGGGACTGTCCTGGCTATTTGCTGTAGGATGCCGTGAGATTCTAAGATTTTCCTTTCACTTCCCTTTCTGTTTTCACTTGATGTTTGGATCTGTAGTGGCATGCAAGCCATGTCTACACTGCAGGACTCTGCAAGCACAGCTGGTTAGTGAGAGGTATGGAAAAGTGTGTTCCTTGACTGCAGGGAGGTGCCAGCAGGATCCTGCAGCACTGACATAGCTGGAAAACAGGAGGAAATGAACCTATGCTTCCATGCTTTGCACAGACCCAAACGGGAGGATGTGTGTAGGAAAGGTTTTGCAGGTTGTATTTGCAGCCACACTGGACATCTGAAATATTTCATTAAGCACACACAGATTATGTGTTTAATATTTACAATGTATTTGCCTTGTGGAAGACAAAGTACACAAAATATCACCAAATGTTTTGATCACTTCCTCAGAGTCAAGGTCTGAATTGGAAGTCACAGGTTTTGACCAGAATCAAAATGCTCCTGTGAAATCTATCAGCCTCCACCTCAGGTGGTGGCTCCTCTTTCACTGGAAGTCATTCTGAAGATTTTTGGAAAACTTGATTTAGCAGGAAAGTACCAACAGTGCTTTGTGACAAAGGATGAGACAATTTTTTTGTTTTCATTTCAAAATAACCACTGGGGGAAGAACACCATGGCTTGGAACCCAAATCTTCTCAAGGTTTCTTAGAACATTTAAATTGCAGATGGACCTCCCTATTTTTATGATGTCCAAAAAAGTCTTTCTTTCAAATGCTCTAAAGAAACTCCTGTGCTGTTTTGAGTTTGGATGTTCCAGTTCCTCCTCTTAGCTCTTGTGCTTCTTCCAGTAGGTGACAGGGGTTTTCCTTGGAGATCACTTGCCTTTGATATGTGAACTGGCTCATGTCCTTCATCAGCTGATGGGGTTGTCTCCATTCATCTGGGAATGCAGGAATTCTTTCAGCTGAGCTCACAGATGGCTCCAGGCAGGTTTCCTTAGGGTCCAGGCATTCCTTAGGGTTGAGCAAGTACTCTCAGTTACAGCGGGCAAGATCAATTTCAGATGTTGAACTTGGATTTTCAGGTGAATTCCTCCCCAGATTCCTCTGGCTATACCTCCAGAGTGGGAGCCAGGAATGACTTGATTGGCTGGGAATGATTCTTTTTTTCCAGGGAAATCCACTCCTCATGAGCTAGTCAATGTATTCTCCAGGTTTTTTTGCATTCATACTTTTCAGCCCATCCCTGGCTAGGTGTGTGCAACCTGAGCCAGGTGCATAGAGGCTCCTGTGCCTGCAGAGCTGCAACTTGCTGGCCTTCCATGCTCACTTAAAAGGCCTGGGCCATCCCTGGGCACCTTCTGAAGACACAAAGGTGTGTCTGGAGGGCAGCATTAGCTCATGACAGCTGTAGGGAGGAACCTGCCTTGGGTAGCCTCTGGTCCTGGCTACCTGCCACCTCATTTTCCTGAGTCAAGTGCAGCAAGCAGGTGCTTCTTGAAGTCATGCCAGAGGCAAACTACTGGCATAATTAGGCTCCATTTTACTCCATCAGTGCCTCTAATGAGGATGCTGTTTGAAGTTATAAATGAGCATGTGCCTGGAGCCATCAATAATTAACAAGTTCTTGGGAAATCTTAATGAGGGCTGCTCTCCTCTGTAAACCCCCACCCAAAATCCTCCACCCACACAGCTCCATCTGGTGCAGTTTGGGCATTCAGAGGGGTTGCTCTCGTGGATCACGTATTTCCGCAATGATGGGGGTCAGCGTGGTGGTCGTGGCACTGGTGGGACCCCAGTGTGCAGGTGGCCCTGTGCATCCCACTGAGTCCTCGTGGGATGTTCTCTTTGCACAAAGACTGGGGCCGGTGGGGCTGCAGCTGCTCAGCACATCATGGTCTTTGTCTAGCACCTTGAAAGTGTTTTCCTGCCAAAATCTTTGGTAGACTTTGCTATGCTAATTTTGAGTGGCTTCTCCTGGCTCCTCTCTGGTAGCAATTCCAAAGGGGCTGTCATTTGGCAGTGCAGGTGGCACATTTGAAGGAACTTGGCTGACTTGCCTTGGCATAGCCAATGTGTTAATCCACACCCAGAACACTTTGCAAGCACAAAGAAGAATTGCCCTGGCCTCCCTCCAAAGGCTGTCCCATCCTGCTCCCAGGCATTTATTCTGTAGTGGGATAAATACCTGCTATTGCACTGATTTACTTCCTTTGTCCACCAATGGCATCTCCAAGAAGGAGCAAAGAATGGCAAATCAAAGGTAGGGCTGGGAATCTGTGCTTCCCTGGCCAGATGTGTCCTAATGAGAGAGACAGAGATGGGGGACAGCAGTGCAGAGGTGCAGAGCTGAGCGTGAGCAGGGCCTGTGTCTTTGGAGAAGAGCGGGGTGGGGGTTCCTTGCTCACTGTCCACATGGGCTTTTCTCCACAGACATGAAAGCCACACCTGGAGCTTGGAGCGAACAGAGAGCCTGACTTCAGATTCCCAGTCTGGGATAATGCTGTCCTCGGTGGGAACCAGTAAATGCAACAGCCCTGCGTGCGTGGAGGCACGGGCTCGCCGCGGGGCCACCTTCTGCATCGAGGACCAGCGGAGGCCCACGACGCAGTACCGCGACTCGGTGGATTCCCTGCGGGACTCGCCCCACAGCGAGAGGTCAGACCCCACTGCTTGGTGCCACCACAGCACACCAGAGGCAAGCCATGCCTCTGTGCCAAGCCCAAAAACTTTTGCCTTTGCCAGCCATAGAGCGGCAGTGCCATGGTAGAATTGGGAAACTCCAGCCCTGCTCCTACCAGAGGAAGCCCGATTCCCCAGGAGGCCGCTCTGGTTGGGCAGCAGCCAGCTCTGCACCCTGGTGGAAATGTAGGTTTGGAGCACAGGGATGATGGGTGTGGAATATGCCTGGCTGCAGTCAGAAACTGTAGAGAAAAACTGGCTGGGAGAACACCCTGGGCAGCTTGTTGGGCTGCCAAGCAGGCTCTGGCTCTCAGGTGCTTGTGGAAAAGGTGTCTGTCTTCAGTGCAGTCCTGGATGGCCAGGTGAGAGGGTGCTACACGTGGGCACAGCCTTGGGACAGGACTCGGTAGGACCCAGCCTTCAAGGAACACAACTACAGAGCTGAGACACCAGCAGCAGCAGCAGCAGTTGTCCTCTTCCCAGTCTGGTTCCTCATGGAGCAGAAGCACATCTCCACCTTTGTTCGAGCCCTTTGCAGGTAGCCATGAGTGACTCTTGGTGGCCACTTGGCTCCTCTTGGGCAATTACCCTCCAAGGCAGTGGAACTTATCCATGGGGCAGAGGAGAAAGGCAGCATCTCCTGCTCTCGTTTCTGTCCCTGGTCCATTCAGGCAGACTGACCCAGCTCGTATGGAGATCTCATACATCACAAAACACATGAGTAAAAAGGCCTGGTTGATTGAGAGAGCCTGGGCTGGTGGATTGGGCAGAGACAGCACTGGCAATATCAAAAAGAAATAAGATTTGCTCCCTAGAAAGAGGTGGTGCTGAAGAAAGGGCTAGAGAGAGGGGCTAGACCAGACCTGAGTGACCGCACTGATGTTTTCATTACAGTAGATGAAAGCGGTAGATGGCTTTTTGAGACAAGATTTTTGCTAAGTCAGAGAAAACAATGCCCAGGGTTTCCCCATCTGCGGCCTGAGCAGGGAGAGGGAATTCCAGGGACCTTCCTCAGAGACAAGCCTGGCACTCCAGAGGGAACAGAAAGCAGCTGTCAGGCAGATGAGAGGCAGTGAAGCCATGACTCAGCCTGCTGGGAGATGCTGCAGGGTTTGCAGCGATGCAGAGTGGGAATTGTGCACCAAGTCCCTCGGGAGAAGCATTTTGGGGGATGCTCAGCACATGCCGCCCATGGAAGCCAGCAGCTCACCCTCCCTTGACACAGCAGTGCAAGGTCTCTCCAGATGATTCCCCAGGAGAACCTCCACGGGCAGGTTCACTGGAGGCCTCGTGGGTCCCTGGGCCAGGTGTTCAGCAAAGCGCGGGCTCAGCTGGTGGTTTTTGGGTTGTTCTGTGTCCAAACAGAGTGTTGCTTTTTCAGGTACGTGTCGGCCCTGACCACACCAGCACGCCTGTCGCCCGTTGACTTCCATTACTCAATGACCACACAGGTGCCCACCTTTGAGATCACGTCCCCCAACTCGGCGCACGCCGTGTCCCTGCCGCCGGCGGCCCCCATCAGCTTCCGCGTGGAGGAGCAGCAGCCCCTCCTGCGGCGGTACCAGCTCCCCTTCCAGGACACGCAGAGGTACGACAGCTACTACCAAAGGAAGACCTACCTAAACGACAGCATGGGGAGCCTGCCCTCCAGCCCCTTCCGCATCACAGAGGACGACGAGTACGAGACGACGCAGGAGTACGTCACAGCGCTAGAGCAGCCAAAGAAAACAGCCAGCAGCAACAGGCGGTGGAAAAAATCCAAACTGAATGGGCACATCCCTCACAGAGCCAGAGCCGTCCGGGACTCCTTCTCCTTGAGCAGCGCCTCTTACAGCGAGTCTGACGAGGAGCTGGTGGCCGAGAGCACCCCGTTCCTAAGCACTCAGAACAATGAGGCGGCGCACACAGAGTCGCCGCCGCTGCACCGGCCGGGCGACAGCCGGACTCACTACTCGTGCCGCGGGCACAGCGCGCACGGCGACGGCGGCCGCGGCAGCCTGGCGCACGTGGCGCCCAAAGCGGACCCCGACCCCCTCTAGGCGCCTCCCGCGCTCCTGCATGGGCGACCCGCATGGAGGAGGCCGAGAGGAGGGAGGCCGAGGGCGAGACAAAACCACACAAACCGCAAAACGAGACAAAACAGAACAAAAAAATAAATATTTTTATTTTATATAAAAGAGGGAAAAACAAAAAATATAACAAATAAAAATGTTTTATTTTCATTTTAGCAAAGTTGTCTTATAATAGCTAACGACAATGACTTTTTTATAGGGAATCTCTATTTATATGTAATGTCTTGATTTACAGCTTCCGAGAAAAAAAAAGTAAAAAAGAAAAAAAAAAAAGAAGAAGAAAAGAAAAGAAAACAAACAATAAAGTTAAAAAAAAGGGGGCCAATTTTTGACTACTTAAAAATAGAAAACAAAACTATCGTGGTGCCTTTTGCTGTATGCTAGTGCTGGGATTCATGCCGAGGATTCTGTTTCAGTAGCATTTTTAAGGTCATAGATTTTTGTTTGGGAGACAACCTGTCACAAGGGCGCTCTTCTGTTGGAAGAAAACAGCCTTGCCACTTTCCCCCGTACCTTGCTATTAATGATCTTATTCTTTAAAGTATTGTTTAAACACACATTAAGGACATGAGTGGGAGCATTTCCATTATCATGTCTAACGAGGATCTGTCTTGCCCTGTAAACTACTTGTATTTTCGCTTAAATCAGGAGAAAAAGAAACCCAACAGCACTGTGCTGAAATGCAGAAATAACGTTTCTTTTGCCACACAGGTAGGAAGAGAAAACGAAATTGCGCAGCAGCAGCAGCCCTTACAATATAGCTCTCAACCTTTGGCCATCTCACCGGTGGGTCTGGAGTGGGGTTGGCACAGGTTTGTAGTGAAGCCAGACAGACACCCTGTGACCACGGTGGATCACACCTGTCACGTACCCTTGAATCCGGGTCGCTGAGCTAGCCCCGTTCGGCCGCGGTGCCCGTGGCCGCGTGGCTGCCCCAGCGCCGTGCTGGCCGCGGCGTCCCCTCGGCTGAGCGGTGCAGCCGTGGCGCTGGCCGTGGCCAGGGCTGTGGTGTCCTGTGTGACACCCTGGCCAGGGTGCCGGGGGACACCCACAGGGTGGTCCCGTGGCGCAGAAGGCCGCGTGTCACCCTGGACACGGAGCCAGGCCGTGTGCCCCAGGGGTCAGCAGCACCCCGAGCGCTCTGGGCTCCGCTGCTTGGCCGGGCAGGACCCTGGTGGGACGGCCCAGCGAGCGGATTCTCCCGTATGGCCATGCCACGTGTTGTAAAGACAGTTGTTGCCGTCACATCATGCCATCGATGACGGACGTCGCGTCCCCAAACCCGGAGCAGCTCTGGCCATCGGCTCTGTGGCGCAAAGAGACAGTCCTGCGTGTCCAGGCGGCAGAGCATCCCCCGTGGAAGTGCCCCCCTCTCCTCAGTTCTCTGCAGCAAACCTGTTTACATTGTAGCCTGACTTTTTTCTTTTTATATTTTTACTTCTGCATGTCCTTTGCATTTCAGATACTGTAGATTGGATGCATGGTGAAGCTGTGACTGAGAAGATAATACAACAATTGACAGTGTATTATTTCATTTAACTTTTAGCAATAAAGTAACTAAACCCTCTATTCCTCACCCATGATGGGGTCAGATAGAAAACTCTGCTAATTTGTCATAAGATGATTGTCAAAGTTTGCTCTGGATTGTCTGAATGTCAGAACTCTTGACTGTTTAACACTTGAACATTTTTTATATTATAAATAAAATAAGAAATAACAAGCTGTGGGCTGCATTAATCTCAGGCCCTTTAGGGGGCAAATGAGGAGCTGTGACAGGCACCATACACAGAGTCACAGACTGGTTGAGGCTGGAAGAGACTTCTTCCACATTTCCTGCTCCACCAGCTCACCCAGAGTCAGCTGCCCAGGCCTGTGTCCAGTCAGGGTTTGAGTATCTTCAGGGATGGCAGTACCACAACTTCTTTGGGTAACCTCTGCCAGTGTTTGGTCCCTCCCAATGCAAAAATTTGTCTTCTTGTATTCAAACTGGCATTTTTAGCTCAAAGTTTGCATACAGATTCATACTGTGTAGGCCTTCTATCAAACCCTGAAAACTCTCTACAAATCCATTTCCCACACAAACTGGATTTGCTAATTTTTAATTTGGGCCCTTTCCCTCATTTACTATTTTAGGCCCATTGCCTCGTGTCCTGAACACGCTGAGAAGAGTGCAATTCCCTCTTTTTCACTCCCATCCATTGGGTATTTATACACATGGATAAGGCCCCCTGAGCTTTCTCCTCTCCAGGCTGGAGTTCCAGCTCCCTCATCCTTTCTTCATATGAGATGCTCTGGTTCAGTAAAGACCTTTATGCCTCTCAAGACCCATAGGTGGGTGTTTTTCTACCTGGCATGGACAATTGACCTTCCCTGCAGGGAAGTGGAGGCTCACTGAGGGCAGCGAATGCTACCCACACATCTCCGGGGGTGCCATTCCTCCTCCAACTGCAGACCAGGAGATCCCCCTTCACTTGAACCATGGAAGTTTCCAGATGTGCCAAGAGAGGTCAGGATGCTTGGCATGTCCTGTGACCTGGCACCTATGTAGTGACTTCAGCAGAGTGGAGATGTGTTGGGTCCATCCCTGGCAGTGCCCTGCTGCCATGCAGCACTGGCCCACCCGCTAAACAGGGCCCTTGTTCAGCTCCTCCACAGGAAATCTGTGTCTCTGGCCATCCCACACAGGGACTCACTGACAACGTGGTGTGGTCACAGGAGCACAGTCCCTGAGGTGGCACCCATGGCTCCACCCAGATCAGAACTCACTCCCCTGTTCCTGCTCAGTGACATGAACAGGTATGCAAAAGCCCCAGCTGAACATCCTTAACAGGAGAGGGATCTGTTACAGTGAGTCGACCCTATTGAAATGGATATGTTGGAACTAACTGATCTGGATGAAACTAGATGATTTTTAGTGCCCCTTCCAATCCAAATCATTCTATAATTCTATGAATGCCCAGAGCTGTGAGAGAGCTCCCCAGTCCTCACAGTGCTGCCCATGCTGGAGGCCAGGCTAAGCACACCCACAGCCTGGGCTTCTCCTGCTCCAACTCCCTCGGGATGCCCATTGCCCTGGAGCTGACCCAGCTGTGTCACAGGCCACCCCAAACATTCACAGTCCCGTGGGGCCTCCAGATAGACCAGAGGGCTCAGCACTCCACCCTGAATGAAGGCATCTCAACACTGGGCTCCCAGCAGGTTAAGGCTGAAGGACCCTGCCCTCCTGCCCATGTCACCCAACAGCAATGTGCAAAGGAGGTGTTAGACCTGGGATAAAGGTGGTGGGCCAAGTCCTGATTTGGGCAACATTTGCCTTCGGACACATCATGCCCCAGTTCTGTGCAGCCCCCAGCCTTGCTGCATGAAGATAGCAGTGCAGCTCTCCACTCTCCTATTCCTCTTGTGATGTGCCCCAGCTCCCCATTGCCTTTGATCCATCTCAGCTCCTCCAGTGGCTCCCAGAGCAAGGTGAGATGGACAGGAATGGGCAGAGAACACCCGACCCCTTAGAAGGGACATGTGAATGATCACCAAGGCTGATCCCTGGGGAAACCAGACATATGGCAGAGAGAGATCGGGTGCCTTTGTCTTCCCAAAGCAGCCCCATCTCCCTGCCTGGCCCTCCTCAGGTTCTGTGAGCTTCCCTCGTGGAGAAGCCCTCCCAAGGCTGGCACAGCAGCATCTGCATTACAAGGTACAGCTCTTGGGTCTCCCTGGCATGTAGAACAACCATGTGGCCACACCTCAGGGTGTGCTCAATGCAGCTGATCCCCACCAGGAATCTCTCTGGGTCCCTTGAGGGAGAGACAACCTGTGGGTTTGCCCTGCACAGGGGGATATTTCCCTGCTCCATAAGGTGCAGGGATCTGTGATATTCTGCGTCTGCTGAGACACTACTAGCTCTGAGCCATGGCAGCCTCAGGATTCTTTGTGGTGATTTTTTTGTTAAACGTGCCCCTTGATTCCCATAATTGTGTTCTATATTTAGAGGCTGTTACGCTGCTTCAATTTTCTCTCCAATTGCCTCTGAAGGAAGCCTGCATCTCTCTCTTTTTCCCTGACTGGTTTATTTTTAGACTCCTCATTTCCAGCCGTGCGTGCTCCTAGGGTTTTGCCGTAAATATTTTACAGCAATTTTCACAGGTGGGGGAGCCACCAGAGCCTCCTGACAGCTCTACTCTGCATGCATGGTGCCTTTAGTGCCCCTCCCAGAGGGGAAGGAGCTGCTTTCCTGACAGAGATGGGTGGCACAAGCAGGAGAGGAGTGTTGGATCCTGGCTTTGGGGTCACAAAGTCTCCCCTACAAAGAAGTCCCTCTAAAATGAATGTGGTCATGTCCAGGACAAGTGGCCTGGCAGGGAGGTCAGGCTGAAGCCCCACTGCCAAGTGAGGTTGTGTGAGACCCAAAGCAGTCTTGGTGCCTGCTGGAGGGGCTGGCACAGGCTGGGGATGTGCAGAAAGTGCATCTGAGTAACTCCAGGAGGAGAAAAGGATGTGGCTGCCTAATTCCTCTGAGGTGCTGCTTTTCTCTCTTAGTGGTGGGCGCCTGAGCCCTTGACCTCGAGGGAAGGAGAAAAAGGATGATAAAACCCATTTTCTTCCAAGTCACAAGCTGAGGCTTTAGATTGGTCAAACAAGGCATTTTTGGCTCTGCCCTCATGTGGGTAAGGTGCTCCTAACACATTTTCATGTGCCTGTGCACCTGGATCAGGACTTGTGCACAAGGCAAACTGCAGGGACTCAGCAAGAACAAGTTTAATACTCTGAGCTGTCTTGCCAAGTATTGTCTGAAATCAGCTGCCACCCCTTCCTACATCCACTGGGTGTTCAGCCTCACGGCTCTGAGTCTCTTTCCTGCTGCCCAGAGGAGACTTTGTAAGATCTTGCTTTTCTCTGCAAGTTACTCCCAGCTGAGGATGGCAGATTGGCACCTTCAGCCAGGGGGCTGAGCTGCTCTTAGTGGCAGCTCAAACACACTGGAGATGTCACTGCCCACTGGAAGGGATGCTCAGAAAGGGAAGACTGAAATACACAATATTACCTGGGATTTTGGAGACAAAGAGTTGGGCCCAGCTTTCCCCTGGACTTCCACTGTGAGAGTCTCAGCACCAGACACTTCATGTGAGTAGGAACATCTTGGAGGTCTTTGGTGCAGGCATGTCTGTACAATACCTGGCACAAAAGCAAGGATGCCTTGGAGGAACAGCCACAGACTCCTCTGGAAACTGTTGTGAGAACATCTCCAGTCACAATGCAGGTCTTGGCACCTTTCTGCTCCCATGAATCTCTAGGCTGTATGTGGACAGACACATCTGGGATGCACCAGGTGGAGGGAAGAGTTACATGAATGTGTTCCCAAAGCAGCCCATCTATCCACACCTGCTCCAGAGCCATCCAAGAGGATGGGTGGGCTGGTACCCACCTGTGGAAAGGAATTGATGCTTTCTGGGGCTGTCTGTCCATAGGATCCTGGCTTTGCTGCATCAGGTGCTGGTGCATATCTGAATCAGCCTGGCCTGCTGGTGCTGTGAAATCTGGGATCAATCCAGCACATGGTGGAACAATGCTTCAGACTAATTCTCTTTACCAACAGATTCAGTTTTATTGTTATTCCTTTTTTACATGATTCTTAGTGCATCATTTCAAATAAACTATCAAACTGTACAAAGAAACAGAGATAAAAGAAGAGGCGATAAAGTTGAGAATAGGTTTTTAGTGTCATGAACCGTCATGGAAAACAGTAGTCCATAGGCTCTCAAACATTGAAGGTCCAAATAAATCTAATTTTGTTTGTTTAAAAAATGCTGCAAAATATAAACAATAAATGACTGTAATTAGCAGCTACAAGATCCTTCAAAACCGGAACTTGATTACTGTGAACACACCTAGGGGAAAGAAAAGCAATCTGAGATAAAGGATCAAACAAAACAGTGAAATAAATAAAGTGTGGGAGGACAGTCGTGGCATTGAAATGCAGAGGAATCACTTCAGCACAACAGTAAATCATTGGACCACAGACAGCAGAAAGGAACAGAAACACAATTCCCACTTAAAAGAGTACAGCATGTGCATCGCAGGATGGAGGAATACAGCAGGGACGGGCAGTGGGATCACTCCTGCACACAAAGGTTCCACTGGAGCTTGCGCACGGCTCCACTTGTGCCTCGAACCCAGAGTGGTGGATCCCCTGGATGCCAAACTAGCAGCCACTTGGGCAGTTTGTCTGAATAAGCAGGAGTGGGAGAGCGATGTTTCACAGCAAAGCCAGGTGGGATTTCCATTCGAGTAAAAAAAGGAGAAAAAGAAACAAAAAAGATACACAGCTATTCCATTTTTTTAGAACATCCTGATGGGCTGGTCAGACCCTCCACGTCCCTAGTGTCTTCCCCAGGCAGCTTGCCTTCACTTGCACACTGAGGTTAAAAACCCAGGTTAAAGTTTCCTTATATATATATATTTATTTATATATATTCATATGTATATATATATATATAAAAAGGGTAAGGTGACAGAGGACCCTTCAGGCTTCTCCTGCCATGGGCAGGTGACATTCCCACGTCGCCGTGCTGAAGGCGCCTCTCGCCCGCTCGGTGACCAGCTCACGACACCGTCCTGTCACGCCGTGCTCCTCGTGGGGCAGGGACGTGCCCCTGCCACCCTGTGCCCTTCTCTGGGAGAGCTGGTGGTGCCACAGACGTCGTCTCGGCTCAGTTTCCTGCATGCCAGGGACTGTGACCATGAACTGCTGGGGACTCCAGGGAGGGAAGGAGAGAGACAGGGCTGGTGGAGGAAAGAGCGACCCAGCCCTTGAAGAACCAGCATATCCCTTTGTTGTGCAGGCTGCAGCAGGAGGGAAAGAAAAGCCACTGGTGCAGTTGGGAATGAAGAAGAGATGATGCTGAAATGCCAGAGCATTGTCAGAGAGTGTCAACTAAAGCTTCTTTGATTTCTTTCACTAGAGCAATCCCCATGTCATACATGTCTACAGTTTTGCTCATATAATTTCCTAAGTAAAATTGTGCTCATCAATCTAAGTCCAGGAGCGCAGAGCATCGACGGTTCGTCCCCCCGTGCACATGTTCCTTGTTAAGTGTTCTGCTCTAAAATGTCCTTTTCTGCCTTACAGCTGAGGGACATGTGCCCTTGGCTCAAGGAAGGGCTGGAATGCGTCTTCCGCAAAGCGATGTCGTCGGCTTCCACCTTGAAGAAACTGGTCTCGATCCTCTCCAGGTCATCTGTCCCCACTTTTATCTTCATGCACAGCAGGTTGATGTACGTCTCATAGCGGCTCTTCTGCAGGGAAAGAGGGAACAGAGAGCCTGGGAACAGGGACAGGCCATGGTGTGTGTGGCACGCAGAAACAATTCCATCAGCTACTGCAGGAAAACCCATCCTATACCATCAGAATCCCACTAATCACACCCCACAAATTTAACCCCAGCACAAGCCTGGTCTGTGCAAAGACTAATTGTTTGAAGGTCTGAGGAGAAATGTGGGTGTGGGTCTGTGTAAAACTCTCCAGTTGCTTTTACAGGTCTCGGCTGCCACTGTGATTGTATAAGGAGGATACTGGGGGCAAGATGAGATCAACAGACCTGCTGCTTCCCGATTTAGGCGCTCAGTGATACGGCACAAAATGATGACACAGACACTGCTGCTCTCGAGGGGAACAAAAAGGAAGAAGAAGAAGCACTTTATTTTCTGACTCTAACATTTATAGTTTTCCAAAGGTGACAGTGGATTGGAGGGTGACAGTGCCACCTCTCCAATGCCACTGGACAGACCAAGGGTCCATCAATTCTCTCCACCTCCATGAAAGAATGCAAAACATAGGTTATTTACAGAACTGTGTGTGAGAAAGTTTGTTGAAAGAATGCAAACATCAGAAGGCTTAACAAAGTCTTATAAAATCGGGGCGACATAGGAGCTCACCTTGATTGGTTAAAATACTGCTGCTTGTCATTTTTCCATCCAGTGGTTCAGTTACTCTGCTGAGTTGTGCCCCCAATGCTCCTCACAGAGTACAGCATAAAGGGAGGCATCCTCTCTGCCTGGATCCTTGCTCCAATGCTAGATGGGATCTTTTTGAGGGCTTGTGTAATACCCATCCTTTCTCTTAAGATCTCAGAGGCACCCTGTGCTGGCTTCTTTGTCAGCACAAAGAAACAAGCATTTCTGGAGCACATCTCGTAAGACAGATGAGAGGAATTATGCCCTGGAAGTGCCAGCGTCTCCTTGAAGACTGAAAAGGCAGCCCAGAGAAAAGCTCAGATAGAGACTTCTCTGCAGGCATCCAAAACCAGATGCAGGAAAAAGGGACGCAGCAACAACTATTTGGAAAGTTAGTACAAAGACAAGGGGACCAGCAGCTGGGAGCTGTGGCTTTGGAGAATCAGGTGTTACACAAAAGGATGGTGCAGCCCTGGCATGAGGGAGGTGGGATATTTCCATCCTTAGTGATTTTTGGGGCTTGGCCACTAAACAGCACACTCAGTCTGGGCTAAGACTAGGAATAATCCAAATTCCTGCTGCAAGCAAGACTAGAGGCCTCCAGCAGTCCCTTCCCACTGACAACTATGTGGCAGGAACCACACCTTCTGCTCAACTCTCACAGGAACAAAATACCCTATTTCTCCCACAATTAAATGCCTCTTAGACTTTACAGGGAGTTAAAACTCATGTACATGCATCCTCGAAGGGTCTGTAACCAGCTGTAGCACTGGGTTTGGCTTTATTTACAAAAATGGTTGCAGCAAAACAGGATTAATTCTCCCAGGGATTCCTTTTGCTTTTTATTGATGTTGCTGAAAAAGACTGAGTCACACTGAGAACTGAACCACTCTCGTACTTGGGACCTGAGGAAATGTCAAAATATGGCACAGCAAAGGAAGACTTTCTCTTGTCAGTTTTCCCCTCCTCTGGTTAGAAATCACAGAGGGAAAGAAATGGCTCTTATTTCTTTTTTCAGCTGCAGTGCAAAACAGTGAGGCTTCCTGCTGCCCCAAGACCCCCATCCAGTTGGGAGCCCTTGTCCTTCTCTCTCCTTTCGTGCTCTCCCAGACTCACAGCACCCACTCTGGAGTTCTGCCCTCCTCAATCAGCCAAGGTACCATTTATCACAGAAAAGATGAAAGTTCCTTTACCTCAAATATTAGGTAATGTTCTTTGAGTCTGTATTCCTCAGCCTCTTTTGACTTGAGGCTCTTCTCTACAGGATGTAATTTATGCTCTGCTAATTCGTCTGCAATCTGCTTCATTTTATTTTCATGAGACCTCAGCTGTTCCTCCTGCCGAGAGAAGCGTGTCAGGTATTAAAACGTGGGAGTGCAGCACCCAAGTGCTCCTCCTGCCTGTGGCTGGGGGAACTCTCTCTGCAAGGGCGCGAGCGCAGCCACTGTGCTGAGCCAAAGGTGTGTTGTGCACTTGCAAATTCATCTGATAAGGAGCAGCTCAAACACAGGTATTGGAGTAAGAGCAAAACTCAGGTATCTCAAGTGCCAAGGGTGGATTTCTTTGGCACCGAGGCATCTTTGGCATCATAAGCACAGAATGCCCCTGTAACAAGCATCCTGTAAGAGCCAGGCAGAAGCAGTGCTGTCCCACGAGCTGCTCATCCTGCTCTTTTCAGAGATAGAAGCACCCTCCCCAGCTGGGCTCTGAAAAAGGTGACCATCTGGCCACATTTGTCTCAGCAGACAGCAGCTGTGTCTCTGCCCTGACATTTCAGGCTGTCCTCCCCTTTGCTGGGGGGCAGTGTGTCCCTAGTTTTTGGTAGTGCTAAGGCATGTTTGGCCTTCCCTGGAAAGGGAAACAAAAGCTACTCTTTGGATGGCAGCTGCTCTTGGTTAGCTGAGCCTGGTGCACTGTGCTCCCTTGTTTCCAAAGCTTTCCCTACTGACTGTAACTCAGACATCCCTTTTGTCTGTGGGTTTTGAGCTCCAGAAACAAGAGGATGCCATGATATAAACCAAACCTGTTGGGCTCTGCAGCATCAACTCTGGAGCTATTCTGCTGTTTCCACTCCAGCAACAGGAAGGTGCTGGGATGTGATGGGCAAAGAGCAATAAACAATCAGAACCAACAGGCAGGTGTGTGCATAGGGCTGCTTATAGCCATTGCCAAAGGAGCACTGGCCACATGCCAGGATTTTCCACATCTGTCCAAGCTGCCCACTCCACTCCCCTGTTCCTGCACGGAGCACCTGAGTGTGTCCATCAGGCAGGAACAGGGGGAGCTGCAGATGGGCTCACCCTGAGCTGAAGGGCTTGCTGAGCACTGGGCACCCCTCCACCACTCCTTCTCTCACACATTACCTGGCACAGCTTTGTCATGGATGAAGGCAGGAGCGGGCGGCAGAACTTCTTCATGGAGCAGATTGCAGCTGGGAAGGCTGGAGCAGAGAAAATGGCAGCAACAAGGTTGATCCTCAGGATCCAGGAGAGCATTTCTTCCTTACTTCTGTTATGGAGGAGGGGAGAAGAGAAGGGAGTCTGTAAGTGCTCTTGAACCAGGACCAGACAACAGCTGACAACAGCCCTGGAGCCACCCACGCTCAGGAAGGCCATCGGTGGCCTTGCTTTGATGCCACTTCTGTGCCAGGTTATGAACAGAGGGAAGCACTGTCTAACTGTGTCCTCTAGAGTGCCCTGATGATTTCAGGGCTGCTGTCTGCCTCTTGAAGCCTGGGCAGTCCTGCCCTTCTCATCAGCTCTGGTTGTATTCCTGAGGAGCTGTGGAGAGGCCAGAGCCAAGGAGGTCCTACTCTTAGGAGAGTGAGAGCCACACAGCAGAGGTTCCACAGAGCAGGATGTCATTTATGGCATTTGTGAGACACTGCCCAGGGTCTCCAGTGTTTCCTTCATCAAATATGTCCAGACACTGCTCCCCCAAACCTTCAAGTGGGTGTTTGCTGCACTAATTCAGATGTCAAGCTTTAGCTTGCCATTAGTACCCCAGCCCCACAGACAATGTCACCTCTCTCAGCAGAAGACATGAAAAACGTGAGACAGAAGATGACTTCATCACACTTGACACTTACCAACACCATAACACTCCTCAGCAATGGACTCAGGTAAAACATCTACCCTGGCTGGGGAAACTGCTTTAAGGAGGTTTAGACAGTTTCCCCATCAAAAGCTGACAAGGGGAATCATCACCAGCACCACACAGATGTTCTCCCCTCCAGAATACACCAACAGAAGTTAGCAAGAGGAGCCCTTTCACTCAGCCCTGCACATCCCAGCCTGTTGCCCTGTTCTTTTGAGTTCTTCTAAGCCTACTGATGTTTACATTCTTGTAAAGAACTTTCTCACATGCTTTTCTGTAAATACTTAGTTTTGCATTCTTTTCTGGAGAAGAAATTTGATGGACTGTTGGTTTGTCCAGTGTCATTGGAGAGGTGGCACTGTCACCCCCCAATCCACTGTCACTTTTGGAAATCTATAAATGTTGAAATCAGAATTAAACTTCCCTCTTTTTCACCTTGGAGTATTCAGTGTCCACATCTTTCTATTTTGTGTCCTAGAGTGACACCAGCCCATCCTGCTGAGATTGCCTTGGTGACAGCTGGGAAGGACCTCAAGGACTGGCACAAAGCTACCAAAAAACTGTGACCTATGAGCAAATGCTTTGCACAGCCCTGCAGAAATGACCCTCAGCCCCTTCCTCCCGCAGGCGTGCCCCCTAACGCGTGTGCTGGTCTGGCCAGGTCAGGCAGTCTGGCAGGGGCTGGAGGTCAGGCTGCCCACCCAGGCACTGCAGGGAGGGCTGGGACTCACGGGGCCTGGAAGAGGAAGACTCTCCAGTCAGCTGTCTTCAGCTTGAGCACGTTGGACTTCTTGCTGTAGTCAGAGGCTTTTGTGGCTAAGGCGTGGTGCACGCGGATGGCGTTTTTCAGATCCACTTCAGAGAGGTCTTTGTCAGGTTTATATTCATCCTGTGAAGAGGAACGTTAATTGGATAATGACAACACTAACATTTGTGGGATGCTTTAATGAACCTACCTTTCTCCCTGTGCTATAATCACAGAGTGCCGAGACCAGGAAAAGCACTGCTTTGTACAGTAAATGCTAGGAGCTGATAATGATAATAATTAACATCTGGCAACTGCTTCCATCATTAAGTTCACTGGGAAGATGTAAAGAAGGAGATGAAAGTTTTAAACATAATTATCAATAGTTATTTCTAACACAGCACACGCCTGAGGCTTTGTGGGGAGGCACAAAGCAGGGCCAGGTTTCTGCAGAGCTTCCCCCCAGTGCAGAGCTCAAACCAGGATGCAATTCCCAATCAGCAGAGGATATCAACAAGCACCTGTCCTGGTGCTGCATCTTCAAAGACTCATAGAAAGGTTTGGGCTGGAGAGGGTTTCAAAGTTCATCCCATTCCAACCCACTGCCATGGGCAGGGACACCTTCCCCTATCCCAGGCTGCTCCAAGCCCCATCCAGCCTGGCCTTGGACACTGCCAGGGATCCAGGGGCAGCCACAGTTTCTCTGGGCAGCCTGTGCCAGGGCCTCAATACTGTCATAGGGAAGAATTTTTTCCTTATATCTACCTAAATTTCCTCTCTTTCAGTTCAAAACCCTCTGCTCCTTGTCCTATCACTACAGCTGTGTGTGGAGGAAGGTAGCCCTGGAGCAGCAGCATCCCTGCAGCCAGTGCCTCTCTGTACAGGTGAGGGGGCCTGTGGGCAGTTGCCAGTCTGAGTGTGGCCCCTCTGAAGCAGGTTTGGTCTCCCTTTAGTACACGTGCTCCTTTGGCATGATCTCCCCTGTAATTCATTAGACTGGCACTTGCAAATTGCAGCAGCATTCCCTGTATTCCTGCTTTACTTTCTCCACTTCACACAAACAGGGAATGTAGCAGTAACTGTATGTGTTTCTATTTTATAAAAAGGTAGAAAACACCAAACATGGGACTCTGAAATTATGATCTTGGCACAGCACCTTTTAGGGAAAAAAGTTCAGTCAATCCTATGTTTACCCTACTACTTTCCCAGTCACTTAATGCAGTATCCTGCCTCTCACTCTGCATCCTTGCCAGCCCAACTAGTTGGATGGTGGGATGGCAGGGATGGACAGATATCCAGATGCTTGGATAGGTGAAAAAAGAGCCTGGTGAAAGAACCTGGCCCTGGCTAAAGCAAACCACCACCCCAGCCACGTTAGAGGCCATGCCAGGACAGGGTGTCCCTGGAAGGCCCTGCCTTGCCCTGATGATTACAGTGCTACAGGATTAATTTGCTCTATATTCTGCTTTCCTTGATTGCCCTGGGCTGTCAGCACCAGGGCAGGTGTGTGTGGTGATGATGGTCTGTATGTCCCAAGCTTTCCTTTGCTTCCAAGCCAGAACTGTTCTGCAGATTTGCAAAAAGATGTTTGTTTTCTATTTCTCATGTCCCAGTGGTAAAAATGCAGCTGTTCAGGGAAAAGCTGTGCTGCAGCCTCCGGGATGGTAACCCTGGGCAGTGGGGCTGTTCTCTGCTGTAGGGGCAGAAAGGTTTCCTCTCTGCTGCTCTTGAGAGCACTGAGGACCAGCACTCCCCAGCCCATGGATGTGGCTGACTCAGCTCTTGCTCCTGATGCTTCTGAAGCCTTTCTTCCCTCATTTTTCAAAGCAATCATCCTGCCCAGGAGAGTGGTTGCCATACTGTGCTCGTCATCATATGAAACTTGGCCTGGTGCAAACAAATGCCATGGGCCCACCCACAAATGTGTGGCACAGCATCCTGGGGATGGTGAATCCCAAAGAAAAGCCCTGGCTTTCCAGCAGAGGAGGGCAGGGTGCTGCAGGCATCCTGTGTTTGGGGAGACACTCAGGTGGGCAGTACAGATGACTTTGCCATCGTGATGATTTCAGTAGCCAGAGGGATGGGCCATCAGCCTTTTTTGCAAAGAAAAACAAATTCTTTGCCTTGTGAAGACCTAATGTGTTACCCCACTGCAAGAGAAATATCTGCTTGAAGAAGACATTGCTGCTCGGGCTTTACATATGATAGAGAGACTTCAATTGGGGATATTTTTCTGAGGCTGAAGCTCTCTGGATTTGAATAAATCTGACTGTGCTGTCCATGATCTCTTATTTCAAAATAAGCTTTCTGAAAATACAGCGCAAAATAGCCCAGCTTAATGGCGTGTGACAAGAGGAAACTGCCACAGCTGCTGAGAGCTTTGACTAATGCAGATCCTCATCTTGAATGGAATCATCAAGTATTGCCTCCGTGGATTTCAGGCTCTCAGGCATCAATGCTGGTGCAAGGAAAAATCCAATCTTCTTTTTCTAATGCTGGGCCCAGTAAATCAAGGTGAGGCTGAAGCAGGAAGCAGGGGAAGCAGGTTCTCTCTTCCTTCTCCTTGCTGTTCACAGGAGTGAGCAGTGCTGGAGGCTCCCTGCTTGGGACGGCTCTTCCAGGAGGCTCATCCCAATGCCAGGTGGTCACAATGGCACATCTGGCTGATAATGCTGGGAGATCCCAGTGCCTTTGGGTCACTGTCCCCTGCTGCCTACCCCTGTGAGCAGACCCACAACTAATCTCAAAGCTTGTTTTGCCAAGAAAAGGCAAAAGCTCTTGTGCCTGCCTTTGTAGGGCACCTGGATGGGGTGGCAGAGCCCAGTGTATGAGTTCTGCTGCCCTCTCCTCTGGCCTCAGAACCAGCCCTGAGCAGTGCTGGGAATATGGACATGGACCGACAGATGTTCCTCATGCTCTGGCTTGTGAGTGGCTTTTCCTCTTCTTTCCTTTCTTCACATCTACCATCCTAAAAAAACCATTTAATTAGGAAAACGAACCCCTGTGTCCTTTTCAGTCTAGGCAAGGTCTTGGCCTTCCCCAGAGCACCTGGCAAGTGTCTGCCTGCATGGGACAGCACCTGTGGCTCAGGGCTGTGCTGAGCCCCTTCCTGGCTGGGGACAGGACCTGTGGGAAGACCTGCACCCTTTCAAGCACTTCTGTATAAAAGCACCTCATGCTTTATGGGTCTCCATCATTTTTCATAACCCCCTCTATGTGTGGTGATTACGGGTTATTATCCCCATTTCACAGAGGTGAAGTAAGTTGCCAAAGGCCATGGAATGAGTCAGTGCCCAGAGCAGATTAGTGCACAGGAGAGGTGTGCCCTGCTCCCAAGCCTGCACTTCTTCCTCCAGACTCTGCTGCATCCCTTTAGGGGATCAAGCAATTGCTTCAGCAGACTGTGCTGGAACATGCTGATCCAGCAATTAACACCAGCGAGTCAATGACATGTGACATCTCCTCATCAGGCTTATGGCTGCTGCCTGAATTGCTTCTGTCAGACTGACTTCCACCTGTCCACCCACCCTTCTGCCTGTGTTATGTCCACCTCTCTCTGTATCTGGCTATTCCTCCTTTTTATACACCCACCTACCCAGCCCCTCCTTCCTCCCACCTTCCCTCTACCTCTCAGTTACTCAGCTTGCCCCTCAAAACCAAATGGAGTTCCCTGTTCAACTTACATGAATTTACTATTAAAGCCTAGATCCTTAATTTGGTCTGAGCAGAAAAGTGGAACAAGCTGAACCTGTGCTCCATGGCATCAGGCGCTTCTGAAAGCAGTTACTTTCTCTGTCTTCCCATCAGAAAATCTTTCCCCAGTGGTTTACGCTCATCCAAGGTTCTACTTTATGTTTTTCTGCAGTTGTCTTCTGCTGAGAGCTTGGGAGGCTGGCACACCACTTCCTTCCTGTATTGTGCAATTCCTTTGTTCTGCAAACCACCCTGCAGGCAAGAAATGACACCAAGGATCCAGAGGGCAGGTGGATGTTTATACACTCTCTGTTGTGGTGCTGGGAATGTTTGCAAGTGACAGGGCAAGGACTCTGTCTTCGTGTTCTCATCCTTCTGTCCTGTCTCTGCAAGCCTGACAGATGCTGTCTATAGGCAAGCCCAAGGAATTCCCTGGAGAGGATTATAATACAGTCTGGCAGCAGCTCACGAGTAAGAAACCCCTCTTTCCCCAAATCCTTTGCCCAAACATTCCTTCGGTTTATTTTTGTTGTTGTTCCAAATGCTACTTCCTTGGGGCATCCTTGGCAATTCTGGTCCCTCCTGCTAATTACACATCAGTCATGGCTCTTATTTATCAGACACTTTCATAACACAGCCAAATCTTGGGTGTTTTGTTCCTGCAGTCCTTGTCCATAAAGAAAGCCCTCAGTCTCTGAACCACTTGATCCTGAAGGTCATTGAGATAAGAGCATTGATCTCCTCACTGCCACGTCAGCCTCATCCTTGCTCTCTTTTTAAATCCTAAACACCTCAGGAAAACATAATGAACTTTGTTAATGAGTAGTCACTGCTGCAAGCCTTGCGCAACAAAGAACCCCCAGCCCCTGTGCCCCAGCAATGACAGTCAGTGTTGGCTTCACGGCTCCTTCTACTGCCAGGGAGGAAAATTCCATCCTGAAAAGGTATTTCATTCTCAATATATACCCTCTCAGCAGACTCATCTCAAGAGAAGTCCTTGGTAGAAAATTCATTTAGATCCAAATGGTTCTGCGATAGTTGAAATGTCTTTTTTTTCCCCCCACAGAAAAAGTGTCATACAGTGAAATGCTGATGGTAACTGTACAAGTTAAATCCTCTTGTGTAAGCCATGGGTCAGCAGGAGGACTCTGGTGGACTCCATGTGAAGATGTGTAATGAGACAAGGACTGAGGGGTGAGAAGAGTGCTGCTGGCTTGAAGAACACCACACTTAGAGGGGGAGGAGATCTGGGCTCCCCTGTATGCTGCAGCTTCCCTAAGCTGCAGGAGAGAGTGGCACAGCTGTAAAAACACCACTGGGCTAAGAGCAACCCACACTGGGAGTGAGGATCCACTGCTGCCAGATTTCTACTGGCTTTTGACGTGTGCCATAGGACCTGGCGAAACACAAGAGGCATTGGGGTGTGCTATGAGCTCTGAGTCACAACTCCCTGCTGCCCCGAGGACCTTTCTGCCTCTCTTATATAATCCACTGTTTGTTTACTCTCATTGCTGTGGAGATAATGCTGCAATAGGCAGGAGCATCTACCCACGGGGAGTGCTGCTCCAGCAAGGTGAGTTCAATGGGTTACTGCACAGCATGTGCTGCTCAGGTAGTTCAGACTAGTTCAGTGGGTTATGTTGATGATGAACAGACATTTGGCATCCTAGGCTGCTCACACTGACATTGAAGTGAGCCCCTGTCCAGTCTCCTCAGAAAAGACTTTCTAGCAAATCCTCCAAGCATCCAAGTGCCAGAGAGCTGAATGTTAGAGTAGTCAGGGAAACTATTCCATGGTGACTTTGTGTCCCCCAAGGACCTGGGAATTACACTTGTGTTGACTGAAGGAGGCTACACAAGGAACAGAGATGGAGAGAGGCACAGAGTGTCACTTGACAGCCCATGGAAGGACCCAGGTCATCAAGGTTCTGAAGAATATAAATTTTCAGCATAGAACCATGGAATCACAGAATCTTCTGAGCTGGAAGGGACCCAAAAAGACCACCAACTCTAACTCCTGGCCCTGCACAGGACACCCCAACAATCCCAGCCTGTGTCTGACAGCCTTATCCAAATGCTGGGCCTGATGTCCCCAGGGCACAGATGTGCCTCCTGGCTGCCAGGGCACTGCTGATTCATATTCAACTGGCCATCAACCAGGACTCCCAGGTCCCCTTTCACAGCTGCTCTCCAGCCTCTCATTCCCCAGTCTGTCTGTGCATCCAGGATTACCCTGTCCCAGGTGCAGAATCCAGCACTGCCTTTGTTAAACTTCATACATTCAATGATTGCCCAGGCCTCACATTTGTCAGGGTCTCTATGCAGGGCCTTTCCTTTGAGGGAGTCAATAGCCCCTCTCAGTTTAGTATTGCCTGCAAACTTACTCAGTATTCCCTTGAGTCCTGTGTCCAAGTCATTTATGAAGATGTTGAAGAGCACAGGGCTGAGGATGGAGCCCTGTGGAACCCCACCAGTGACAGGTCACCAATCTGATGTCACCTCAGTCACTGTCACCCTTTGTGCCCAGCCTGTGAGCCAAGTGCTCACCCACCACAGGATGTGTTTATCCAGCTGTGTGCTGGACATTCTGTCCAGAAGGATCCTGTGAGAGACAGTATCAAAAGCTTTAGTGAAACCTAGAGATATTACATCAGCTGGCTTCCTATGCCAGACTCAATAAAGCTGTGCTTAATCAGATCTATGCCAGCAAATAGAACTATAGGCAGGATAGGACTGCTCAGATGCTCCATCTCTTCACCTTCCTGTTTCATTTCTCCCCAACATCCTATTCCACCTATCCATATCATCTGTTCATTCATCCTCCCCTCCAGCTCCTACTTGCTGGGATCTTTCTGCAGAAATCTGTGTTTCCTCTTTCATGCTTCTTCCTCCAGGGTTCACTTTGAGGCTGTGAAGAGTGCCCTGAGCACGAACACCACCACCAAAGATGTGAGCACCCTCCAGTTCTGGTCTCTGGAGGAGCTCTGTCGATGCCCATGCATGAGTTAAAACATGGATTCACCTCTGCCTGGGTGTGTGGCTGCATGATTGCTTTGGAGACAGCAAAAAGGAGAGTCCCCCGTGGTTACCTTTTGTAAATAAAGGACGGTCCCCTTAAGCACAGCATAAAATTTCTTCCAACCTCTTCTTCCTCTGGGAGCTAAAAAAGAAAGAACATTTCATTGTACATGTCTACCAGTGCTGCTTGACCTTCCAGGCACACCCAGTCCTTCTCCTGACTCACCAGAGGCTCTCACTGATGCCCAGAGCTCCCACACCTCCAGGCTATTGCTCACCCTGTGAGCAGGGACAGGTGTCTGAGGGACAGTGGCTGGGCTCTGCAGCCTCCCAGCAGGAACACAAGCAGATCAGAGCCAGACATGAGCTGGTACAGGGCTACCAGTGGACACCTGGAAATCTCTGCTCCTCCAAACCCAGGTTCATGTTTCTTGGACCTAATACTTGGAGAGCAGAGACATTCCTTGAGCTCTTCAGCTTGGAATTGAGCAGCTGGATAAGGCAGCTTCTGCTCCCCTGAGGAGGGAGCATTACCATCTCAATGGGTTTGGGGACAGGGAGCTTGGCAGAAGCTGGAGAGGGGTGGGAGGTGAGGGCCATCCACATCACCGCCAGACAGCTGATCCTCCCAGCACGGGCTATTAAGAAGGTGCTGGAAGCAAGGAAGGCCTTTGGTGGTAATCTCTACTCAAGACTTTTTAATCAGCTGCAGTGACTGGGCCAATCATATCAATTAGCAAAAGGAATTACCCAAGGTTTAATTAATCTCTGCTCATTAACAGCTCCCAAATACCTTTACCTTTCCTGTAATGCCATGTGCTGGTAGCAGAGCTATGGGTGTTCTGTTGCCCAGCCAGCACATGGCAGGACATGGACAGGAGCAAAGCTTGGCAGGCCAGATTGTCCCCAGAGTCAGGGCTGGAGTGGACAGCTGCTGAGGAACCAGCCTTCCCCCATTGCTCAGAGACTGGGATTTGGGGGATGGAAGACCAGGTCTGTCTGGGTTAGATTCCTTGGCAGTGAGAAGGGAACACTGAGGCTTCCTGAAAACACTCCTACCTACAAATGCCTCAAAACTCCCTCCTTTTCCTCTGTCCTAGCACTTATGGGGATCTTTCCTGTGATGCCTGGGATGTGGTGAGGAAATGCCTTCACCAGGAGAGTCAGGGCAAGGCTCTGGGACTGCCTGGGGCACCTCTCCTGTCCCTGTCCCTGTCCCTGGTCACGTACTTCTCTTCCCATCCATGTCTGCGTGGGTTTTCCGGGTGAGGACGCCGTGCTTGTAGGTGACGGCGTTCAGCGCCTGGGGGATGTCCAGGAAGGGGTTGCTGCTGTCAACAATCCTCGTCACCTTCTTCGCACTGGCTCCGAATTTGTCATCTACCAGCTCCGAGAGGGATTTCCTCAACTCGTCCTCGTCACTTGGAAACAGAATCAGAGAAGAGACTCAGCGGAGGAGATGCGGGTTTGGTCACAATGCAAAGCAGCCCTACTTGCTTTGGGTTTAGAGTTTTTATTTACAGGACTGGTCAGAGAAGTAACAAGGAAGGAGATGTCAGGACCATAACACAGAGAGTGCCAATAGTGGGGTCTGAGCTGGTAGGAGTATGGGTGGCAGGTAACTGTCCCAGTGGTCCCACTGTGAGGTCCCTCAGAACAGGTAAGGGACTCTGTGCTTGTCTGAACACCAAGAACCTGCAGACATCCCATGCTGACACTGCACATATTTCACAGGAAAAGCCTTGAATGCTGTGTCCTAAAGCCAGAGCTTAAGGAGGACTTTTGCTGAAGACCAAGGTATTACCAGCATTCCTCAGCTGCTCAGAGGCAATGCCAGGGGCTCCTAGACAATGAAGTACCTTTAGGAATGTCCTCTGCATCTTTAAGGAACAGAATATCTGCAGACATTTGGGAGATGAACCTACTCTGGCACAAGGAAAGCAGAACTTGTATGGGAAATGGTAGTTCCCAGTGTTCCTGGGACATGAAGAAGAAAGAGCAAACAGGGCTTTTCCGCCCTGCCTGACACATGTCAGTGTCTAAATGGGATGAGTGGTCACCTCAGGTTGCAGATCAGTTGGGACCTCAGCTGAGGACTGACCCTCAGTGAATCCACTGGCTGGGATGTGAGCAGTAAAACACAGTTCCTCCATCTTGCTTGCAGCAAGCAGATGGCCAAAGCATCTGACACCTCTTAGAAGAGAAGGATGATTTCTCAGCCCTCAGCTCCCTCAGGAGTCCTGGGGCTCAGGCAGAGCCCAGATACTGTTCCTGGGTGGGGAGATACTGGGGCTCAGGCGTTTGGACTGCACCCCTCTGTGCTCCTTGATGTTGGTCACATACCTCCCTGTCTGGTGGGATCTGTGGGCAAGGGCATCTCCTTCCCTGGGATGGACAAGGACACAAGGCAGAGGCCAGCAGAGACAAGAGGATCCTGGCTGTGCAAGGTTATGACTCAATGCAGGTCTCTGACAGAAAACCAGGTTCCCTGTGCCAGGGAGTCCCTGACCCAGGTCCACCATGTCAGGGGGCATCTGTTCCCCTGCAGAGGAGCTGAGGGCTCTGAGCGTGCAGCCCAGCAGGACACCCTACAGGAAGGCAGGCCCCAGGCCAGCTGGGATGAGTGAAGGGATATGGGGATACAGCGGGGTGTGGGGGTGAAGAAAGGCAGGAGGGAGCTGGATGCCACTGACTGGAGATGCCCTGCGGCAGCGGGACCCCAGCAGAGTGACATTCCAGGCAAGGTGACACCCCTGGGACTCTGGCAGAGTGACATCCCCAGGACCCCAGCAGGGTGACATCCCTGGCAGGGTGACATCCCCGGGATGTGCCCGAGCAGGGTGATATCCCCAGCAGGGTGACATCCCCAGGATGTGGCCGGGCAGGGGCCGTGCTGGCAGGCGTTGTGTAAGCACAGATGCGCTCCTGCTGAGCTGCCCAAGCACAAAGCAGCCCGCAGCTCCCTCTCGCGACAGAGCCCACGCGTGACCGGCACCGCCGCGTCACGCAGGGAGTCACCGGGAGGATCCAACCCGCTCCTGATGCTTTGTTTGGTCGGGGCAATACGAGGAAGAGAGCAGGTGATGGCACAGAAGGTCCTGCTCTCTCCGGAGACAAGAGGTCCAAGATTGAGCAGAGAGGAGAGGAATGTCCCCTGTGCCAGTTTAAGAGCTCCGGCCTGCCACGGGCTTGCCCTGGAGAGACACTGGATCGGGGATCTCGCTGATGATCCTGGCCTGTGCTCTGAGTGAGGAGCAGGGCAAGAAGGACTGAGGAAGCTGCTGTGTCACCCTGTGATGCAGCCCACCCTGCTAGCTGCTTCCAGGCTCGTTTCAGGGTAACAAATGATGATCTCATCGAACTTTGGATGGCATAATAAAGAGGGGCACGAGGCCGCCGCTGAGGGCCGGGAGCAGCCGGGTGCTGCGCTGGGCTCCGGGCGGTGAGCAGGAGCTGCAGGAGCAGCCGGCGGGTCCTGGCAGGAGCAGAGGGCAGCAGCAGCCTGGGCTGTGAAACAGCGGCACGGTGAGGAGGCCAGGAGAAGTGATCGCCTGCTCTGCACTCCCTGCGTCCTATCGTGATACAGCAAACAGTGCCGGGCCCCGGCACAGCACACGGCATCAGCGAGGGGAGAGGCTGCAGCTGAGGCCAAGAAACCTAGGGGCTTACATTTGCAATGTAAGACAGCTGAGAGAATTGGACTTGTTCAATCTGCAGAAGAGATGGATTTGGGGGACCTCGTGGCAGCCTTGTGTGAGGGGTTATGGAGAGGACAAAGCTGGGCTCTTCACTGTGGTGCATGGCACAAGGACAAGAGACAGTGGGCAGAAGTCAAAACATCACAGATGAGAAAATGCCACTCTCATAATAATAAAGTATTGGTTTGTGGATCCAGAGCGGCTGTGGGTTCCCCATCCTTGGAGGGTTTCAGGATCAAACTGAACAAAGCCCTGAGCACCCTGGTCTGAACCCAGTGATGACCATAATTTGAGGAGGAAGCTGAACTAGAGATATCCCAAGCACTCTTCCTTTTTAATTGATTCTCTGATACTATTTCCAGAAAAAAAAAAAAATCCATGTGGGAGAGATGGAAAGTCTCAATGACCAAAATAACCCCAGATCTTTGCTTGTGCAAAGACATGTGAAGCACCTGGAGAGGAACCAGCATTTTACAAGTGTAATAGTAAACAAAGAGGGCATTCCCTTCCTTTAGGTCATGGATCCACAGACTGTCACCAACCTTCCCAACTGCCTTTGTGCCTAAGCCATAAATAAACTCCATTTGTCTGTCTGCAGAGAGACTTTAGGACTTAAGGGCTTGGCAGGAAATGTTCTGGGATTGTAAACATGACTTAGGACCTGCCAGCTCCTTGGAAAGACACACAATCCCTTTAATGCTCAGCATATACTTACATGGCCCACTCCAGCTTCTCATTCTTGATGGAGTTATACAGTGTCTGAAAAAAGAACATGGAATTAGCTGTGTCTGCTTGTGGAGACAGCTCCTCCTCCACACCCTGTGTTCTTGGAGATCCTTTCCCTGCTGAAGTGTCCTGGACAAGCATTTCCCAGTGAGCAGGATGGCTGCTGTCCTGCTGGACCCCTTCTTTCTGTGTGCCACGCTGGGAATTGGACTGGACACAGCTGCAGCAGAGGGCTCTGGCAGCCAGCCCTGCTTAGGAGCCTCAATATGAAATTTTTGACTCATTCTGGGTGCTGTACCTAGTTGAGTGAATTCTGGCCTACACACAGTGGTAGAAGACTCTGGGATATGCCATGATGCCTTCAATGTCATAACTAGGCAAAATGACAGGGGAGGCTTGAACTGAGTAGCAGAGGAGGGATGAAGGACCTTGGAATCAGCTTTTCCAGTTCCTTCTGTGCACAATTGCAGTGGCTTCCCTGGGGCACTGGAAAAGAAGCAGGAATGGGCTAGCAGAGCAGAATGTGGAGGTGGTCCTGACCATACAGAGGGATAGGACAGGGTAAGGTCTGCTGGGAGATGGGGATGTCACCCACACATGATGTGACAGCCCTGATGTGGCACCTCTCATTCCAGCCTCCTTCCAGACAGTGAAATTCAGGGCAGGCTGCTGGACCTGCAGCAGGTGCAGAGAGCAGTGGTGCTGCTAAACCATGTGGCAGGAAAAATACTCCCTTTGGGACATTTAACCAGATCCCATGGCACTGCACTGGTTGTGTTGGAATACTGCATTTCATCACTTGGTAGGCGAGGCTAAGAAAAGTTTTGGTGCTGGATGATCATGTTTTGGGGTGGGGAGTACCTTGCTTTGGGCATTATCTGAAATGCTGGGGGAAAAGGGGCCCCAGGTAGGATCTGAGGGCAGGCCACAAATGCCACAAATCTGGACAAAACACCACCAGGGAACAGATTTATTTTGGCTCACTGTAAGTTAGCAGAGACATTCATGGGGGTTACAATTCTTCCCCTGAAACAAGTGGAAAATGCTGATTGAAGGGCTCAGGGTGTCCCAGCAGGACCAGGTGGCACTGCAATAATAATGACAGTGTCCCACTGTCTATTTATATCACATTACCTTCAGCAAATCCTTGGCAAAGTCCTTCCCATCGTTCAGCCCGTCCAGGTTTGCTATGAACTGTTGGCAAGACATCTTTTTGCCAATGTTCTGTAAGGCAAAGAAGCAGCTCATTAAACTTGTGGAGAGTTTTGACTTTAATCAGTGTCTTCCAAAGAACAATTTTGTATGTAGTGCTGAAGCCTGGGCTTGTCCCAAGAGCTCAAAGGGCTTCTGATCTGATTTGCTGTTGGGCTCTCTGCTGTATTTGCTCATGCCAGCATCCAAATATTTCAAATGGCCTCTTTGTTAATGGTGGAAATAAGATACCTGAAAATAGCCTCTCCAGCTCTTGCTGGAGTGGTCCTGGGTACAGGCTCTGTGTCTCAAAACTCAAGACAAGCACTCCACCTGGTGAAATGACAATGTTTGGATGGGGCTCCAAGCTCCAAGCCCGCTGTGAGAGAAATTGTGTGAGCTTGCAGTGCCAGCACCTGGAACAGCCAGCATTGGGCAGGGGAGTGCTGGGCCTTGATGGAAGCTGTTATTTTTGATTGCCAGTACAAAAATAAATGGTCCAGCTACTGGTACTGTGGAGAGGGCAACACAAGTACACTGGGAGAATCTCACAGCCTGGAGCACACTCAGCACCAGCTAATGCCAACAATGTTTGGTACTGATGATTCCAGGCCTCCTGGCATCCCTGGTATCATGGCTTCATCATCTGTGGCATCTGTCTTCCCAAAGCCTTCATCCTTCACTTCCTCAGCCTGCAAGGGTCGAGGCAGGCAGCCTCTTCCCTAGCCCCCCCTGCAATCCTACCTCTCCAAAGGGATGGAGCAGAGGTGCGGAGGAGTCAGTGGCAATTATAGGGTTCAGAAAAATGAGTTTGATGTCACAAAGGAAAGATGGGGGTCTCCAGTGCCATGTTATATCCTTCACAGCCTCGGTGTGTGAGGTAGGCCCCGGTGGCATCGCTTGGAGGGGGCAGTGGAGCCAGGTGGCACAGCATGAGCTACCACTGATGGTCCTGAGGGTCCCAACAGCTTCCTGACATTGTTGTACTTCACATCAAGGTGAGCATCCAGGAGGATGAGGGAGGATGGCCCAGAACAGCAGAGTCAGAGCCCTGCTCAGGGCTCAGTGAGGAAGAGGAAGGGCCTCAGTATGTCTGGCAGGGGATGAAGGTGCAGCAGGTGATACAAGAGATGCCCTGCAGGGTGTGATGTGTCCTCTGTGCAAGGAAATAACCTCCTGAAAGAGATGACACCAGAAACCTCTGCCCACAAATGTGCACTGCAGATCACCTGGTGGCTTCTCTCCAGATGAAAGCATGAGAAAGAAATGAGGCCTTGGGATTAGCTCAGCGTGCCCCCCTCACCCCCGGCCTTCTGTGTGCAAACTGGGCTGCACAGCGAGCCAGGCACTGCCTTTGAGCAGCTCTGTCTGATACTCCTAATTATGCCTCCTGCTGGTGCCAGCTCCAGATGAGCCGGCTCCCTTGAGAGATCAAGAAAAAGAGGAGTAAAGCACTGTTACAAATCTGCAGTGCCTGGGGACGTGGTGTGGCACAACACAGCTCAGCCCTCGTGGCTTCCTCCCGGTCAGCTCCATTAGCCAGAGCTGCCAGCCAGGGTTCAGTGGGTGCAGGGATGCAGAAGGGCTCAGGAAAGGAGCAGACATGCAGGGATTTCAGCAGAGAGGAGAGATTTGTGTGCTTGCTGGCCAGCAGTGAATTTTGGACAGAAAAGATAAAGGAAAAATCCAGCAGCACAAGAGAGTGTGGGTGGAGAAGGGGAGGAGGGCAAGGAGACTCCAGAAGGCAGGGAGCTGGGAGGTGAGGCAGGTGTTGTCTGGGACTGAGGCACGGAATTGCTTTGCAGGGAGAAGGTGCCTGTTCCCAGCCCTGCCCTGAGGCAGGGGAGCAGAGCACACAGCACTGGCCTCCGAGCCCAAAGAGTGATTCAGCACTGCATGCAGAGGCCAAGGCATCTTTGGAAGTGAGTGAATACAGTGAGATAACACAAATTATGTCTCATAAGCTCTTTTTGGGGTATCTCATGTGTGTGTCTGGGGCTCATGTTAATCCCAAGGGACGCTTTCCTTTTTGCTGTGTGATCTGTCCCTTTCTCTGGTGCAAGAGACCTCTGAGCTCACCTGGGGCAGCAGCCACACTGTGGAAAAGCAGAAAATTGCTGAGTAACTGATCTGGTCCGGGATGTGTTCTAGGCTGCAGGAACAAAATCACGCCCCTGCAAGGAACCAACCTGCAAATTCTTGGTACCAGTGAGCCCTGGGCCACACAAACCTGCTGTGGGCAGCCTGGTGTCACTCTGCTCACACCTCAGAGCTCCCCAGCCCTCCCAGTGCTGCAAACACAGCACTGCTGCTGACACTGAGCCCTGAGCTCAGCTTAAGGACACAACCACAGGGTTTGTAAGATTAATAGCAATGGACAAATGGAGTTAGGACCTGCCCAGGATCCCATCTCAGGCTTTGTTTGGTGCTCTGCTTTTTGAACAAATCCCATTATTACTCCAGAAGGTGGCCTTCCCTAACGGGGCAAAATGCACCCATGAGTGCTGGTGATGCAAAGGTGTTGATCTGTCACTGCCCTCCCATGGGCAGGAGGGCCAACAGTGACAGTGGGAAAGGTCTCCCACTTTCCCCTCAGCTTTGTCTTCCTGGGGCAGATGGAGCAGGACAGTGCTTTCCTTGCCATAAGAACTCCTGGAGTTCAAACAGCACCAGCAGGGCAAGGCAGAAAGTTGCAACAACTTGGCTTATCCTGCATGTATAGTCTTGATGATTTAGGATTTAGCTTTTCTATTTTTCAGATCCTGCACTGCTTTAGTGTATAGCTCTAAAACTCCATGGCCTGTCAGCTGCTGACATTCATTGAGATAAAACAATTCCTCTCTAGGCCTGGAACTCAAGGACACCTGATTGTCTCAGGCCCAGAGAGGTGTAAACAACAGTGAACTGGGGGGATTGGAGTAAATGACTTCATTACCTGAAGCTGTAATTGGAGGATTAACCCATGATATTAACCCATGAACTAAACTTCAAATTGCCTGAAAATCTCGTCACCATTGTCCATCCTGGGTGTAGCCCCTTGGGGGCTTTTGACTGCCCAAGGTGTATCTGTTGAAATCCTTCCATAAATACCTGCTTTTACTCTCCTAATCTTGCCTAGCCTCTGTTCTAGGTGGCCTCTCCAAGGCATCAGCCCTGGGATGCTTGTTGTACTTGGAATGTTGTTGGTGACCGCTGGCTTTTAACACCAACCCCAGGTGCTTCCATGAATAGGGAATGTCTCATTTTAAAGTTTTCTGGGTGGTTTGGAAACGGGGTCTGAGTGCACCTGAGCAGAAAATCAACAGTGCTAAGGCCAAAATCTCCTGCTCTAAAGCTCTGTGTCAGGGCTTTGCTGGAATGGTGAACTAGACCATGCCAGGACACTGCTGTGACACTGCCCCTTCACAGACACACATCCACCCCCTCTCCTCACCAAGGGCATCTCCCACTCCAACAATGTACAGTAAAACACTTCAACACACACACACAACATTAAAAAGGAAAATTACATCGGATGTGGCATGGAATATCATGGCAGCATCTCTAACAAGGAGGGGTGGGAGATCAAGTCACACATTCCCAGGTACACCACAGTTCATGGAGGTTTCTTTACACCAGGAACATTTCATGTGATGATATCAGCTGCTAATGGCTCGCTAAGAAGGGAAGAACACTGCACAATCACTAAGGATTCCAGACAAACAAAATTCCTTACTGTTTTTAACACAATCAAAACAAGTCAAATGCCAGTGCTTTAAAGCAAAACACTAGAAGGACTGCACTTACCACCTGGTAAAGGGTTAAAGAGCAGAAAGAGAGGTTCCAGGAGCAGAAGGAAATTTAAAAAAAAAAATTTAAAAAAAAAAAAAGGAGGAAAAGGAGAAGAATAAATTAATGTTACACATGCAGAAAAATAAAGAGAAGATTTTTCAAAGAAAAGCTCAGGCATCTGTACACCTGGTCAAAAGAAAGCTATTTTTTCTGTGCCTAGATATCATGAGAACATTTCTTCTTACCCAGGCCTCTGAGCCAGCTTGTCAATGAAGAATAAAAATGGTAAGGTTTTTGAGGTTTGGGTTGGTTTTTTTGTCCCTTCAATTATGTCTATCTTCCCAGGGCATATTGTGGATTTTTTTTTAAACTTAAAAAAACTAGACAAAGTAAGATTATTTTGGATTGAAGTCACATAGTTTGCCTTTTGCCACAATGCTGCTTTTGATGCTGCAGGAAGTGATTTGATGGAAATAATTCCTTGGCTCCAACCATTTTGGCTGGAGGATGAATCCTGTATGAGACTGATCCCACCACTATCCCACTGTGTGCAGAGACAGGTTACTGGGAGCCTCTAGAAGGTGCTGAAAGATCTTCTCACAGCTTTTACCATTTTCCAGCCACTTTTCTGGGCACTGTATTCTGTTCTTTCTGCTCTTTTTTTTTTCGATGAAACTCTCCAGTGGCTGCCTGTTACACCCTGGGGAAAAGGAACAGCTGGAGCTCACTTCATGTTTTGGGAAGGAAAGGTCGAATGTAGACCTGTGTAAACCCACTGGCTCCCTTGCAGCTGTTTTTGGGGAGAGGTGTCTGCACCACAAGAAGGAGCAGCCCCCAGGGACCCAGGGAAAAGCTCACTGAGAGCTCCTGGGCCAGGGCTGAGCTGGGCAGCAGGAGAGGAGGCAGCACTGCCTGGCCCTGGCCCTCTGCTGTGAGTGTGCAGTGACACTCAGGTGTGGACTGTCCCCAGGTACAGTCCAGATACCCAAAATTCCACCTAGACCAGGTCAGAGAACTCTCTGCCATCCCATCTCAATTGTCCAGCAACACTCTCAGCACCAGGGAACAGAGATCTACCCTGGGAATTCCTTCCTGGGAAGGAATAAAGGATGGATGCTCCTCCAGGGGCTACTTACATGGCCATGGAGGTCTGTGTTCAGCAGCATCAGGGCACAGGTGAGTGTATGAATCCCATCTGAAACACACAACAGTCACACAGCTGTGGCTGCTTGCTCCCCTTCTCAGGCAGTTCTGGTGTTTGCTGTCTTGGCAGCCCAGCCATTGCTAAAGCAAGGCCAGTTGCTGTGTGTGGGAACCTTAAAGAATATCTGCTCCCTTCAGCTGTGTAGGATTTAACAAAAAAAAAAAAAAAAAAAAAAAAAAACCCAAACAACACAAAACAAAAAAAAAAAAAAAAAAAAAAAAAAAAAAAAAAAGCACAAAACCCCCCCCCAAAAAATCCCAAAAAAACCCACAACAACAAAGCAAAAACAAAAAGCCCCAAAGATATCCTCTTTTCCCTCAGACTTCACCTTTTCCTAAAACAACCATCATAAAATTGACTTCAAAGCAGTTTTCCTTTAACAGACCAAACTTCCCACTTCTAAACCCAAAGCAGCTGCTTGTGAAAGTAATATTCCAATCCCTGCCCCCTCCCTGGTGCTCTCTAGCCCTTTTGTGAGATCCTTCAAGGACCAGTCCATATGCCAGAATGAGTTTGCCTCTCAGTGCTGTGAGCTGGCACGTGGAGACTGGTCTGGCTCTCTTTGGGGGGGTCTGTCAGCACCCCGCATCCCCAGCCCCTCCCAGGGCAGGGACAACGACCAGGGCAGGATCCCTGGGCACGGGAGGAGCTGCAGCCGTGTCTGCCTGGCTGTGGGTGGTGGTTGCACCCCAGCTCCGTGCCCAGGTGCCCTGTGGCACGGCCAGGAGGCAGAGGAGAGGAAGCAGTACCTTCAGAGGTGCTCTCCTCGGGGTTGCACTGGCAGTAGCGCCGGGAGAAATGGATCAGCACCCGCTCCCGCTCCTGCGTCTCTCCCATCAGCGGGAACGCCTTCAAGAACGTCCTGCACAGAGAAAGGAATGCTTAGAGATGTCTTGCTGGGCACTGTCCTGCCTAAGAAGCCAGATGGAAAGGGGTCATTTGTCCTCTCCCAGCCCCACAGCCTGCAGAGGGGGTGCAAAGGGATCCATGGAGCCGTGCAGGGGAATTGCTGCCAGCTGGGATCTGATCCACCGTGGGCGTGGTGACACCAGGATGAGTTGCCCATCCCAAAGAAAAATAATTACTCCTTCTTGCTCTGATTCTGTATGGGATGGGATTCCTGGGAGAGCTGCTCTCCACCCTAGGGAAGCAGGCTATGGGCCCTCCTGTTGAAGCCCACTTTTGGAGGCAGCACCTTGTGCCAAATGTGATACCAAAGATTGAGTGACAGCCTGGATCTCCCCCCAGCCCCTGCTCCTCTCACATGGATGGCTCACACAGTGCTGGGAAGCCTGGAGGAAACCCCAAAATCCCACCACTCTCTCCATCCCAGAGCTCACCTGAGTGCTTTGTCAAGGGTCAGGCCAGTGAAGTCAAAGAAGCTGAGATACTCCTCTGCTACCAACTTGCTAAATTCGTTACTGTAATTAAAGAGGGAGTGGTCAGCCCCTTTGTCAGGGAAGAAAACACTGTTCACAAGAGGAACAGCAGAATGCTGCCTCTGGGCCAGCCCAATCCCAGCAGGACACTGCAGACACCATCTCAGACACAGGGAGAATTGCTCCTGGCCTGGAGTGCTGCTGGAAGACCTCCCTGATGTGCCCACAGCCATCCCCAGACACCGGAGAAGGAGAGACACCTGCCCTGCTGCAGCCCTGTGCTGTGCTGCTGGCCAGGCAGAGCCTCCTGCCAACCCAGCCAGGAGCCATAGGGATATCCTGTGCTCCTCCAACACTTGGTTCTCTCCCAGTGCTGGATGTGTCCCCCCCTCCCACAGAGGCTCCCATCCCACCCCCTCAGCACAGCCCCTTGCTCCTGTGGCAGGTGGGTGCTGCTGGAGACTGGAGCAGGAGAGCTCCGTGAGCTCCAGCAGGGCTGCTGGCTCTGCCAAGGGAACTGGACAGTGTCACAAGACATCAGAAGGCAGCCAGACCCCTGCAAACAACCAATTCCTGCATCTCAGGACCCAGTGACATACATGTGACTCTTCTCCTTGAGGCCCAGAGCCAGTTAACATGCCCCAGGCCATGGGATAACAACAGGGGCCAGGGCAAGACCCTGTCCCACCCTAAGATGGACTTTGGTGTTTGCTCTGGTTTCCTCGCTCAGGAATTATCCTCCTCTGTCTCTGTGCCAGTGCCAGCCCTTCGTGCAGGAATGGGTGACACTTCCACCATGACGACAGAGACATTCCTACAAGGAGAGCAAGGCATTTCCCATGGGGACATTCCTGCCATGCTCTGGCTGGTGGCCCTGCAAGGCATTTCCTGTGGGGACATGCCTGGCATCCTCTGGGTGCTGCCCTTTCAGCCTCCACAGACCTCCTCTCACCTTACAGCCCAGTTTGATGCTTCCTACCTCTGCCTGCTTTGGGTCCAGGCACCAAGGGTTCTGACTGACCTGCTGGGTCACAAGCTACCCCAGGGGGACCCAGGAGCCCTGGCCTTTTCTCCCAGTCCATTCCCATGTGTCTGGACACGGAAAGATTTGTGATGTTTTACCTGCCCTGCTCCTTTTGGCATCACCTGGGGCACTTCAGTGCCATAAGAACCTGTGTGGGTAAAGCTCACGTCTGGGATGAAACAGCCCTTGTGCCCTCATTGTGCTGCCCGTGGCTGGGACTCTGGCAGACCCCTGGCAGACATCCCTGGGCCCCGCAGTGCTGGAGCTGTCCTGGGCTGCTGCCACAGGGATTTGGTGAGCGCAATTCTGGGAAACCCTTCAAGGAAGTGCCTGGCACTGCCACTTTCACAGCCTGGGACAGTTCAACCTCCACCCAGCACAAGATGTGCCTGTGGGCACTGATGGAGCTGAGAGGGCCAGAGACCAATGCTGGAACAAGAGTCTTCCATGGAGAGTTCAGATGCCCAAACATCTGCCAATGGTAATTTCAAGGTTTTAGGTTAATTTCACTGAGGCTGATGGAGTCAAAATGTGGGGAGATATCCAATCTGCATTTCCTTGTTTGTCAAGCCTTTTCTGCCTGTTTGACAATGAAGAATAGTTTTGGCTTTGGTTTACTTTCTCTTTTTTTTTAATAGAAAATTGCCAATTATCACAAAGAAAAAAGAAGTGACAAAATGAGATTTCACTTTTTGTACAACCCTCCTACATAGAGCTGGTCTGAAAGCATCCCTTAAGCTTAGTCTGTTCCCAGCACTATAGGTTGGTCTTACATTGTGTTAAGTGAGCAAGACTGACTTAATACCTATATTAATACCTATAAATACCTATCTTCACCCTATTCTTTTTCTGCTCTGCCAATCCACCTGCGTGATCCAAGAGTCTGCAGCTCTATTTAGGTCTCATGTCAGGAAATGGTTCAGATGTCAAAACCCAGCTGATCAAAACAAAACTTTTGTTTCAAAGGCAGTGTGAATTCCCAGATGTGGGCGACCAAACAGCCTCTCGAGGCGTGAGGGTTGCAGGTGTGAGTGAGGACTACAGGAAATAGCAAAGGGACAGACTCAGAAACCCAGTGCTTGAAAGTTCCCCCCCCTCAGTGAGCTGTCATGGCAAATTTGAAAGAAAGGAGAAGGATGTCACACACCTGAGGCAAGAGCAACCAGCAATGCACCTGCTACAAGAACCTCAGCAAGGGAGAATGAGGATGTTGCCAGGTGATGCAAAAAGCCTCTCTAGGAGACAATTCCTGGGCTCCTTCTGTCCCAGCACTAAGCTGGGAATTACACACAAGCCTTGGTATTAAAATGTGGGTATTTGCTGAGGGACAGGTGTGTTCTGCTGGTCTGGGCAGGGGGGAGACATTCAAGGAAAAAAAAAAAATCCCAGCAACACAGGTTATATCTGATCCAGGCAAAGGATGATGGGGATTGGTGCCTTCACACCCACTGGCATCCTAAAATAATCTGCTACTGCTACACTCGTTACTGTTACTCTGTCTCTTAGAAATCTCTGTACCTCTCCCACTTTTGAATATTTTTTGATTTCCCTTCTGCCTTACCCAGGCAAATCTACCAGCTGAAGAGCCTGGACCTCTCTGTGTGTCCCTGGCTCTCCAGCCAACCTTTCCTACACTCGTACAGACTGGGTTGGGAGGCTCTGCAGCAAGGTCATTTTGGGGTGCAAACATGAAAAACCTGGGGAGTGGCAGAGCGCCCAGTGCAGAGGCAGGTCTGGCACCCAAACCCTTCAGCCTGGGCACTGCTTTTGTCTTGCTGGGCTCTTCCCAAAGCCAGGAAGCTCTTGGTTCTGGTGGGCAGCAGCTTGTGACATTTACTGCCCAATACTACAGGCAGCCTGTAGCATTTGTATTTTCACAGAATCACAGAATAATGAGGTTGGAAGAGACCTCTAAATCATCGAGTCCAACCTATTCCCTAACACCTTAACTAGACTGTTGCTCCAAGTGCCATGTCCAGCCTTTTTTAAACACATCCAGAGATGATGATTCTACCACCTCCCTGGGAAGAGCATTCCAGTACTTTTTTATTCTTTTGGTGAAAAATCTTTTCCTAATATCCAACCTATACCTTCCCTGACGTAGCTTGAGACTGTGTCTTCTTGTTCTGTCAGTGCTGCCTGGTGGAAGAGACTGACCCCCACCAGTCTACAGCCTCCCTTCAGGAAGGTGTAGAGAGCAATAAGGTCACCTCTGAGCCTCCTCTCCTCCAGGCTAAACAATCCCACTGAGCTCCCAGCTTCAACTGGGAAGATCTCCAGCAGCCCTACTCCATCCAGCACCCAGACTTAGCCCTTCCTGCTTTTGCTGCCCTCCCAGCATGAGCAGTGCTCCCCAGCCCCGTGTCTCTGTCACCCCTGACAGGGCTGATCCCACGTACTTCTTCCCGAGCTGTCGGGCCACGTCACAGCGCTTGAAGCCCTCGAGGTTGTAGAGGCGCTTGGCCAACCTCTTGGCAGCCTCGCTGTCCGCCCTGCAGCCGTTGGCCAGCGTGTCCGTGCTGCCCTGGTCCAGCTGCTCCGTGCTGCCCATGTCCGAGTCCGAGTCTGACAGAGTGTCCTTCAGGCTGGCGTCGCTGTGCAGAGACAAGAAACGTTCAAGGAGCCGCAGTGGGACTCCGTGAAAGCCACAGAAAACACCACGTTTTGATTTCTTCCTGCTCTCACAAAAAAAAAAAAAACCACATATGAAAAACTAGCAATATGGCTGTGAACTGGACATTGGACAAACCCTCCTTCATTTCAGCTCAAATGAAATAGTGCAGTGTAATTCCAAATTGGTAGAAAAGGTCGGAGAGAGGGCCCTCTCTCAGAGGGCCCTCTCTCATTCCCCCTGAGAAATGAGGATGTAGCAAAGTAAACAGCCTCAACACCTTCCTCTCTCCCCACTGGGGATCCCAAGCTCTTTCCAAGCCATGGACATCATGGAAATCTTAGGGATAGATGCTATACTTTTCAGTTCAGGTTATTTGCTGAGGATGGGAAACTGCACTTGTACAAATCATGTCAGTGGGACTGGCACCAGACCAGCTTTCACTGGTGAGCTGCTCCCTGTAGTCGCCTGCTGGTGTCGTGGCCAGCTGTGCCCACACTTTTCAGTTCAGGTTATTTGCTGAGGATGGGAAACTGCACTTGTACAAATCATGTCAATGGGACTGGCACCAGACCAGTTTTCACTGGTGAGCTGCTCCCCTGTAGTCGCCTGCTGGCGTCGTGGCCAGCTGTGCCCACAAGACAATGCTCTGAGCAGCCCTGCTGGCACCATGTAGGTGGGCACACAGCCCTTTATCTGCCTGCCCAAGGCCACTTACAGCACCAGTTCAAGCATTTTCAAGCAGTGTGACTCACTGCTGGCCTGATAGCTGGACATACGACTTCGCTCCAGCTCTCCCCTGACCTGGTTACTCATCACCTGGCTTCCTCATGCAGGGAAGTGCCCTACAGATGAACTGCTGCCTCCCAGGGGTGATGGTTTGGGTCTGAGCAGGTCCAGAGGATGAAGTCTCCACTGATCTCCCCACTGCCTGCAGAAGAACCTTTGGGGAGGCTTCTGAAGGGGTACCTTGTCCTAAGTGAAACCTTGAGGCTTCCCTGCACTTCAGAGGCATTTGGGAGGGCACTTGACTGTCCCCAGCCTGCCAAGGGCTGTGCAGGTGAAAGTTCTCCTGCTGGTGTTTGGCCTTTCTGCCACAACAGCACATGAGAGGAAGCACAAGGGGTGAAACGAAGTTCCAACTCAATCATGTCCACCAAGCCATGCTCCTGGACTGGGATCTCATAAGAAAAGGAGCCACTGTCCAAGAAACTCCCTGCCTTACCTGATGGAGTTAATGATCTTGGTGGGATCTTCCTCTGAGCCTTCCACGTGGAACCCATTTGGGATGCTCTTCAAGGACAGCCGGCTGAGCACATTCTCTGACCTGCTGCTGGTAATTGAGTGTCTGAGAGGGCTCCCAAAATCCCCCTCTGCTGGCTTGGCTGCCCCCTGCTCCTGCTTATCAGCAGCCATGTGCTGAAGGGCCTCTCTCTGCTGGGCTGCCAGTTTCTGCTCCAGGAGCTCGGGGCTCTCCTTGGCCCTTTGCTGGATCAGTGGGGTGAGCGGTGCCTCAAAACTGACACAGCTGTCTGTCTCGTCTGTGAGGGAGAGCACGTCCAAAGAGTCCAGGCTGCTGTAGTAGGTCCCCTTCATAAGGTCAGACTCAACAATCTTCTCAAAGGTCGAGCTGAAGCCATCCCTGATGTCTTTGAATTGGAAATGCTCCCGGTCATCATCGCTGCAGCTTAGCTTGGCATCTCCAGAAGCAAACCTGGACCAAAAGGAGAAATGTAGAAAATACTGTCAAGGCAAACCTTGCTCTGTTCCATTTGGAGCTGGAAGGCAAGAGAAGAGGCAGAAATGGCTGCTGTGATAATGGCCCTTGGGATCTTTCTGTGGTATAACCTGCCTAATACCCAATCATGTTACAAGATTCCAGAGCTGAAAAAAATAGTTTTGTGATGAACAATCTCAGAGGCCCAGCCAGCCCTTAATTTGGTCATGTTCCAGTAAAAAGCCAGACCTCTGAACTGGAGACTTTTGCATATGACACCTGCTACTGGATCCAATGCCAGGATAACCTCCTGGTTATCACTTAGCAGGTCCCACATTGCCATAATCCCAGGGAACCCAGCCCTGCTCTTTCAATACACTGTACAGAGTAATTTCTATTAACTGCTCACACCACAGGTCTCGTATATTCCAGCCCTATACTTGTCCCCTGATGGCCCTACACCACCCCCATGTCCCTCTTCTGGACACTTCCTAACAGCTTTAGAACTTTCTTGTGGTGCCCAGACCTGCCCCAGGGCTCGAGCTGAGGCCACCCCATCCCAGAGCAGAGTGGGACAATGCCCTTCCTGGCCCAGCTGGCCATGCTGGGCCTGATGCCCCCCAGGACATGGTTGTCCCTCCCACCTTGCAGGGCACTGCTGACTCAGGTTCAACTTGCCATCACAAGTTTGCTGTGCTGGTGGAGTGTGGATCCTGCCAGAGAAGGACATGATGGAAAACAGGACTTTCTTGCCTCTGCACTGCAGTCTTTCTGCAAAGTTTTTCTGAAACTTTATTTGAGGGAATGTGAATTTTTTGACAGTTATATGTTGCCATGGGAGGAAATGTGTAGGCAAAAGCTGCAGTCCCAAAACTGCAGGTGCTGAGTGTGTCTATAAGCAAAAGGTGGGGACTTCTCTGATAAAAATTTTGTTCTTTTTCCATGAGCTTATGGGGCTGAAAGTAGAGAGCATCATTCCCTGGTGGATCTTGCAGTTGAACTGCAGAGCTATCACCTCCCTGAGATCAGCAGGACCAATGTTGGGGGCTTCTGAGAAGGTGAAAGACCTCTAGGCAACACAGCCACAATGAAAGGAAAATGGGGCTTTGACAAACAATAGATGTGATGGGATAAAGCAGAAAGGGGGAAAAGGGATTCAGTTAATGCAAATTGCAACACACACTCAATCTTTTCTCTGTTTGCCTGATTTATTTTTTTTTACCAACCATTTCCTGCATAGATACAGGAACTAACCTACCTTCAGGAGGACAATAACGGGTTCTTCTCTAGCTCTACCATGGATTGATGACCTTGGATGACTTCCCCCTTTAATCCTCCATTCCAGTAGGAAGAGCAAGACTCAACACCTTTTTTAAAGTACTTTAAAATTCAGGGAGTAAATGCATCATACAAGCAGCAACGTGCAGATGATGACAAATGATTTCTCATCAGGAACAAATAGTTAACTGCTCATTAGTAAAACACCGGACCAGGTTCTCCTAAACCTAGAATGGGTCATGACAGCAACTCCACAAAGGGGAGTAAAGAGAAAAATGGGGAAACTCAGAGGTGATGCAGGATGACAGCAACGTCCTGGTGCCTGGGTCCATCTGTCAGTTCTTCCTGACCCACACTGACCCAGGAGAGTGGACAGTTCCTGCGGTCAGGGCAGAGCAGCTCCATGCTGTGCTTGGCCCAGCCACATGTTCCTGCCATTTACCCTAAAGATAGGTGGTCAAAGCACTGATGGGCTCCAGTGCAGTCAGCTAACCCAATCTGCAGGCTCTAAGTGGTTTCCCAGACTTCAGCTGTGTCCCAGAAGTTTTCCAGCTGCCCTTCTGCTTTGAATACAGCGTGTAACTTGTCCCTTGCATTTGCACTCAATCTCCCAAAAGACTCATCTGCTATCCAAGTGAATATGTTTAGAGCACGAGATCATAGACTCTTCATGCAGACCCCAGTCAGGTTGCATCATCTCCAAATCCTCAGCCTGCCATTTCTACCAATTCATGCCTTAGTACCTTAAAATAATTGCACTTCCAGTGATTGCAGCAGCATTCTCTGACCACCCTTACTTTCCTCTTGAACTTGCAGCCTTTGCCAGGGAGCCACCTACCAGGCAAATATGATTCCCCTGAAACCTGAGAGACTTGCAGCTATCCAAGACCTGATTGCATAGCTCACAGGGCTCCTGGGATCTGCCTGGGGACAGGCTCCCTGAGCTCTCAGACAGCAGCAGCCTGCCCTGGACACTTCCTCTGCAACACCTTCAGCTGTGCTTTTTGAAGCAGTGCTGCTGCTTCTTGTTGGGGCTCTTGAGTGAAACAAACCACCAGCCTTTTATAGAGAAGCCTGTTGAACAGGAGGGAAACAAAGCAGGAGGGATGCCTGCTGTCAGCCCACGCCCTGCGTGGCTCCCCAGCTCTGCTGCCCACGCTCCAGACAGCGCTGGGAACGCGCAGCTCAGCACGGAGCCTGCACGGGGCTAGAGCTAGGAGGTGATCCCCAGGCCACCTTGGCCACCCTGTCCCTTCACAGCTCCTTTGGGACAACCCCTGCTGCTCTTCTTGAGCCTCTCCTGCTTGCACCATCTCCCCTGCCCCAGGGTAAGTGCACAGGCAGGGCTGTAAAATTCACAGCAGGCATCAACCCCGGGTGGCTACAACACAGGGCCCTGGCCGATTTCTGGTGGCAAAGGGAAGCATCCATACCCCTCCTGCAGGAATGGCATAGGAAGAACCTCTCCTCATCCCAGTGGCCTGTCATTCCCCCTAAGCCCCCAGCCTGCAGAATCCTATGGAGGTCTAGAAACCTTCAGAGACATAAAATCAGCTGTGCACAGCACACCAGTGTTAGTGTCCCCCAGCCTGGAGAGTTCTCCTGTGAGCCAGGCTGCCAGAAGAGTGAACTCACGGACTTTGCACACGTTCAGGTTTGTCACAGGCACTTGAGAATTGGATGACACTTGTACCTTTTGTCTCACACTGCTGTTCCTGTCACCCAAGCGCTGGTAACACCTGCCACAGGTGCAGTGGAGAGCAGAGCTCAGTGCCATGCCCACTTTCAGACACACAGCTGCCACCTGCTAGCCCAGAGACTGTCAGAGCTAGCCATGCTGCCAGCGACTTCCAGGGCACACCAGCCTCCCAGACAAGCCTGGCTCTGCAGCATTCCCAGGCTGCTGTACTTGCCCTAAGTTACCTCAGGTAACTCTGCCATAAGCGCTGCAACTTGCAAGTGGGACACCCCCAAAGTGAGCACAACCAGCTCCTCTCGAGATCCCAAAAAACTTCCCCTTCACTTTAGTGGCTCTGTGAGCAGACACTGGTACTAATCACAGCTTTCTGCATTTGTAACAGGAAAAAAACTGTGACAAGTCCAGAGAGAAAAAAAGACTAAAAAGTTACACACAGGGAAAAAATGTGCGAGAAGCCTGAAGAGAAACAGGAGTGGAAAGCCACAGTCAGCCATGAGAGCAGCTGCAGCTCCTTAAACTGATGAGTTACACACGGAGCAGAGTAACTCGAACCAAGGAGCCTTGAAAACAACACACACAAACCAGGACTGAGCCGACCTTACGGCCGCTCCGCACTCACCCGAACTGCTCCTCTGCCTCGTCAGCGCTCAGAGCTTCTGAGGATCCCAGGACGCTGTGCCACCGCTCCTTGCTGAGGGCCCCGCTCGCTGTCTCCGGGCTGGGGGAGCCCCTGTCCCCCAGCTCGGGGCTGCTCCGGCCGGGCGTGTCCCCGTCCTGCGGCTGCAGCGGCGGCCGCTCCCGCCCCGCGGCCACGCCGTTGGCCAGCGCTGCCCCGTCCGCACGGCCGCTCTCGCCGCCAGCGCCCGTCCCTTGTCCCTGCTCACTGAGCCTCTCGCCTGGCTCTGTCACCGCTTCCAGATGTTCGTCCCGCTGCTCCCCGCGCTCCCCCTCCGCTCGGGAGGGCTGAGCATCGTGCCGGGGGCTGGCTCTCCCGCTGGCAGGCTCCGCAGGCTGGCTCGGCTGCTCGTCCCCGTCGCTGCAGGCCGGCGGGGACGGCTGCGAGCCCGGGGAATGCGGCTCGCGCTCATCCGCGGCGGGCCATGGCAAGGGGCTGCTCTCGCTCATGTTCCGCTCCTTGTCCCAGCGCTTACGGGATCCCTCCCCGCGCTCAGCTCAGCCTCGCTACTACCTACGAGGGAAAAGAAACCACAGCGTGGGCATGGGGAAGGGATGGAAAGGCAGGTTGAAGCCCCCACCCCACCTGACATCCTCAGTGTAAAAGCAGGGAAGGACTGTTCTGGTGTTTGGTGCTTTTGAAGGCCCAGTGCTCCTTACTCGGAGCAGTGAGATAGGAGAGGAAAAGCTTCTGTTGTGGTGCTGAGCCACTGGGGCCCAGGCACCCACCTCTCCTGATGCTGCCATAACCCCAGAGGGCCTCTGAACAGGGGACCTGTCCCACCCAGGCTGTTAGTGCCCAGGGCAGGGGACAGCAACGTGGCATGGCTGCACTTCCCAGACTTTCTGCTGGGATGGTATTCCTTTGCATTCCCTGCCCTCCAGAAAGAGGAGAAATAGGTGAAACAGACAATAAGCATGATTTATTCTTTTTTAACCATTCTAAGCAGCTGTGCTATGCCAACCTGTGTGATTCTCCCTGCTGAGTTAGCATTTCTGCAGAGTATCTTGCCTGCCAGAGCACCACTTCTCTTTTCCCAGCACACAAGTACTGCTGAAGGGTGTCACAAGCTGCCAGCTAAAACTCTGGCAAAAGTGTCCTGATTGAATATTCCCTGGGATGCTCTTTCTGTAGGGCAAAGGAAGGACACTGTTTTGCACTGATATAAGTAATTTTTTGACAAAAAGGCACTTTGTTGGCAAATAGACCCATTGATGCAAGGTCTTACAAGCACCATCCTCAGCCCCACAGTGCTGTGCAAGCTTTACTCCATCATAACCCTCCCACAGCTGCAGTCAAATGCCACCAGAAATGATCTCTTCTTGGAAGCAGGAGTATTCTGCATGGCACACTGGCTGAGCCATTGTAACAGCTGATTTTGGTTTTAAGCAATATGTGTCTTCACAGATATTTTTAAAATATTTTCTGTCTTCATAAGTCTGTTCAGCCTGGAGGAGAGAAAACTCCAGGGAGACCTTAGAGCCCATTCCAGAACCTAAAGGGACTCCAAGAGAGCTGGAAAGGGACTTTGATAAGGGCATGAAGTGACAGGACAAGGACAAATGGCTTCACACTGACAGAGGGCATGGCTGCATTAGAGATTAGGAAGAAATTCTTCCCGGGGAGGGTGGTGAGGCCCTGGCACAGGGTGCCCAGAGAAGCTGAGGCTGCCCCTGGATCCCTGGAAGTGTCCAAGGCCAGGCTGGACGGGGGCTTGGAGCACCATGGGACAGTGAAGGTGTCCCTGCCCAGGGTGGGGGTGGGAGGAAATCTCCCAGGTCCCTTCCCACCCAAACCATTTGGTGATGTGCCTGTGATTCACCTGCACAGGAAGCCTGGCTAATCAGTGCCAGCAGGCAGACAGACTCTGGGGATTTCCCCCTAACTCGGTTCCTAACTCACATGTGAAGCAGATCATTCACATTCCTTGCCTCAGTTTCCCTCTCAGTAAGCCATCAGCTTTAAGCAGCCAGGAGGGTGCCCAGGTTCAGCAGCAGACTCTGAGTGCTCTCACTTGCTGAGCTGAAGCTTTCATTAGCAGTAAAATCCCTAATTGCTGGGCCAGGTCAGTTCTTGTTAACAAGGGATGCAGAAGTGTAGCTGCCTCTGCTTTTCCAGAGCACCTCTCACCCTGTGGAGATGTCAGCAGCCCCTCCCTGCTGCTGCTTCCTCTGCACCTGAGTAAGGGAGAGGAGGGATTTGGACCCAAACGCCCCTCTGTGGCCTGGGTAAGGGCATATCCACATAGGTACATGCCAAGCTGCTGCTGAGCAGGCCAGATCCCAAGGGGAACCCCAGTTCCTGCCTGACTTTGCTGCCATCCCACAGCCCAGGCAATCCTGGACCTCAGATCTAGCCTGCCCTCTGTGTCCTGCTCCCCACGTGTGATGGACTGGGGAGTTCAGAGCCCCACATGGCGTGGCTTTGGGGTGAAGCACTCCTTGAGGGCTGCATGTGCCACAGTCCTGAGATGGGACAAGTCCCTCCTGGGGGCAGTTATACCTCTTGCAGTTTTACCTCTTCTCCACGTGCATCCGTGTGCATCCCTCGCTGTCACAGCGCACGCAGCATTGCCGCACCTATCGCAGCCGGGCGCTCCCGATCCCTGCACGGCCCCTGCCTGCAACAAGGGATCAGAGACAGTGAGACCCAGGCCAAGAGGACAATCCTGCTGGTTTCCTGCCACCCTGCTGCTGCTCCTCATGAGGCTGTTTCCCAGACCCATCCCATGGCTCCTTGGCAGGGCACTGCAAGTGCTTGTTCCTCAGCATGCTCTGGCTCTCTGGGGTTTTCAGACATGGCAGTGCAAGAGTATTCCTTACACAGGGCTTCTGACATCTTTCATTACAAAGCCCCCCCAGCCAGCTAAAGTGGAGCAAGGGGACTCTGTGGTTGCAGGTTTCAGGAGAAACCTGTCAATGTGAGCCCACAGCATGTCCAGTTTCACCCATCAGATCCACAGAGTGAGATACCTGAATTTTGGACTGATCCCCCCAACAAACAAGAGTCATGGTAAAGGTCTTGGAGCTAAATGCAAGCAAATCTGAGCTACCAAAGTGATTGATGTAGGAACATTTCTCTTGCAGAGTGTTTTTCACAAAGCAGGGATGGACAGTGATGTGTCCCCTGAGGTGACTCCAGGCTGGGGGAGCATGTCAGGTCACCACAGATGGTGTGTCCCCTACAGACAGCTGCCTGAGCTCACAGGCCAGACTTGCATAGAGTTGATGGAGACAAAAAGACAGGACAGCACTGCCTGTGTGCTGCTAGAGGTGATGGGTGGGTCAGGGTCCAGATGTGCCACCTGCTTTCCAGTGGCTGGAAAGAGCCCATGGAGTAGCTTGGCAGCAGATGTCTGTGTTGAGTCCCTGCAGAGGGATCTGCTTATACCCGCTCTTGGGCTTGCCCTTGCAGGTCTTCAGCTTCATTCTCCACTAGCCTGACAAGAGAAAGGCTGGTCTAGACTTCCTGGGTCACCAGCACATCAGCCTCCTGTAGCCCAGAATCCCACCTGCAGGAGCTGAGCCCTCCCAGGAGAGGGCAAAACAAGCTCCTGAGACAGTCCTCAGCTTCACACATGTGGGCCAAGTCTCCCCTAGCCTGTTCATCTGCCATCCCAAATTAAGAGGGAAAAGCTGTAAATCTCTTTCCCACCAAATCCAGGAGAGAAAATCAGTCCCAGACACTTGGTGCTCCCATGCACTGACAGCAGGGCCCAGCCAATGCAGCATCTTGCAGGAATTTACTTGCAAAACTACCAACAGTCTCCTGAGCATAACCACACTGTGATCTCAACAAATACTGAAAACCTAACATGGGCCAAATTTTGACCTTCTCAAAGTGAAGGTATAATACAGACATGCAAGACATACAACACTGAGCCACTGCTCAAATATTTGGAGGAATCTTTCCAGTAAAACTTTGCTGGTCTTTTTCTTAATATAAGATGAATAATGTAGGGGGGTTGAGTGATTTTTTTTTAAAACAGCCAGAAGGCTTTGAGCTGAAATTCTCCACCTCCCTGCCATCCATCCAAAAACTCCAGTAGGAACCACCCAAGCTGAATTCCAGTCCAATAGTTCAAGCTTGGCACAGCTGTATGCAACCAGAAAACAGGAAACTAAAAGCAGTTAGGAGATGAGCCTGAGTAAGAAATGTTGGCAAACCTTAATAAGTGTGGTGTCCCAGCCATCCCTCCTAACTTGAAGTAACTTACATTATTTATACTAAAAGAAAACAACCACCACCATTTTTTATTATATATAAACTACTACAGTTGTTAATCATTATACTACTGTTTCACCCTCTGTGAAGTCTCACTGGAATGTTTGTGGTCTGGAAGGAGTGCTGAGGCATCAATAGTTAAAGCCTTAGTCATGTTCCTCCTTGGCCTGTGTTCCTGCTGGAGAAGAGGCACCAGGGAAACCCTGGCAGGATGTGTGCACAGACTATTGCTGAGCTGGGAAGACCATCAGCTTCCAGTGTGACAGCCAGGAGGAGAAACCCAGGCCTCTTGCAGCCTCCTGACTCTTGAGGTTTGTGGGTCTCCCATTGCACACACCTGCTTGGGGTCTGCTGTGTGTACCCGAAGCCTGCAGACAAGCTGAGGGTGTAGCAACCCATGACAAACTCCCAACAAGTCACCAACTACATGATTTTTGTGTGCAGTGGCAGTCACTTGAAGCACACACAAGTTATGAGTGGCTGAGGCTTCCCAGAATCTCCAGAGGAACTGCCAGATTGGATTGTGACAGTCTGTGGCTCTGATCACAGCTCTTCATGGTGATGCCTTGGACTGGAGTCATGCAGCCAACTCCTGCCACACTCCCAGCTCATCCCATGTCAGCTGCAGAGGGTCTCTCCCACCCTACAGCTCATCTGTGACCTGCTGCCTTCCCACCTGTGTGGGGAAGGTAGATGAGCAAAGGGAGGAGCAGACAGGGTGGAAGACAGAGCAAAGGGAGGAGCAGACAAGCTTTTCCACAGCTTGGAAAACCTGGAAGAAAAAATGATGGTGGAACAGCTGGTTGCAACTGTCCATATCTGCCTCCAGCAGACAGCTGAAAGGTCATCAGCTCTGGACAAAGCCCAAAGCCAGATTCTCAACACTGTTCTGTTTGCTCTGGAAAGCACCAAAGCGCAGCTCAGCCTCTGAAGCTGCCACAGCTTCAACCAGGCTGTGGGGAGAGGACACACTGCAGCACTGGGGCAAGGGACAGGGAGGTGCTCAGAGGTCCCTCTAGAGCTCCTCTGACTGTCCCAAAGCTGTACAGCCTGGCTGCCTCGAACTGCAGGCTGACATTCCCCGAGGCCCTCCTCATTTCATCCTGTGTCTGCTTTGCAAAGTGCTCTCTGAAGCAGGTAGGGGCTGAAATATGGCGTGTGGGTTCCCATCTCTGGATTTTCACAAGTCTTGCCCTTTCTGCAGGCTCAGGCACTCTCTCAAGTGACTGCTCTTCCCTTGGTCCTGGGAACAGGGTGGGCACTCCTTGCACGTCCAATGATCCCAGCCTCCCACAAACATAACCAGGGTTAGCATTCAAAACAGGGTCTGGCAGGAAAAGGGGGTGACCTGGCACATATCCCAGCCAGGACTGGTCACAGCAACAGATAAGGTGGCCCTGCTGAGCTGTAGACAGTTGTTAAGCAGGAGCTCCATGATTTGGAGCAGAGCAGCTCTGTAAGGCCCACATGAGTAGAAGAACATGGATTCTTGCTAGAAGGAGCACATTATTGCTGTAGGAGAGGCTGAGGGAAGCCAAGGCATCTATGGTCCATGGCTAACCATAGCCTTTCCATCTCCTTCCCAGAGCTGGGCCTTGGTGGGAGAGATGGGACAGAGCCTGAAGGGACTGAGGATCCCATCCCTGCAAGCCTGAGGGGACTGAGGATCCCATCCCTGCAGCCCTGAGGGGACTGAGGATCCCATCTCTGCAGCCCTGGTTTGCAGGCCAGACTCAGCAAGCCAACAGCTATTACATTCATTTATCAGAATTCCACAGCACCAGCTCATCACTGTGAGTTTCCAGTGCCACAGGGTAGCAATTCAGGACAGCCACTCACTCTCTGCTCCAGCCCCACTCTGCCCCAGGTCCTACACAGCCCCTGGGCCAGGAGGAGACAAGGCAGGGCTGGCTGGCAGGGAAGGAGAGCAGAAGTACCCCATCATGTGCTTTGGGATGATGCTGGATTTGCAGCAGGGCCAGCGAAGCCAGGCTGGCATCCACTGCAGGGAAGCACCGGTCCCAAAGAGGCTGGGCAGAGAAGCAGTAAAGTTTGCCCTGATTTTGTGAGGGGTTGGAAACCACACAGCAGCTCTTTCAGGGACTGGCTCTGGAAGAGTCCCAGCTTTTGTTGAAGCTGAATGGCTGGTGGGAAATGATTTATTTTTAATTTTCTTTCCTGCATTAGGAACTGGAAAGGTTCCCACTTCAGTTTTGTGTAACCACTTGGCTGCTGGGACACGGGAAGGCTTGGAGAAGAATCCTGCTGCTTAGTCAAGCATGAGCTTTTCCTCAAGTTTATGCTGACCTGGGCTGCTTCCTACAGCAGCCTTCCTTCTCCTTGCTGCTCTGCAGCCCATTCCCTCCGGCTTGGTGAAGACAGAATCATGGAATAGTTTGGACTGGAAGGGATGTTGAACTTCCTGGGCTAAAATGCCTGTAGTACCATCCTTTCCTGTGATGGACCATGTGCTCCAAAATTCCTGTCCCCTGTGAGCAGGAATAGAACGTGCCTAGGCTGTAGATCCCATCCATTTGATGTCCAGGCTGTGGATCCCATCCACAGCATGGCTGCAGGACAGGGCTGGATGTGCTTTTATCACCTGACTTACCAGTGAATTTATAAAAGGCAGGTGTCACACATTACCCTGCACATAGGCATGGTCAGAGCTCTTTGAGGAGACAATCCTGTAGAGACATGGAGAGATCACAGCCATGGTTCTTCTTTTTGAAGCATATTTCTTCCTTCTTATGTCTCTGCTTTGACCTCTGCCCTTTCAACATGGCTGAAAAGAAAAACCTTCTACCATTCTCATTGTGAAAATACTCATTTATTTTCCCCATGGGCTTGTTTTTTATATGATTTTGAAGACCTCATCATCATTCTCAGCCTCTCCTCTCCAGATTGTAGACCCTGCCTTCTTAGCCTGTTCTCAGAAGACAGCTTCTCCACCCCTTTGAGTATTTTGCCTACCTTTTTCTGGATTTTCTCTAATTCTTTTACTTCTATCACTTTGTTACAGTCTAAACACAGGGAAAGCAGCACTGCCTAGTGAACTCAAGATGTGGGCACACCAAAGATTTATGCAGCACCAAACTGCTCTGTACATCACCCCCTGCTCTGTACAGAAGTCCTTCCCTGGTGACACGAAGTTCTAAGGCACCTGCAGTGTTTCTGCAGGCTGTGAGGGGCAGAGCTGGGCTGAGCCCTCAGCCACACACTGATGCCAGAGTTACACTTCACAGAGCCCCTGGAGCACTGATGGTCATTGCTCATGGGCAATATGCTGTCCCAGTGGTTTCCATCCATCTCTGCCAGTGCAAACTCCAGGTCCTACATCCTTCACTTCCAATGTGGAAAAGAGGCCGTGGATAAAACATATCCCACAGACTAAAATAAACCAGCTACATGCTAAAAAAAGAGCCTTTGGTTAATCAGAAATCACTGTGTATGGAACATACTTTTTCTTGAAACCAAATCCTTCAGCTCCTTATTTTGAATTTTTATTAGAGTCCCCAGAGCAATTAGGACACATTGAGATCCAAATGACTCCTGCTAAACTTCATCCTGGGGAAACAACAGCAGCTTTTTGCTTATGGGAAACTATAACAATGAATCTTAAAATCCTTAACAGCTTTCCTGTTTGCACTCTTTTGCAGTTATTAAAACCAGGAAAAATAAAATAATAGATTTAGTATTTTTTTCATGTTCCTTTCCTCGTACTGACACCTTGGCTGGGCAGCACTTGGTGCACTGAGCCTTCCTCCAGCCACGGGTGTGCACCATGCAAACCTGACTGCTCCCTTCACAGGGGAAACAATCGTGATCTCAGGCCTGTGAAAAGAGGGGAGAGCCTGGACTGTGCCCAGCTCTGGGCTTCTCAGGCCAGGAGGGACCTGGGGCTCCTGGAGCACGTCCAGGGAAGGCTGCAGAGCTGGGGAAGGGCCTGGAGCATCTCGGTGCCCAGGAAAGGCTGAGGGAGCTGGGGCTGCTCAGCCTGGAGAGGAGCCCCAGCTGAGAGGGGCCTCGGCCCTGGCTGTCCCTGTGTGTTCCTGGGCGTCCTTGTCTGTCTGTCCCTCTGTGTCTCTGTGTGTCCCAGTCTGTCCCTGTCTGTCCCAGTCTGTCCCTGTGTGTCCCAGTCTGTTCCAGTGTGTCCCAGTCTATCCCTGTCTGTCCCTGTGTGTCCCAGTCTGTCCCAGTCTGTCCCAGTGAGTCCCTGTGTGCAGGGTCAGGGCAGGCCCGGCTCTGCTCCAGGCCCAGCCATGGCCCCAGAGCCACGGGCAGGGCTGAGCCCAGGAGGTGCCCCTGCCCAGGAGGCAGAACTGCTGCCCTGGCAGTGCCAGCCCTGAGCAGATGGTGCAGAGGCTGTGGGGTGTCCCTGCCTGGGGACACTGCAGAGCTGTGAGCACAGCCTGCTGTGCCCTGAGCTCTGGGATGGCCCTGCTGGAGCAGGGAGGTGGCACCAGGTGAGCCCCTGTGGGCCCTCAGCCTGACCCAGCCTGTGGTTCTGTGGTTCTGTGGCTGCACCCTCACTTCACATCTTGGTGATGTGGTAGGAGTCACTTAAGCATCCACAAAAAGAGGGCCAAAGCACTGGGACAATGAGCTGATGGGTCACCCAGGAGAAGTGTGAACTTGAGGCAGAAGGTCCAGGATGTGGATGAACATGGACCTGAATGTCCTTGTGTTTCAGACAGCATGTCAGGTCTGGAATCTTCCTGGAATAGGCTCCTTTGAAATCCCACCCAGGGCCTCTCAGCTTGACTGTGGGAGGACAAAGATCCTGCTGCAGTCACTGGGGTCTGTCTGATCCTCGGATCCTCCCTCCTGCAGAAGCAAACCCTGACCCCCTTGGAGACCTTGCAGGGCTCCCTGTGGATTGCTCCTGCAGAAACCCACTGCAATTCAGGAATCCTCCCGTGGCTCAGAGAGAACCAGGAGCCTCCAGAGAGGCAACAGCAAAGGAGGGCAAATTTTACTGCATCCTGGGGGACGGAGGAGAAGGGCAGCTCCCAAGGGATGCTGTTCCTGCCTCTCCAACACAATGCTCCCCACTCAGTGGGTCTGGCCAAGGAGGTTGTTTGCTGCAGGAGGCCACGGCACAGATCTCAAGCCTGCAGCTGTAAAACAGCTGGATCACAGGAACACCAAAGGATTCCAGCCAACTCTTTCCTGGCATGGGAGAAAAAGTGGAGAAAAGGGACAGAGGTCTTTTGTGCCCTGGCACCTTTCAGGCAGCTCCCAGAGCTCAGAGAAGAGCTTGAGAGAAGGGTAACAGGTGAGACCCAGTGGCTCCAGCCTTGCCTTAGTGCAGAACAAACAGCTGTAATCAGTCCATGCTGGGCTGTACTCAAGACAGGAGTTTTCAGGAGTTTTAGGCTCAGCTCAGAGTTGGCTCCATCCTCACCTGTGCCTGTCTGCTCTGGTGCTCACCTCCTCTGGAAGGGGAATTTATAGTCTGATTGTCTATAAGGTTGGGTTTTTTAATATAAAACCAGGCTGTTTATGGGCCTTTCCACTCAGTTCTGTGCAGCATTGTAATTGAGTTCATTAAAACTCAGCTTTCCCCACAGTCAGGGCTACCTTCCATAAAAATCCACAAGAGTTGCAACTGCTTCTCATAACCCATAAATGGAAACAGCTTCTTCCCCTCTCTTTCCCTCCCTTTGCTTGATCCTCCTTCCCCACATTCTCCCAGTACCCAAAATAATAAAACAGGGCTGGCAGCTGACTCAGACCCCAGAAAAGGAAATTCCTGCCATGCTGTCTGTCTACACTAAACCCATGCAACGCCTCGCTGCAAGATTTCAGGAGGCAGCAGGCGAGCCCATCCTGCTTGTCCCCTGGGACAGACATCCAGAGGGATGGAGACCAGAACTGCAGAATGAAAAGGAGTTTTGGAAGGGAGGCAAACTCCCTTCACACTCCAACACATCCATAACCCTCGGAGATGAAGGCCAGTAACACATTAGATTTTGATGGGGATTTTGACCACAGAAGCTGGTAGACAATGTGTGCAGACAGATGGCTCCAGCCCAAGGGATGTGGGGACCAGCAGCTCTGAGAGTCCAGAATGTGCAGAGATGGCTTTGGGCTCCTTGGGAGCCCAGTGTCACCCACAGAGCAGGGAGCAAGTCTTCCTGAGCATCTCCCAAAGCTGTCAGGAAAGGGGAACGACAGCAAACAGATGTGTGTGGGTGCTGACATCAGAGAAAGCTGGTTTGGAGCCAGCTGATGGTGTCCAAAGCTGACGTGCAGCAACCTGCAAGACCAGATAACTCCTCACTCATCAGTGAGAGTGTAAAATCTCCCATTCTTTCCACACAGCTCTCCTTCAACCACAGGGAATCACCAGGAACAACCTGCTGGCATTAGTGTGAGTGACAGAGCCACTCTGGAAGCTGGAGGATGAAGGAGGGGATCCTCCTTTGAGAAAGAGAACAGCAAGCATTGTGGATGTCATTATATACATCTACAGACATCTCAAAAGGTCTGCATTTCCACCCTGGACCATCTCCAGGTAAAAAGGAATAACTTCAGTCTCTGTAAAGAAGGTGACCAGGCTTCCTTGGCAGAGAGGAATGGTCTTTGTTTTGCCCAGCAGAGACTCAGCCCTGCTCTCCAAAGGGCTCTCCCTGCCCCTCAGTTAAGCATGATTTCTGCTTGCCAACACAGCTCTGTGAACATCATGATGGTCTCCACATCCTCCAGAGAAACATCTGCTTCAAGACCCTTGGATGCTCCTGAGGGTCACCACGTCAGCCTTGCAAGTCCAGCTGGCCTCCAAACCAGGAGCATTGGTACAAGGCACCCACGGACAGCTAGCAGAGACTTGACTGCTGAAGATGTTTGAGTCCAGAAAAAGCTGTTGGAGAGTCCAGATAGGATTAATTGCTCTGACTGATTTCAGCAAGCAAAGCATAACACAGGATCAACCAGTGTCCACTTTGGACCTGAGGCGAGTCATCCATCTGTGAGGGGAACAGCTGGGTAACTGTCACACCATGGGCACTTTCTGTTTTCATCTCAGTGGAGGAAAGGAAAGGAAGGGCAGCTTCCCTCACCCAAATCAGACTGAGATGCACTTATTTGGCTTGAAAACACAGACTCAGCCAAGATTTGCTGACAGCCAACAGGGCTGAAACTTCTCTGTCTGAAATTAGAGGGTGTTAGGGCACGAAACGTGGCAATTCCACTAAAGTCAGCAGCTCCACTTGGGCATAAAGCTGCCTGCACAGAGGACCTGCAAGGAACAGCCTGAGAACAGGAGATCTAATATGAAGGGACTTTAATACGTCACCAGGACCAAATCAAGACATTTGAGAGGCAAAGTGGAGAGAGAAAGCCACTACAGGGGAGCAAACAGGACAATGGTGTAGGAAAATCACTGCTCTCAGACTCAGATGTGAATATCAGCCCTTTTCCTGGTGAATACTTTGCCCATAAGCTCACCTCAGCAGTCAGGTTTAACCTAAAATTTCCACTTTTTAAAAAAAAAAAAACTGCAGGAAACATTCCTATAAAAGAAGCATGGGCCAAGTAAATCTTTCCAAGGCAAACAGCTGATCACTGACCTTCCAAAAACTGCCTGTTGGCTGTAGAAAACCAAGGTAGGACCAACAGTTCATCATTGTTCCATGAGTCTCACACTCATTCTGTTTTCTGGAAAGGGTGTCTGTTTTGCAGGTAGCATGACCACTCTCTCCTTTCTCCAGCATCTTTCACTGAAGGAAAAATGGTGTGGGGCACGCCTACATTTTTGGTGGGTCCATCACATCTGTGTAGTGATGTGCTGTCTGCTCAGTCTCCCAGGCTGCAGTCAGCAGGGTGTAGAAATGGCAGAAAATATAACTGCATTTTTATTCTCAGAACTTACAGGCCAGGATGGAACCACTAAAGGAAAATCAGGATTTCTCTGCTCTGTTAGGATGTGTTGAGTTATCATTATCTTTAACATGGCACAGGAGATGCTGCTCAGAACTTGGGTATACCAGAACTTGCTTGAATACATGGAAAAGCACTTTGAGTGAGAGTCAGCTCACCCAAATGTAGACATCTCCAGCTGAGCTCAGCCCCCAGGGTTCAGAGTCAGCAGAAAGGCTGTGTCTGACCTGCATCACAAGTTTCTGTTAAAGAAGAATTCACTCTGCTGCTCTCTGCCCCCAGCCTGGGACAGCAGCCCTAGCTCTGATGCTTCTGCTGCCAGCACCCACATGAAAAACATGAGGCTGCTGCCCAGCCCTGCTGAACACACTTGGGCTGCAAACGCTTCCACAGGAACATCTTACTGTGGCATGGCCAGATCTGGCCTCCCTAAGCATGAATGCTCTGAGCAGCCTGAAAGGTTGAAGCTGACTTGCTTTGAAAACAGAGCAAGTTGCCCAGAAAGTGCAAGTGAAACCCTGGTGGAGCCATTTTGCAGCTCCTGTGCAGAGGCTGGATCTGCCCTTAATGGATGTGCTGGATAACCATGGGGAGAGCAGCAGGATTTCCCTGAGGAAGGACTAACAGGCACACTCCTAGACTGATGTAAAGGTGCTTTACAGGGACAAGGATGCTGCTTCTCCTCAGGGGAATTACAAAAGAGCAAAAAGCTCATCAGGATGATGTAATTGCACCAGGACAGTGTTTTAACCACACCTGCTCTGGGACCAAAAGGCTCTCCCAACCTCTGAGACACCCTGAATTAGGTTTTGTGGCAAGGGTAGAGCAGAGCTGCTACACCAGCCTGCAGTAGGGTCATTGTGCCTCTTAGACCTTTTTAGGTGTTCTCAGGGCTTTTCTCCTGCTCTCTAGACATCATTACATTTGGGCATCAGAGAGTGACTTTGGGAACTGATGAATTACGTGCTGAACTGAGGCTTTACTGAAGCACAGAGAGGCTAGAGGGGCCTGCCAGAAATAAGTGTGCTGTAAAGATGAAAGAGTTCAGGAGATGAGTGCTGCTCAGCCTGGGGCAGCCAGTGACCCAATGACACAGTGGCACCTGAGGAGTGGCAGCCAGGTTTGCTGCAGGGCACAAGTGTGCAAACTGCAGTGGTGTGCCTGACACTGGCAATCTCTGATTGTTACCGTGTGCAGAATCAAAGGGACAGTGTCCCCACAAGGTGCACTCCTTGCAGTTTGATGTTATTGCAAAGCAGTGGATTTCCTGCTCTCTGCTTTCAGGAAATATCCAGCTCATAAAGCACAGATTTCTGCTACAGAACTATTCCCTACATCTGCCAGGCGCTGCTGGAATTTTGTGGCCACTTTTCTGTTCCCCTGCTCTGATGGCAGTAATAGTAACACATCTGCATTTTAGGTGTTGCTATCAAGCTGTGATCTTGCTGTGATCCTGCACATCCAAACCTCCTGCCTTTCACCTGGGCTTGTTACCCTGCTCCTGGTCCCCAGGCAGCTCTGGATCAACACTCCCACCAGGCATTTTGGAATCACCTCCACTTGGACTTACCCCAGCTCTCACAGCAGGGGCGCACAGGAAATCCTGAACCTCTGCACACTGAACTCTCCCCATTCTCGATGGCAAAGTGAAAAGACTCTGGAGGAAGCCTGTAAGGGCGGAAGGAGGTAGATCCAAAAGTCTGGGATAAAAATCTCTTGCTTTTTCCAGACAGTTTTATAGTTTGGGCTGAGGGATAATGCCCTTCCTGGTGTCCCATGGCTCCTGCAGAGGCAGGTCCCAGCTGTGCATTCACCAAACACCTTTCACCATGCTCAGGTGCTGTGCTTAAAGGGTCACCTGCAAGAGAGGCAGGGGGGGACAGGATGGGCTCCAGTGGCACACACCTTTCCCAGCAGCCCCTAGGAAGGAGCCACCAAAGGAAACTGCCTCAGCTGCTGCAGCAAATTAATTCTCTCTACTTCTGTGAGGATAAACAGCCCCATGATTATCTGCTGCCTCAGTTTCCACACCCATGCACGGAGAAAGCTGCCTCCTGGGTTCTGGGGCAGTGGGAGGGTTTTCATGTTGAGAGAATACCAAGAGACCTGGATAAACTGCCTTGAAAGGACACACAATGTCCTTTCCTGGAAAGGCAGCTGCAGGCAAGCAGCTCCTGTTTCCAAGCTCAGGACTCTGGTGAGGAGTGGCTTGAATAGCTGCCCTTGCCTGGTGCTGCTAACTTAGGAGGCAAAACCTAAATATTCATTAAGGCAGCACTTGGCAGAAACCCCATCCTCAATTACAAAAATCAATTCATTTTTTTATGAGTCTGAAGCCTTTGGGGCCTTATAATCTAATTAAATAAAGCTTTCTCACTTTCCTCTTGCCTGCTCCCCTAGCTTCTGTTGTACCAGTAAAGACAAATATATATTTTTAATTTAGCAGATTTCCCCTGCATCGTGTATCTCCTTCTGGCCAGAAACCCCTTCTGTTTCCCCCGTGCCTGTGTCCTGCTTGGGCAGGCTGCATCTACAGCCTGCTTGCTTTTGTTCCTAGCAAGTGTCAAAGCTCCAGGGTCCCAGTTCTCTTCCATTCACTCCCACAGGCTGGGTAGCAGTGCCTGTTTGAGGAGCAAATATGCAGAATCTGGGAAGGAGCAGAGCCCCACACAAAGTGAGCTCAGCATTGGGAGCAGTGCCTCGTGTCACACTGAGGGCAGGACATCCAAGGCTGCCAGGTCTGTCTGCCATGGCATACCCTGAGTTGGAAGGGACTCACAAGCAACATCTAGTCCAGCTCCTAGCCCTGCACAGGACAGCCCAGCAATCCCACCCCATGCCTGAGAGTGTTGTCCAAACGCTCCTTGAACTGCCAGGATGTGCAGTCAGGAGATGCTGCTTTAGGACATGCAGTGGGGAGAGGCTGTGGGTGACCTGGAGAAGGTGCCACAGGCTCCCCAAATGGTCTGGTTGGAAAGGGCCTTAAAGACCACCTCATTCCCTTCCATGGGCAGGGTCACCTTCCACTAGACCAGGACCATTCTCTCTTCCTGTGTCCAGCACCAGCCAACAGCAAGTGGCCGTGCACAGAGTGGGCAGAGATCTCTGTGAGTGTGCTCAGGCCCTGCTGTGGAGGAGGATGCAGCCAGCAGGTCCTGCTCTCTATATGGCAGCACCTGATGTTTCCCTGAGCTGGCCTCAGACCACCCAGCTCTGGATCAGGTGCTGGAGGAAGGCTGGAAGGTACCACAGGGAACACCCTCTCCACCTCTATGAGGCTTTTGCCTAGAACTGTGTGAAACTTTTTGGAAAAATTGTTCACTTGCTGAAAATTGCATTTATAGGTCAGCTAGGCCTTACCTAGGGTTGTGATGCTCTTGTGCTGAAACTACTGAAGGGCTGGATTAAAAAAAAAAGAAGTTGCAAGAACGGAGCTTTTTGCCTTGACTTTGGAGCATGTAAGCAAATCCAGAAAACAAAAAAAATGCAACCCTTCAATTTAGTTTGGTATCACAGCATTTCCCTACTATCTTACAAATTTTTAAAGATTTAAAAGAAAAAGATATTTGTGTCAAATTTGTTTTTCCATATCAAGAAAATAATACAGAGACAACTGCACATGGGGGAGGAGAAGCCAGAGAGGAGGCTGAGCTCACATCATTTTCCCTAGGCTTTTCAGTAAGGTTGGTGAACCGTGAGCATATCAGGCACTGGGGTCTGATGGCAGTTTTCCTGCTTGATGTTGATCAGGAGAACTCAGAGGCACATGCTCTAACCCCCAGAAAGGGGACATCACTGGGATTTCTCTCCTAGGTTCTGTCTTTTGAGGGGGAATTCAGTTCTCCACCCCAGGGCCACAGCAAGGCCACGGAGACAGGGGGAGCTCAGCTGCATCGCCTGGAGGGACAAGGATGGGCAGTGACCGCACAAGACACCACATCCAGCTGCGAGCCCCCAGCCCAGCAAACACTTCATCCCAAAGGTCACAGAGCAGCCCTGTCCCCAGCATGTCCCTGCCACCATCACAGCACATGGAAAGCTCCCAAAGACACTGGGGGCCTCTGCAGTGTGGAGGAGTCAGAGCTGGAGAGCAGGAGACACAAAACCAGTGCACAAAGATTTTGCCAAACTGGGGCTTTCGGAGATTATCCTTGGAACTAGACCACGTTCCATGCTGTAGAGGAAGGCAGAAAATCCTGGAATGAATCCTGGGCTCATCCTGCTTGGAAGGAAGCACTGCCCCATCCCTGCCTCTGCTGAGGTGTGTCACAGCAGCCACCAATGTCAGGGCACCCCACCAGCACCACCTTTGCTGGGAGCCATCCAGCATGTCTCAGAGAAGAAGAGGACATAGCAGAAGATGAGGCAAGGCTGGTGGCATCACAGAGGTGACACCCTGAGCAGCTCCCATGACACCCCTCAGAGTGCTGCTGGGAAGATCCCTTCAGGTGTGGTCTCCTCTTTTGGGACCCAGTGTGAGCACAACTCTTGGTCAGGACATGGGAACATGGGGATGTGGGGACAGTTCCTTCAAACAACCTGACACCAGATAGCCTCAGCCACCTGCCACCCCTGCCTCTTCCACAGGCCCTTCAAAACCACAAAGCTGAGAAACCATGAGGGGAGTACACAAGGTGATGAGGAGGAGGCAGAGGAAGGAGTGGAGGAAATGTAAGCAGTGGTGGTGAAGAGGTAGGTGACAAACTGTGTGCCCAGTGCCAGGCTGAGGCCCAGAACCCAGAAAAAGCATGGAGAGCACAAGAAGGGGCTTGGGCTCAGCTGCAGAATGTCTGCTGAGGCTGCCTGCAGCTCCGTACTCCCTCTGGCCCTGCCTGGTGCAAGTGAGGGAGCACTGGGCCTGATGAAGTGATGGGCAGTGTTTGTTCTAGAGGAATCCCCAGTGTCCCCACCTAGGAGCTGAGCAGAGCTAGCTGCTGCCCAGGCTCAGGGCTATGGATTGCAGGGAAGGACCTCCCCAAGCCTCTCAGGCACTCCTGGAGCTCCTGCAGGAACACAAAGGACAGCAGTGAGGATGAAGGGAGAGGTGTTTGCTGTCCAGCTTGGACAGGTGCCTCTCCCCTGTGAGCCCAGCCTGCCAGTCACCTGCCCAGGGTGACAGGAAACTGGGAGAAGCCAGAACTGACCCTGTCCCTCTCACACCATAACCCCACAGGGAAGTACCATGAGCTTCCTGTGCAGAATCTACCCCTGAACCACTCCTATGTCTCCATCCAGCCACTGAGAGCCTGGATGCACTGAGCCTCCCATGGATCCTGTCCCAGCACATCCGTGGGAAAGGTATTTTCCAGCGAAAAAGGGCAAGGAGGATGATTTCACCTCCAGAAAATCTGGCAAAGAGGTGTGTCCACGGCAGAGACTGTCAGGTAGCAGAGCAAGCAGCACCCACAAGGGATGTGGCCACTTTCACCAGGAGATCACCCACTCCAGGGACTGCTCACACTCAACCTCCAAGGAAGCTTTTCCCTCAGCAGGAATCGCCGTGCCCATAGCCAGCACTTTGCTGGCAGTAGCCACAGCTCCCTCCCAGCCCAGAGAACATCCTTCTGGCAACTGCACCAGCCTGTGCAAGTCAGCAGGGCCACACACAGGTGCCTGTGTGGGAATTGAACAGGGAATTCCATCTCCTTCTGGCAACAAGAACCAGCTCCAGCTTTGTGCAGAACCATGGACACCCCATGGGGCAGCTTCAGATTTCAAAGGAGGCTTTTCACTTGAGTTGCTTTGACATGGTGGCCTGACATACCCAGCACTATGTGCCTCAGGACAGGCACAGAACACACAAACCCATGGCAGGGAAGCTTGTGGCACTGCTGGATGGAGGGAACTATATTGCTGGGAAAACCCACGGAGGAAGAGGACAAAAAGCTGTTGGGTGATGGGATGGAGAGCAGAGAAGTTATGGTACTGTGGGTTGAAGTCCAGAAGAACAATTCAGGGTATTTCAGCAGGGAGATGAGAGGTGAGGAGCACCAGTGGGGAGAGCAGAAAGCCAAGACACCTGGGAGGGCTTCACGTGAAGAGCCACGTGATGGGCCATGCAAGCAGGACAGCCTGAGGTCAGAAAAGTAAGTCCCTGTCTTGGGCACCTCAGAAACTGGTCTGAAAGTGCTTGAGTCCCTCTTGCCACCCTCTGTGGATCTGTCATGACTGGGCTCAGCAAACACACCCTCACTTCACCCACCTGGTCTCCATGAACTGGAGTTACTGCTCCCCATCACCACCCCCCCATGCAAGCAGGACACTGAACAGGCCTGGTGGTCACACAGAGGTTCTTCCTGGCAGAGCTCCTGTGTCCCCTGCCCAACGCTGCCATTGTCACCTTGGCAAAGTCATTTAACCATGTCAAGCCTCAGTTTCCCCAGAGAATAATCCAGCCACCTCCCAGGGTAGGCTGAAGAGTGATAAGGTGCTGAGACAGCAGGGAACTCAGTATTAATGCAGAACTACTTGGCTTCTAGCCTCACACACCCAAAGAGGTCTCCAGGGAAAACTACCCACTTCAACTCCACTTGTGCCTAACTTTTAGGGGGAAAAGAGGCCCAGAATGAGAACCATCCATTTTGTGAATTAGCCATCTCTCTGACATCTCCTCTGGACTCGGCCACCCACTTTCAGACTTTATCCATTGTTTGCTTGGACTTGTACGGGAAAAATCACATTCAGGAAAATCTTAGTTGAATCACAGACTTTGGAACAGTTGCAATGGACAATTTGACAAGGACATGGGGATTTAACATATTTTTAAAGCAAAAATATCTAATGATAATATGCTCTACTCTTGGCTAAAAATATTATCTACTGGCATGGGGGGAATTAAAGCCATAATGCCAGCTACTATAATGCAGGCCTGGAACTCCATGCAAATATTATCCTGATCCAAGAGCTACAAAGCTCTGTTTATCCTAGTAATTAATCCTGTCTTATGTTTAGTGATACAATTAGAGAAACACTGCCATTCTGATGGGCTTGCTTCCACCAGTGGCTTTTACTATATTTACATGCCCACAATAGGCTTGGTCTCACAGAAAAGGGTGAAATTGCATTTATGGAGACAATGCCACATGCATTCCCAAAGCATTTTAGAGATGTAAAGTTAGGCTCCAAATTGCACGTTTATTGTGTGAGCACACAATGAGTTTAGATTAAATATTGACTAAAGCCAGCCTAAGACCCAAAATAATGAAGATGAGCACAATAGTGTGATTTACTCCCAGCCGCTAGAGAAATACACATCTGTAACATATAACATGCCCTTCCCACAGATATACTCTTTGTATTCTAGCTAGCCTTAGGCAGGAAAATTTCATTCTCATAAATTATGGATTTTCTTTCCCAACTGCCAACACATCCATATTACCAGTTGCAAAGCAAACAAATATAATAATAAAAATAATAATAAAAAAAAGCCATTCCCCTGACACAGTGACGAGCAGGTGACCGGCTCCTTGAATCCTCAAAGTTGAGGCAGCAAAATGGAAGATAAACATGGCTAAAAGCAAAGCATCGTTTCCCTTTTGTCCCCCAAGGTGTGGGAGCCAGCAGGGAGGTGTGGGCATGGCAGGTATCCTTTTAGAAAGTACTCCCAGCCCTAGCTGTGTTCAGAAAACTATCTGTCCTTCTCACGCCTTCCTCCTTCCCAGACTTGTGGAAGAAATTCAGGGAGACGCAGACGTTAATAGAACAATTATGATAATAACCCAGTGCTGAGTGGGGGTAACACACACCCTTCCCAGCAGCTCGACCTCTAAATCCTCTAATACAGCACTGCTTCATTCAAGATTAAAAGAAATTGTAACCCAGCAGAGACAAAAAGACACAGGAGGCAAGGCAGGATCTCACTCGGCAGCAAAGCCCCACTCCAGTCCAGATGCAGTCATATCACTTCAGCTTCTCTGTACCATCTCCATGACAACCATGTAATTTGGATGCAATAACCACTGCCGAATTGATCTTTAAATGTAGCTTTGCTATAAAACATAATACTGAACGTGTCAGGCTCAGGATAAAGAGAGGCAGCCCCCTACCACTGAGGACTGTGATTTAAGAGCCCCTCTTTAATTTTCAGCTTCAATAATTGCGTGTGTGAGTGGATTTTAAAGGCAGGGGCAGCAAATACCATTTGTGTGTGTGTGTGTACGGCACGCTTTGGGGTAACACTGCGAATGAGACACCACACTGAGAGCTGGAAAAATGTGTCAATGTATACCCAGAGAATGGGCATCTTCCCACATGCACACACACACACACACACACACACACACACACACACACACACACACACACACGTACCAGTCAGTCTCCAGCCTCTGAAGCATACAGCTGATGCATCAAATAATCCTAATAAGAACCAAACCCAGTATAAGTAAGCAAAATAGGAGGGGGGATCGATGTACAGCATAACAATGAGAGCCGGGGAGCTTGCATTGGCACTTACCCGAGCAATGAGCTGTTTATTTTTTGGTCCCTTCACAAATGCAGCTCCCTTTTCTCTTCAACAATCCATGCAAAATAATCTGCAGTCCCACCGATGGAGGAGTGGCCCCGTCCCTCCCCCTCCACCACCTTCCTAGACCTCCCTGTTATTGGCTTCCTTCTCCCTTCTCTCCTGCTCTCCCTCGCTCGCTGGCGATGGTTACACCTCCCAGCCTTCCCCCAAGGTGTCAAGAGACTGCTGGGGATCCAGCAGGCAGGGTGGGAGGGACGGGGAGAGGGGGAGGAGGCAGGAGGCACGGTGAATGGACCGGGGAAGGGATGGAATAAAGCTCTGGCTGGTGAAGCCCCCGGCAGAGCTCCTGGCAGGAGCAGACCCGCCGCTGGCTGCAGGAGCTGCCAGGGATGCCCCCGGAGTGCTGGGGCTTGTCCCCCCACGGGCACCTGCAGAGCGCTGAGGGATTGCTCTGCTTCCTGCCAGCAAATCGTCACCCTGCGAATTGACACTGGCTTGAAGTTTTGGGTTGAAATCCTGCCAAATGCTCTCAGTGTCTTTAACAACCAATGCGCTTCCAAACACAGACGTGCAGCACTGGAAATGCCTCGAGGACCCACCTTGGTGCAGACCCCAGCACTGCAGGTTGGGTTGCTCCATGCCTCCGGACACTCCCACCTGCTGCAGCCCCATCCCATCCCATCCCATCCCATCCCATCCCATCCCATCCCATCCCCAGCAGCGGTGCTACCCATGCACCTGCCAAGCTGCTTCCAGAGCCTCCCCCAGCACGGTGGGCTGGAGCTGGTGCTGCTCACCACCACTGACACGTCTCCATCCTGACAGCTCTTGCATGCAAAGGCAATGGCTTTGTCCACAGGCTTACCCAGGAACCTGGCTCACCAAGGGGACTGGGGATGCAGTGTGGAGTGGAGAGGCACAGATACACAAGGCTTTTCCTGCTTTAGGGCCCTTTTACCAGACTAACAGAGCAGTGGTTTAGCGCAAACACTGTCCCTTGGCCTTCTGGTGGCTGTAGTACAATGGGGGTTTCTGTGGGTGCACAGGTGAGGGGTGGTGGGTGCTCTCTGGGTCAAGTTGCCCCACTGGAGCACAAGCCAATGGTCCTTGGCCCGGGCCAGCTACAAGGATCCTTCCCCCAGAGCTGGCACACCTCTGTACTGGCATCACCCATGTCTTGGTGACACACAGGAGCCAGGATGCGCACCCTGACTGCTGCACAGGGATGTGGGGTCACAGGATCACAGAAGGGTTGAAGGGCACCTGGAAAACCACCTTGTTCCAGCCCAGGCCATGGGCAGGGCACTAGACCAAGGTGCTCTAAGCCCCATCAAACCTCTGGGTGAGGAAGAAGGGTTTGGTGTTTGCCCCAGATCCCCTTCCTGATTCCAAGGAGAAAACCTCTCCCTAGACCTCTGTCTCTTGGAAAACTTCTTCCACACATTGCTGAATGAGCAGACAAATCCCCAACATCCCAAATTAAAAATACCATTACAACATACAGCAGTACATCCCAACATTGCAGCACAGCCATCAGGTGAAATAATGTCCTGGAGCAGCTCAGCAGAACGCAGCCAGAGATCCTTCCAGCAGGGATAGCCCCAGCACAGCACACGGGGTTGCTTGCCAGGGATAGGATTGGTAATGGACCATGTAATGAGCCACCCTGCAGCTACACTCAGGACTTTTCCAACAAATGCAAGTGTGAGTGAAGGTTACTGTGCTGGAGAGACACAAAAATGGACCTTGTGGTCACAGTCAGGAAGCTGGGCAACTCCAGGTGAGGGGCTTTTAATCTCCCACTGGTTCCTTCATCAAAGAGATTTGAATAACACCATCATAAAAGTCTGTCCTGCTGCTCTTTCTGATCAACTCTAACATATTTGTAATAAAAAAAATTATCAGGTTAGGGTGCTTTAACAAAAAAAATTAAAATATAAAAGCACAATCAATATTTATCAGTCTGTTGTGCTGTTCAGTTCTGAAGGCAAGGAACAAAATCCAATTTCTGCTCAGCCAGTCCTAGGAAATGACATTTTGCAGCATGAGAAAACGAGGTTCTAGTTTCTAAGAATATATCCACTAGTGGGTTCCAAATAACTGTGTTATCAATCATTCTGCTCCTGGGAATGAGAGTATCAACAGCTGGATTCAGGGAGAAACCTCCTCTCCTCCCTTTGGCAGGGTAGTGAGCCTGTCCCTGTCATTGATTGGGCATTCCTAACAGCAACACGGTACAGAAATTTCTCCTGGTACATCTCTGTCAGGTGCCTCAAATATGTCATAATATTTTCTTCCAATTAAGAAAACTCCTAAACTACAGTGATTCTGTGTGTGCTGCTGAACTGTCTGGATTTTTCGCCACCTGTGACACAAGTTCTCTGAGGAAGAAGCAGCATCCTGAGGCAAGGACACCTTCCCTCCACACCAGCATCAGGGGAGGCACTCCTCAAGCCCCCAAACAAGCCAGAGCACCCCGCTGTGAGCCTGCCAGGCAGCAGGGAAATGCAGGCACTGCAAGTAAACTGCCAACACCTGCACCATCCAGACCATGGGAATGCTCAGCTAGGCTAAAGCAGAGGGGGACACCTGGAGAAAAGAAAGGAGCATGTGGTCCTGAGAGGGTTCATGGTCCTGTCACCTCATGGGATCCACCAAACCCAAGTTCCAAGGCTGGCAGCTCCACACACTCTGCTCCCCCTTTGCTCTGAGTGGAGAAGACAAGACCACCTACCCTGCAGCCCCACAGGCTTTATTGACTTCCCTCACCATTTAAAAAGTGCCTTAACTGCAGCTTAATGCCTTTGCTTTTGAAGTGCTGAATCCCCATTACAAAGAGTTTTCCAGCCATGCCCTGCTCTTGATGCTTGCTGTGGCACACAAGGACACTTCTGGGTGCTGCTCAGGCTTCTCAGTTTTTATTATGAAACCATTGCTAGTGCTCTTTTGTATCCAGGAATGAGCATGCTTCCATGTCCTCACACAGCTGTTTTTCTCAGGAAATCCCTTGGATTTCCCAGCTGGGACTCACTAATTTTCAGTACAAGCCACTTTGCTGGAAGCCATAATTAGGAGAAATCTGTGTGAGGGCCTTGCTGCATGCAGGTGGTGTGGACAGGGGGATGGGGAGCGGGACAACAGCCCCTCTGCAGAATAAGGGCCAGTCCTTGAGGACCTTTGTCTGCATTTCTCTCATACTTAAGATCAGTTCTTTGTCCTGGGTGATGTCTGTCCTTGGAGGTAAGGTGTGGTCAGAAAGTCCACACCTGGAATTGCTGCATCCAGATGGGCTCTCACAGGTGTAGGCACAAGGCAGAGCACTGCACCAAACACCTCACCCTGAGAAACCCCCAGGTGAAACAATTCCAGTCCCAGGACCTGCACCAGAATACTGTGTCTGGGGTCACCATTGGCTCTTCCTACACAGAAAAGCCCAGTGCCTTCAAGAATGTTCTCCTGGGAGTTTTTCTTTCCCCCAGGCTGTGACCAGCTTCCCTGGTAACCTCCTCCTGGATATACATTCAAGTGAAACTTACTTAGGGCTCCATAGGGCTCCACCACAATTCATCCTCTGAGCTCCTCAAAAACATTCTGGCTGCTGGGCCAGGAGTCCGAGTTGAGTACCAGCGTGGCCAGCACAGCCACCAGAGCCCTCTGGAAGTCCCAAGGACACTGTGCACTAGTCTCCTGTGCAGGGATTAGTCACCTCTCTCACTCACACTAAAGAAATCTCCATCTGCAATGGAGGATTTTGATTCCCTGCCCAGTATAGGCATTTCTGCCTGGGAAATCCCAGCCTGGAATATGAGAGTCATCATTCCTGGCATTTCAAGTTTTGGCAGAAGGGAAGATTGATGGTGCTGGATGAGCACTTTGCTCACTCTCCATCTTCCTTCATGGGAACTTTCAAATGAGTCACTGTCCTCCAAAACACCATCGTTCCTCTGCCCACGAGGGTTTCTGAGTGTATGAATTTGCACTTGTCTTCCTGAGAGCCCATTGCTGACACAAAATCAGCTCCCCAGGCAGACCTGACCACTCAGAGCATCTGACTTGTCCTAATTTCAGTAACACTTAGTGTATGAAAACTGTACCCTCAGCAACTGATGAGAGTGAGCAGGTCCTTGGAGGTTCCACAGGGAGTCTGGTGTTCTGACTACAAGGGGTCTGCAGCATCTCTTCCATCTTTTATTGTACCTCAGTGCTAGGAGTTTCCCCCTCTCTGCCATCCATCATCTCACAAACAAATGCCATCCTATTTTGTTGGCCTAACTTCATAGAATCATAGGATGGACTGGGTTGGGAAGGACCTCAAAGCCCATCCAGTTCCCCTCCCTGCCATGAGACAGCTTCCAGTAACCCAGGTTCTCTGAGTCCAACCTAGCCTTGGGCGCTTCCAGGGATGGGCAGCCACAGCTTCTCTGGGCACAGCCTTCCCCAGCTCCCAGGTACTGACATACGTGAAACCATTCAAGGCAGTTTTTCAGTCCTAGACATGTACAAACATTTCAATTTACCCAGTTGCCATTTAATGTGCTGCCTGGTTACTGCTGGAGCAAGCATCTTTCCATCCCCTCAGTAGGATATGGACCCATCAGGTTGCTTTTCTCTAGAGCTATGAATCTTTGACTGGACACTTTTCTTTTTCTAGTACAAGAGTCTTTGCCAGCTTCATCTAAAACCAACATGCAGCATTTTTTCTTCTTTCTGACATACATGCATATAAACACACACACATGCACACTCCCTAATAGTCCTTAATGCCACCAAACATCATTTTTATTGACTGCTCTTCCAGATTAGCTTTCCAGGTCTCTGCATTATGTAACAGTTAATTCATTGCTTTTGTTACCAAATCCCTTGTTTTCCTGTTTGGGTTTTTATTACTGTTATTATTTCTGATTTTATCTTCCTTAACAATGATAGATTCTTAGCTAAGAATATCTTCAATGGCTGCAGAACTGTGTGCATGCTGTGGAGGAGACAGCACCTATCAAAGTTTTCTTAAGCAACCCTCATTTAGAACACACATTATTTTTTCTCATTTTTTTCCTCCAATCGTTTCTTGTTTGTAATTGTTCCCAACTTAGGAAAATTGACCACTTTCAAGTGCCTTGCATACATATTATCAATTTAGGATCACATTCTGCTCAGTACAAATGCAATTAGGGCATTTAAGCAACCATTAATTCTGAGTTCAGTAATCAATTCACCTTTATCTGTCCGACTAAGGCCTGATACAGAATCACACCAAATTCACTGCAATACTTTCGGTAACAGAAAATTATCATCTGTCATTTTTAGAAACCGTGGGGCTGCGTATTGGCAGCAGCACGAGTCCTTCAGCATCTATCCCTGAGGCTGCAAAGCTGTTCTGGGAACATGGATTTTCTTTCACTTTGTTATGAAGCTGTTTAGGGAAGCTATTTGTCCATCCCCCTGGTTCGATCCGGCAGTCTGTAGAGATCCATCTGCTGATCCGCCCCAGCCTGAGTGGAAGAGCAGCCCTTGGTGGTATTCTGGGACATGTTCTGCCTCCAGTTCTGGGGTCCCAGCACAGGAAGGACGTGGAGCTGTTGGAGCAAGCCCAAAGGAGGCACCAAAATGATCAAGGGGATGGAGCAGCTCTGCTATGAGGAAACGCTGAGAGGGTTGGGTTTGTTCAGCCTGGAGAAGAGAAGGTTTGGGGGTGACCTCATTGTGGCCTTCCAGCCCCTGAAGCATCTCCAAGAGAGCTGGAGAGGGATTTTAGAGGGTGTGAGGACTAAAGGAAGGAAAATTTGCTGTTACCTGAGACAACCCAAGACAGAGAAAGTGAGGATGCTTCAGCTGTGGGAACAGAGGCCCTGGATCTTCCAGGCCAAGGAATTCTCAGCCTGTAGGATTAGGTACAGCAACGTAGGAGCAACGGCAGCAGAAAACTCAGGCCAAGCTACTGGGGAGCGCTGACTCTGACTGGAGGTGCTGGCCCAGGTGCCCTCACCTTTAAGGCTCATTTAGTCCAACCTAGAAGCTCTGGGTTTTGAAACACTTGGGATAGGGAAAGGGGAATTAGAAACAATTTTTGAAGTTATAAACCTGATTTCAATTATATTCATAGAAACACAGGATGGTTTGGGTTGGTAGGGATCTTAAAGCTTTTCTTGTTCCACTCCCTGCCATGGAAAGGCACACCTTCCACTAGACCAGACTGCTCAGAGCCCTGTCCAACCTGGCCTTGAACACTTCCAGGGATAGAGTGTCAACAACTTCTCTATTGTCTATAAAATTTAAAAAAATTGTTGATAAACAGACATTTTCAGATGATGGAAAAGGGAATTCAAGTGATCTGATGTTCCATTTAAGCTCAGCAGTCAAGTCCTGGCTGGCAGAAATGTGGGACAGAAACACAGGGGCCCTGGGGCTCCCACACCTGGGCTGCAGGGGGACAACTAGCAGTGATGAGGTTTTACATAAGCAGAATCCCAGCACCTCCTTTGTTCTGAGTGTTTCTGAGTTGCCAGAATGGGTTCAATAAGAGGGACATTTTGGGATGTTGATGGAGAGGTGACACAGATGCCAGTGAGCTGCCATTAGCTCTGTGTGCCCTTAGGACGATTGCAGCATTTAGTCTTGTGGAAACGACCACTGGAACTGGGACAGGAGCACGAAGGGTGAGGCTGAAGCTGTTACAGACACCCAACAGCACTAATGGCACTGGAAGGGGCAAAGAGCAAATTATTCAGTGGCTGGGCTGAGAGAACAAACCAAAACTATTTCAGATAAAGCAATTAGTTATAGCCTAGTGTTTCACCTCCTTTGAGCTGGGGGTCAGGGCAAGATAGTGATCTTGTGTAAGTAGGGAGATGAAAAACAGTTTGACAATTTAGGAAAAAATCAATTTCAGCAAACTATCAGAAGACCATTCACAATGAAGAACTACAACTGCAATGTTTATGACATGATATTTTTTTCCCTGTATGGAACTCCAGCAGGAACCTGTGAACTTGTTGAGCCAACAAAATATATTTCATTTGCAAAAAAACCACTTCTTAAAAATTTTTTTAATTCATTTCACTTCCAGATATTTTTCTTCTGTTCTAGCTGAGCTGAATTTCTCTGAGGCTCCACCAAGTGAGAGTTTACTACATGGGACTGGGAAGGAAGCTGAGGTACGTCTGGAAAGGCTTCATGGGCACATCTGCTGTTGCCATCACTGATGGCATCACGGGCACAGCCATTACCAAGCTTGCTTTCTCCATCCTTCCAGCCATTTATAGCTAATCTCACCAGGGCTCAAGTTTTTCCAGTCTCTGGATCACAGAATAGAGCTGGTGCCCCTGGGGCTGCTCCTCACCATGGCACGTGTCTGCAGCACAGAGGATGGAACTGTGTTTCCAGAGTTTATCCCTCCTCAGCCACAGGCTGGGAGGGACTGAGATGCAGTTAAGCAGTTCCCCAGCCTGCACTACTTTTTAGCTCAATTTCCATTTCCTAAACCACTGCTGACGTCTGTCTAAATAATCATTAACTCCACAACCATGCTGAGTTTTAGCTTTGCTGAGCATCTCACAGCAGATTTGGAGCTCTGGAAAGGATGCTGAGCTTAAGAAGCTGCTGCTCTGTGTGTCTGTCCCATCTCACTGACTGTTTTTCCCAAAACACACACAAACACACACCCTACGTGCATGTGTGCTCTCTTTCATGTGAGCTGCCTAAGTGGATACTTGCTGTCAGATCTTCCAAGCCACAGCACATTTTTAATCAGTTAGATAATTCAATCATTCATTTCAGACCTGCTCTGCACAGCTGTCATTTGCAAGCATCAAAGCTTCTGTATCAAAAAACCACGCAGGCTGGGGGCTCATTCAGGCATTGCTGTTTCAAAGTGCTGAGGGGGGTGCAAAGAAAAAGAACTAACAGGATGAATTAAATGAACTTATTAGAAATACTTCTGAAGCTGCCACCCAACTGTCCTCTGCAGACAACAATGGCATGGCACAAGGGCAGGTCAGGCATCTGCAGGATTTGTAAGGTATTTGCAAATCTCACTCTTACGTTGCAGAGTGGGGAGAATGGAGGCAGGGGGTGTCACATGGAGCTTCCTGCCTGAGATGCTCAAAGCCACAGAATGGGATTTGGATGTCTGGTTCTCATTAAAATTAATGGAAATTGGGTGCCCAGACCTACAGGCAGCTTTCAAAAGCTGTGTCTCCATTTATAATTAATGTTCCCAACAGAAAGACTAAATATTTATACAATAGTTCACATTATATGCAAAGTGGGAAAGGTGCCTCTTGGAAGATCAGGGACCCAGAGAAGGCGGATCCGATGGGGTGTCAGGCTTAATCCACGTTGTCTTGTTTAAAGCTCTTCTACTTGCAAATCTCCAGCAGCTCCCATTGGATGAGCACCTGGGTGGTAGCTCAGCAACGATGAAGTTCTCAGGCTACAATGCAGCAAATTAAAATGGCAGATTAACAGCTTTCCTGGGTTCTTTTTCTCTCCCTCCCCACAGCTCTGACTTTCTTCATCCACTCACTTTGTCTCCGCAAATCCCAATTTCCAGTATGAAAGCTGCTCAGTGCTGTTGTAAGAGAGCAGTGGAGCTCAAGCCACGAGCACTGTCCTGGTCAGAGGTGCTATAGGTGGGAGAAGCCAAGGAAAAGTGACAGTGATGTGCCTCCAGGCATTAGCAGAGCCATGGCTGGATCTGCTCCACTGCATTTGCTCTGGAGGGATGGAGTAATTCAGGGTACAAAGCTGGGGTTTGGACCCTGAGGGTGTTTGGGGGATCTGTGCTCTGGGATAAAAGCTTGGCACTCCTGCAGGAAAAGTTCAAAGGAAACAAGTCCTGTCCTGGTTTGTCTGTCCCTGGAGGAAACCCTTCTTCAGCTGGACCATCTCTAAACTCTGCCCCAGCTGATCCACTGAGAAGATGTCCATGGGAGCTTGGGCTTCATGTACCCAGCAGCCTCAGAGTCTCACTCAGAAGAGATCCTGGGCTGGGCTCAAGACAAACTCTTAGGGTGGGCTTGATGATCACAGTGTTTTACAGCACCTTAATTGAGGAGATTCAACTCCTCCAACCTTTGAAAATCAGCCTTTTAACTTTATTCTTCCTTACTTTTCTATTCTTCTTACCTAAAGCCACCAGACGGAGAAGCTCTGCTGACTCAGGGAACATGAAAACAGCTCCAGTCTGCTCCCCTCTTGAGCATCTCTGGGTTTGTCAAGCTCTGACAAATGTACTGAGAGCTCACATCTGTAGATCCCCAGCTTCTAGGGTGTGAGCTGTAGCTCCAGCTTCACTGAAAGGACACAAAGCTCAGCCAAAGGACAAGTCATCTGCTCTGTGTCTGTGGACAAGCAACCTCTGTTACAAAGGGTTCACTCCCACCCTTTAGCTTCTGGTCACTTGGCTCTTTTCTCCTACCCTGGAAATCATCAGTAGCTCATGTTGCCTTTCCACATGACCTTGGGTGCCCTACACAGGTCTTTCTGTGGTTCTCCTGACCCTCCTGACCACATCTCACAGCACAACATGGGCTATGTTTGGTGTCGAGGCTGGCCTAGCACAGCTACACAAAGCTGCATCATGGAATCACAGAATATGCTGAATTGGAAGGGACCCACAGGGATCATCCAGTCCAGCTCCTGGCTCTGCACAGACATCCCAACAATCCCCCCTGTGCCTGGGAGTGTTGTCCTGTCTGGAGCTCTGGCAGCCTTGGGGCTGTGACCATTCCCTGGGGAGCCTGTTCAGTGCCTGATCTCCTCTGGGGGTAGAACCTGTTCCTGATATCCAGCCTGACCCTCCCAATGCAGCTCCAGCCATTCCCTTGGGTTCTGTCACTGTCCTTGGTGCTGCCCCTGCGCTTCCCCTCATGAGGAAACTGCAGACTGCCTTGAGGTCTCTCCTCAGCCTCTTCTGCTCCAGGCTGAAGAAGCCAAATGCCCTCAGCAGTCAGCCATGACATGGAAGTGAACATGAGCTGCAGCCACATCCCCTGAACCTCGCAGCCTGTGGGGCAGGGCAAAGGGGAGACAAGGCACCATTCCTCAATGACACCACGGCCAGTCTATGTGACATGGCACATTCACTGCTCCATGGTTTGTTCTCTATTGAAACAGTCAGCTTGGCAAGAAAAAAATAAATGCAAATTCAAGGCTTAGAGCTGTTGTCCCCAGATAAGATGCCAGGAGAGCATCAAGGACACATAAAGAACAAAACAGCTTAATTTTCCCAGTGAATACCTGTCTGCTTATTTTTTAATTAAACAACAGTTGGGTGTAGACTTGTGAGACAGCAGAGGGATCCCAAGACAGAGGAGATTAGGTGATCTACACATGTGAGGATGTAAACCCTTCCTAGCACCGAGAGTGTGGCAGCTGAGCCTTGCAGAATCTGCTCCATCACTGAACCTTTCACTGCAACAAGCTTCTGCAAAGGCTCTCTCATTTTTTTGAGCATTTAAACCCAGAAGCAATTACATACTCTGAATCACAGCCAATACTCCATCCTGTCAAACAGGCAGGGGTCATGGGCAGACATTTTAGGAGCAGGTTGGAGAAGCCTCTGCTGACATTTGCCTACAAAAGGACTGGTCCCATCTTCAGGCATGAATATGGACTAGGCTGCCTCTGAAAGTTCCTGCCAGCCCCCTGCAGATCTGTCACTTGTTGATAGATGTGTAGGTAAAAGTCTGAAGGTCTGTATTTTCTTATCACACAGACTCAGGAAGAGATTTCCCCATCCAGAGATCCCTCAGGCCTTGGCCATGGACGGAGGGCTGAGAACCCTGGCAGAATGTCCTGGCCTTGCTCCCAAGGAGCCAAGCCTGCATCCCTGTGGCACAAGAGAGGTTACAGAGAATAGACTGGGACCAAGGGCTCAAACTGCTCAGCCCCAGTAATGCCTCAGACCCCAAACCAATGATCCAACCACCATCCTAAGTCACAGACAGGAATCACAGACTTACAGAAGGGTTTATGTTGGAGAGGACCTTAAAGATCAGCCAATCCAACCTCTGCCATGGGCAGGGACACCTTCCACTATCCAGGGTACTCCAAGCCCTGTCCAACCTGGCCTTGGACACTTCCAGGGATGGTGCAGCCACAGCTTCTCTGGGTACCCTGTGCCAGGGCCTCCCCACCCTCACAGGGAAAAATTTCTTCCCAATATCCCATCTAACCCTGACCTCTGCCAGTGGGAAGCCATTCCCCCTTGTCCTGTCACTCCAGGCCCTTGTCCAAAGTTCCTCTCCAGCTCTCCTGGAGCTCCTTTAGGCACTGGAAGGGGCTCTGAGCTCTGCCTGGAGTTTCCTTTCTCCAGGTGAGCAGCCCCAGCTCTCCCTGGCTGCAGAGCAGAGGGGCTCCAGCCCCTGGAGTACCCATGCTGGGAACAGCCGTGCTCCCAGGGAGAGCTGTGCAGGCTGCTGGGCTGTCAGTGCCCTAGATTGGAGTGGGTAAGCTCCTTTCTGAAGGAAGATAATTGCTCTATTTTAAAACTAAGTGGTTCAAGGAGAAAAACACAGGTAAGAGGGCTCGATGCTGTGAGTTTGGGGTGGGAAAGAGGAGATGTGCAGGGCAGAGCAGCTGCACAGCTGCTTTGCTGGATGGTCAAAGGGATGCATGAAAAGCAGCAGTCAGGCTGTCACTGTGCCCCCAGCCCAGCCAAACTGGTGCTGCTGGAGAGAGCAGAGACCAAGGTGGGAGAAGTTGCTGCCCCTACTTGGAGTCCTGAGCTGCGAGGCTGAACATCTTTAAAATCCAGAAGGGAAAAGTGCCAGATGGAACAAAGATCCTCTGTCTCTTTTCACCTGTCCCTTCTCCACCTGCAAGTTCAGGTTTGTGGCCATAAAGGAAATTCCCAGAACACTCTGGCTCAGCCCTGTAGGCCAGGTCTGAGAGCTGGCATTGAGCTGGACCCCGGGACCAGTCGTACATTTTTTTGTGGCCATTTGTGTTGTGCTGCCCAAGGTGGATCCATTGAGGTGTCTTAATAAATCCCTACTTTATTCTTTAGCTCCGTCTAGTCTCTGTTCTAGGTCAGCCTTCACAAGGCATCAGAGCAGCCTGGCCACACAGAGGGACAGCCCCCACCACGGGGACAGCCCCCACCACTGGGACAGCTCCCATGGAAGCTGCTCCAGGGAAAATAGTTGCTGCTTTGGCAAGCAGTCTCCCAGAGCAAAGACCAACAAACAGGAGCAGACAACAACAGAGCCATTAATAAGAGCAAGCCTGGCATGTCCCTGGACCCCCTCTACACTGTGATCAGAGATTTCAACAGGCAAGTACAGCCGAGGCCTCTTCAGCAGAGTTTTGTCTTTGCTGCTTAAAATTCCATAGCTCCCCTTTCCAAGTGGGCAGGAAAGAAACAGTTTTTGTACGTTCACAGCCCGCCCCCCTCGTCCCCATTTGTATGGAGGAAACTCTCTGGCTTGAACCTGGCAGGCTCTGGCCTGAATGGGAAGGACACCAAGAGGCTTGAAGGATGTGTCAGCTGACCCCTAGGGCCAGCATTGGCCCTGGTAGGGACGGGTCCTGTCTGAAGGTCCCTTGGAAGGAGGTCAGAGAGACACATTTGATGCTCAGCAGCCTGTTTTGCACGAGGATCAGCCTGGGAACAGCTCCCAGCTTCCCCCATGTGGGCATCCTTGCTGCTTCTCCCCTCCTCTCTGCACAGGGACAGAGCCATGTTGCTGGCAGGTCTGCTGCTCATCCATCCACACACGAAGGAAATGTGCACTTGGTGAGCACAGCCATGGCTTGCCTTCAGGCAGTATCGCAAGACAATGATGTAAAACCCATTTTTGGGGAACCCTGTGACCTGGAAACAATGGTGGAAGCACTCAGCTGGCCCCTTATACAGGACCTGAATATTATTTGTGCAAAATGTTGCTTTCAAGCCAAGGCTGGCTGCCCTGCCTTGTCTGAGAGCTATTTGCTGTCATGTCTGGTCAGAGTTAAGGTTACTGAGAACGTTCATGACACATTTTCTCTCGCATACAGCCAAGGCCCCTCTTCCACACAACAAGAACCCAGAAGAAGCAGAAGGATGCAGTAAGTGGCCTGCAAAGCTTTGTTCCCCTTAGAATAGTTTTGCAGCTAAGAATGCACAACTGTAACTTAGCACGAGTGTCTGGAAAAGAGAAGTCCTCGGGCCTTGCCTGGGTAACCCTTGTCATGACTGTGGGTCCCTGCAGCCACTGCTTCCAGCTGCCAACCTCAGCTGGCCAAGCTGCAGAACCAGAATCGAGGAATCACATAAGGGTTTGGGTTGGAAGGGACCTTAAACGTCATCTTCTTCTACCCCATTCCATGGGCAAGGACACCTTCCACTATCCCAGGCTGCTCCAAGCCCCATCCAACCTGGCCTTGAGCACGTCCAGGGATGGGGGAGCCAGAGCTGCTCTGAGCACCCTGTGCCAGGGCCTCAGCCCCCTCACAGGGAAGAATTCCTTCCCAATATCTAATTTAAACCTACTCTGTCAGTTTGAAGCCATTCCCCCTTGTCCTGTCACTCAATCCCTTGCCCAAAGTCCCTCTCTAGCTCTCTTGTAGCCACTGCAGGTACTGGAAGGCCACAACAAGGTCACACTGGAGCCTTCCCTTTTCCAGGCTGAACAATCCCAATTGTCTCAGCCTTTCCTCATACGGGAGGTGTTTCTCTCCTATGAGACAAAAGGGACTCTGCTGTCAAGCCACCCCTTCCCTCCCCATGGCCTGCAGCCCCTCTCTCACAGCAGCTCATCCTGTGAGCCTTATCTTTGCCACACGCAACCTCAGCTCTTTGTCCCTCAGGATGGGCTCAGAGAACTCTCCAAAGCCAACGAAGCGGCTCCATCCCCTCATTAACTCACAGGGCCTGTCTCCCTTGATTAGATTGTGCTGACTCTGCTTGCACATCACACTTGCTGCTCTAGATGCAGGGACACTGGGGCATTTCCAGCTGGGACACAGACAAAAGGAGGAGATAGCAGAGCCTTGGTTACCACCAGAGCAATTCAGGACAAATAATTAGAGGCTTTCATGGCTAATTGGATCTGTACTGTCAATCCAGGACAGGAGATGCCTTAACCCACACTGCCTGCCTGAGATTGCTAAGCAGGCCAGAAATAAACTGCAGCACTGGTCCAAAGCTCATCAGCCTTCAGCTTCCACCCTGCGTGCTCCCTGCCAGCCCTGCTACAGCACAGCCTGTCCAACGGGGCACTGCAGCTCCCCTGCCCTTTTCCATGGCCTCCCAGCCATGCCAGCACACCTGGAGTCCACCTGGGCTAGCTGAGAGGCCTCCAACGTGCTGACCTCAGTGTGTCATGGCTGCCTTGAACAAGAAGATGCAGTTTTCAAACTGAAGTCAAAGGGTGAGTGAAGAAGAAGTTGGGAAGAGGCAGAGGCAGAGATCAGGGCTAGCAGGGACTGGCAGCCCAAGGTGTTTTCCAAGAAAGGCTTGTGAGCTGGCAGTACCCAGATTAAACCTGCCTGTTTGCAGCTACAGGACAAGACTCCATTCCCATTTCCAAGCTCACTCTCAACCTGAGAGTGAGCTCATTCCTGTCCTTCTCTGCCCAAACCTCCCTTCCAGGTCCTGGGAGTGCTGGTGCTTGAAGATAAGACATACAAACAAGAACAAACACCTTGCCATGACTGCCAGGCACCCAGACCCTTCCCCCTGAGCACCTTCAGCATCTGATGATCTTCAAGGAGCCTGGGTGCCTGAGCTCATGCCCTGTGTGCAAGGCTGGGGGCCGTGCAGGGAAACACAGCAAACAGAAATGGCTTGTGCTGCTTGGGACCACAACCTGCACAACTTCTGCCTCTGCCAGGGGAAAGCCGGGCACGGGACACATAGGAAGGCAAAGTCACAGAAAGGACAGGGCCAGGCAAAAATAGAATAACCTACTTGAAAGTAGGACAACATCCCTAAAGAGTAGGACATCTGGTCACTGCAGCAGGAGGAGCAAATGCAGAGCAGGCGGCTTGGCCACGCACACCTCACCTGATGGAGACATCCCAGTGCAGATGTGTGCTGTGCTCAGGCAAACAGCTGGAATGTGCAATCCCCAGCCACAGCAGAGCAGCTCTCAGTGTCTCTGAGATGGCTTCTAGACTTGCTGCTGCCAGCCAGTCTGTCTGTCCTGCCCAGAGCAGTGTCCCACCCCCAGGAGCCTGTGGGATGTGTGCCCAAACCAACAGCTGATCCCTTCTACCTGATTGCTAAACGCAGGGTTTTACAAGAAATGACCACCAAAAAAACCAAAACAAAAGGAGATTCCTCATGTGCCAGACCACAGACGTGCCAAAACATGTTTAATGCTCCCTCTCCAAGGCCACCCCTCCCCTGGCTCCAGCCCACCCACCTCTGCTGGACTCCTTGTCCCCAGTGCCTCCCCCCAGCCAGGCTGACAGCTCCTTAGCAGAGCACAGCTCAGAAAGGACATGGATAAGGAGTGATTAAATTCATCACTGAGCTCGTGTTAGCACCTTCACAAGCTCCACAGCATCAGGCTGCAGCTAGGCCAGGCAGGACGGGTGTTTTGGAAGGAAACAAGAAAGTGCCTGCTGCAGGTAGGGGACTCATCAAAGGAGCCTCAGTGCTCCTTGCAGAGAGGAGTTAACACCACGTCGCTGCTCCTGGGCCAGTTTCCTACCCAGCCTTGGCAGGACAGGCAGTTTTCTTGGCTTAGGACTCTGTGCTGGAACGGAAACTCAGAGCATCAGGTCTCAGGACACCATTCAAAGCCCTGCTCCTTGTTCCTGCTCTCAAAGGAGGCAGTAGGAAACCATCCAGGTCCCTTTCCAGAAAGCTTTAAGCCTCTCCCCTCCAGAGGAAGGTCTCCCTGCCAGATGTGATAAACTCAGACTTGCCAAAAGCAGTGTGAGGCCGCCTTGAGGTGAGGAGTGACCCACAGCATTCCCCTCAGCTGAGGTGAGTGTTTGTGGACTAGCCCGATGGCTGAGCCCACCCTGAGAAAAGCCAGAGAGACCATTGTGCCAGTATCCCCATGTCAGATCCCTTTAAAGCTGTCCCCCACAATGATCTTTTGCCTGCATGGAGTTGAGGAGCTCAGCCCCTCACGCTGAGCTGGGGAGTCTGCACACCAGCCTGGAACAGAGCTGAGAGGTGAAGAAAGGCTCCTCTGGTCTTTGCTAGGGCTGCTACAGTGGCTTTCAGAGAGGAAAAGGCTTTGGGGGTAGAGGGAGGGATCAGGCAGAGCAGGTTCAGGCAGCAGTGAAGCAGGAGGATGGTCTGCACAGGAGACACCACAACCTCCAGCCCAGGGCTGCCTGGGTCCTGTTTTGAGGGTCAGGGTTGATGCCTTTGGGCTCCCAGCAGTGAAGTTCAGTTTTTCAGCAGCAGGGTGCAGGCACAGCTGGCTCTGAGCTCTCTGCAGGGGCACAGCCTGGCTGTTCACAGCCACTCACCACCTCAGCATCCCGGGAAACAGCCCAGAACCACCACCTCCCTCACACTTCATCACTAACCATTTTCCTGTCACACTGCTGCCAGGAAGAAAGAACCAAAAGTGCTCACTCTGGGACAATGATTTTTAAATTTTTAATTCAGATTGTCTTTCATCCCATGCAAAGGAATTTCAACTGAGGAATCACCTCAAACCCACAGAGAAGAACATAATTCTGACGTGACCAACATTGTCCTTTAATTAAAAAAGATATTTCAGAAAAGCAACCTCATTTATCAAACATTCTAATTCCCATCCTGCCCTCTATCTCCCCCCCAAGGTATATCTGCAAAAGTGGCAGCAGATGAGCTCCACTCTGATCAATACCCACAGGGTCTGACAGTGGCCTGGAGGCTGAGGACACCTCATTCATAGCACCAGAAGGCTGCTCCTCACACCAAGAGCTTCTCATCCCACCGACACAGGAGCCCATGCCTGCAAATCTGCCGAGACACTGCTCATTTTACTGCCTAGAAAGGCCTGACACCTTCCCAGGGCTATTGCCGTCGCTCAGACCAAGATGACCTGCAAGGCAGCTTCAGTGGGATTGTCCACATTCACAGCTTTCTGCTCCTGTACACCAGGGAACTACAGCAAACACACACCTGAACAAAGGAATGGGCATGCCAGGGACGCTGCTCCTCCGGCTCATGTCTTACACACCCCTGGATGAAGGGGTGCTTCTGACAGCTGAGCCTGCTGCCTCACACAGAAGAAAGCTGGAGACACACTGGACAAGGAAGCAGCTGGCCAGGAACCTGAATGCAGAAAAATCCTTGCAGCAAACTCTCTGCCAGGCCTCAAATCCTCCAAAACCCCTGCACTACGTTCTTCCCTGAACTGCCTGAGAAGAATTGCAGCTTTGAGATAGCGTGAAACCACTTGAGCACAAACTTAATCCCACAGTGCTCCATCCTGGAGGCTCTCAGGGAAGAGCAGCCGCCTTCCAGCTCAGCTCCTGTCACTTCTCCCAGCAGCACTTGTAAGAGGATGGTGTTCCCAGTGGTGATCCCTCCAGCCTCAGGCACTGCGGGGCTTGCAGAGAGGTGGGCACGCAGCGCCTTGAGCAGCCTGTCCTGCACCCTGCTGCTGATCCAGGGGATGGCACGGCCCGAGGAGCACCCCATCCCTCCTGCTCGGGGGTAACCCAGCTCGGGGGGCACCCCATCCCTCCTGCCCGGGGATAACCCAGCTCGGGGGGCACCCCATCCTTCCTGCCCGGGGGTAACACAGCTCCTGGGGCACCCCATCCCTCCTGCCCGGGGATAACCCAGCTCGGGGGGCACCCCATCCCTCCTGCCCGGGATGAGCACCCCATCCCTCCTGCATGGTACACTCTAAAAACTCACCATTTCCTTTTTAATTTTTTTTTATGGTTAACTGGAACCAATGTCGTTCACATCAGCTGAAATATTTCATTTCCATTTCTACTTTTCCAGAAAGAAATACTCTTTGCAAGTGACTTGCGCTGAAAATGTCAATTTAGGGATGGGTACCTGGACGGCACTTTCCACCTGGCTCTGCAGGGAGGACTTGGGATGCAGGAGCACCTCATCCCCTCTGCCCGGGGTAACAGAGCCCAGGAGCACCCCCCATCCCTCCTGCCAGGGGGTAACACAGCCCGGGGGACACCCCATCCTTCCTGCCCGAGGGTAACACAGCCCAGGAACCCCTCATCCTTCCTGCCCGGGAGTAACACAGCTCCGGGGCACCTCTTTCCCTTCGGTACAGGGTGTAAGGATAACACAGCCTGGGGGCACCCCATTGTTTCGGCACGTGGGACAACACAGCCCCCGGAGCACCCTGCTCTCTCTAGAACAGGGACAGCACAGCCCGGGGACACCTCCATCCCTCCGAGGACAGCACAGCGCCGGGAGCAACCCCTTCTCTCCGTCGCGGGGATAATACAGCCCGAGGGCACCTCCATCGCCCCTGGCACAGAGAACAACACAGCGGATAGCAGGGAGGGCACCCCTAACCCTGCAGCACGTGGGGGACACAACCCGGGGACACCCCCATCCCTGGAACACGGGGATAACACAGCCCGGGGACACCCCCATGCCTCCAACACAGGGATAACACAGCCCGGGGACACCCCCATCCCTGGAACACGGGGATAACACAGCCTGGGGACACCCCCATCCCTCCGGCAGCGGGATGACACAATTCCGGGGGCACCCCATCCCTCCAGTACGAGGGATAACGCAATCCAGGAGCACCTCTACGCCGCCGGCATGAGGATAACACGGCTTGGAGGCACCTCAGTCCCTCCAGCACGGGGGATAACACAACCCCAGGGGCATCCCCATCCCTCCGGCACGAGGATAACACAGCCCGGCTATGTCTCCGCCACTGCTGTGCCATAACGGCGGCGGCACCTCCATCCATCCCCCGGCACGGAAGCCGGGAGCTGAGCCGCCCTCCCGACCTCACCGCTCCCCCGAGGCGGAGATGCTGCTGCGGGCGGGAGGCATACGCTCGCTCGCTCACTCGCTCACTCACCCCGTGCCTGCTCGCCGTGCCCGTGTCCCGGACGGGTGCCGGTGTCCCGGGCGTGTGCCGGTGTCCCCGGGACGCTCCCGGGTCGCGGCCATGGGGGAGCGGCCCGGCCCCTGCCCGGGCCCGCCGCGCTGCAGCGCCCGCAGCGCCCGCGGGGGGGCGGCAGAGAGCGGCCCGGCCCGTGCTGCCCCCTGGCGGCCCGGCCGCGCACGGACACGGGTGCGCCCCGCCTGGAGGGGAGCCCCTTCCGTGGGGTGAGAAACACTCACCAGCCCCTTCCGTGGGGTGAGAAACACTCGCCCCTTCTCTCCTCTCCTTGGATATGGCAAGGAACTCGTGAGGGGTCTGAAAGCCAGGGAATAAAACGGAGTTGATATAGGAGACAAATTTCAGGATATTTCCTCAGTGCAAGTTAAGTGGAAAGCTGTGCCAGAGCCTGGATGGGGCAATGGCGTGTCCCTGGCTGACACTTGCTGTGATTTTGCAGAGTAGCTGCCCCTCGGTGCCACAGTAGGCATTTCTCCACCTCTGTGCAATTCTTTTTAAAGTTTTTCACAGCAAGTCACACAAGCTAAACCCCTGCAGTGCTTTTGGGGCAGTGTGAGCACCTTGAGGGCCTCGTTGGGGGTGGAGGAGTGGTGGAAGAAGACAGGAGGGGTGGTGGGAGTTCTGCAGATCGCTGGTGTGGGGAGGGGCTCTGGAGAGCTCTGTGATGGGCTGGAGAGCAGGGCTGGGGTAGCAGGTTGTGGTGACCCAGGACAGTGCTCAACCTCCTGAGCCTCAGGCACTCCCCAGGGTAGGAGGGGAAGGAGGTGGAGTGTGCAGGAGCTGCATTCCCTCCAGGCAGCAGCTGCCCTCTGCCTGTGCACGGAGCCTCCATGGGCCGATGGACCAGACGTGTGCTCAGCATCCTCCCTGGCGTTGCTAAGAGACGGGATCCCACGGGATGCTGCGGTGCCAGAGCTGAGCCCTGCACAGCACATCGGCAGGAGAACCTCTGGATGAGGGGAGGATGATGGGGGTGATCACACAAAAGGCTGCGGGGAGGTACTGGGAGGGAGAAAGCCCCGCACCTCTCAGGGAAAGCTCTGCAGTGGGGACAAAAGGGTCAGGGCCAGGAGGAGGGAGAGCTGAGCATCAGCAGGATGATGGCAATCTGGAGAGAGGTCTCCAGAGGGTTCCAGGTCAGGGAGGTCACTCTGAAGTGAGGTATTTCTGTGAGCAGCCCATTCCCCTTCCTGGGGCCAGGGAGGCTTTTGGGCAGCAGCTGACACGTGCAGGAGGGGAGGCTGAGGGAGCTCCTGGCAGAGGGGAGAGCAGGGGGGTACTGAGGGCAAGGATGGGCGCACTGGGAGCTGGGCAGTTCGGGGCTGCCCTGCCTGGGGCATTCACACTGGGTTGAGAAATACTCACTTGGCCCCTTTTGTCTTCTCTCTTTTGATATGGCAAGGAACTGTGAGTGGTCTGAAAGCCAGGGAGAAAAACAGTCGGAGTTGATATAGGAGACAAATTTCAGGATATTTCCCTGGTGCACATTAGGTGGAAAACTGTCCCAGAGCCTGGATGGGGCAATGGCGTGTCCCTGGCTGACACTTGCTGTGATTTTGCAGAGTAGCTGCCCCTCGGTGCCACAGTAGGCATTTCTCCACCTCTGTGCAATTCTTTTTAAAGTTTTTCACAGCAATTCACACAAGCTAGAACCTTTCTTTGCTTTTTAGGTGACCACCCTTCCTATCATGCGAATTAAGATTTTAATCACACATTGGGATGCTGGCAGCACAAAGGAGGCCCCAGGAGAGTGCAGAAGGAAGTACAAAACACGACAGACTGACTGTGCTGCTCTGCATCCTTTGGCATTCCCTGGCTGAGCACCCCATGCAGGTGCAGACATCAAGTCTGAAGTCCTGGGCTGCACTGACAAAGCAAATTAGGGGATGGCTGCTCCAAGCAGGCAGCTCAGCAGGATCTCCCAGGACTTTACATCCCACTGGGCTCCCCAGGCAGTCCTTGGTGATGTTACTGGTTGCGGGACAGTGGGTGCCACCGTCTGGGCTGGTTTCAGCCTGGAGTTGGGCAGGATTGTGCTGGTGGAGGGATGGACCCCTGTCTGTCACCAAAACACAAGAGTCCTTCCATAGTTTGTTGAACCTTCATCCCAAATTTTTGTATTTTTGATGTGGTATTGTTGGTAATTTAAAATTATGGATTCCTTTAACATCAGTCTGGTGTCCTGGTAGATGACAAGACCTTGTTTTATTTGTAATTCTTCCCAGCTGGCAGCTCCTTCCCCCCTCATTACGAGTCTGTGCCCCCACCCACATGGGCCGTGTTCTCCTTTCTCTGGGAGCCCCTCTCCCTGCTGCCCTGGGCAGAGCTCAGCTTTTGGCAGGGCAGAGCTCCTGGAAACACAGGGGCTTTGTCCAGAGAAGTCAATCACCTTGAACAGAGCCCAGCTGGGTTAACACTCAGGTTCCAAATGTGCTTCCAATCAGGGGGATCATCTGAGAAACAAAAGGCTCCTGCTGGCAAAATGAAGCTGCTAGATCAGCCCAGGAGCAGCTCCTGTTTTCCCTGGTTTGATGGGAAGCTGTGAAGCCTTCCAGCTCACTGCCTTCAGCCACCTCTTGCCACCCATGGCACTTTCTGGGCTGACACTCAGGTGAGGGGGCCTGGCTCTCCCAGGATCCAAACCCAGGTTCCCCAGGGGCTGTGCTAGAGCCTGGAAGGTGCTGTTTGAAGGCAGCTTTTCCCTTCACAGCACTGCTGCAAATTCCTGGCACCAGTGTGGCAGGTGCCAGCCTGTCCCTGAGGTGAACGCTGGGCCCAGCACTGGGCCCGGGCCTGCTCCAGGCTGCCCAGCTCTGCCTCACGTTCTCAGTGCCACCTTCCCCACAGAGCCCACCCCCTCCTTTCTTGGAGGATGGGATCCAGAGGGGAAGAGCTAGTGGCAGGTGTTGGTGGGGAAGGCACAGCCCTACCAAAATCCAGGGATCACAGGCAGACCCAGCACCACCCTGCACGCTCCATCCCTGCTGGGATTGGACACCAACACATCCAAAGTGCTGATGGTCTGGCTTTCTCTGGATAAACACTCCTGAGCACCAGCCAGAGGACCAAAGAGCTGCTGCCCTGGCTGGGCAGGTAGGATGCTGCATCCCCCAAACTGCTGCACAACAATCAAACCCTGCTGTCCCATCACCCCCCGCCTCACCTGTAGAAGCTGACATCCCAGTTCTGCCTGTTTGGAGAAGAGTGCTTCAAATCTCCCGAGAAAGTGGCTTCCTTCTTCCCAGAAGCACACTCTGAAGTGCACTTTGAGGGCTCCCAGTCCCTGCCAGAGACATCCCTGTTCCTGGGCTGCCTCCCTCTCTGCCGTGCCTCTCAGTGCATGGCAAGCGGGGCCATTTGCCAATGTTTGTGTCTCGACAAACAGTCTGTCAGCATTTTGGTGTGTGGCTTCAGCTGGGATCAGCTCTGCCTTCTCTCCCCATTAAATGGCAGAGCTGTGTGCAAACACCCTGGCATCAAACCATCTGGGGCACGCTCGGGGCCAACTGCAGAGCTCCCGGTGCCATGTGTCACCCACCCCCTGGCACCACGGCCAAGGACGACTGCAGGATTGCCATTCCTGCATTCCGGTGCCATGGCTGGCACAGGGAGCCACCCCTGCCCTGCCCACGGGGCTCTTCTCTCCCACCAGCCGTGCCTAGCTGAGCCCATAGCTCCAGCCGGGCTCACAGGGCAGCAGAGAGCAGCCCTGAATGAAACAGGCCATGGAGGAGCAGCAGAGGTGAGAGAGGCACAGAACCATGGAATATGCTGAGCTGGAAGGGACTCACAAGGATCACCAAGCTAAACTGCTGGCCCTGCACAAGGACTGTTGAGTCCAGCTCTTGGTCCTGCACAGGAGAGCCCCAAGCTGTTGGTGGAAACAACTTCTCATTGCTGACAGTACATGAATCCCACACTCCCTGACAAGCTTCCCTGGCCTTCACTCCTGGAGCTGCTCAGCATTCCCCTCCCTCCCTGGCTTGCTGGGAAGCTGTGGCCCGGGAGATGAGAGCAGGACAGACAGTCTGCTGAGGTGGCACCCTGGTATGGCCCAGCCTTGCTTGCACGGATGCTGTCTGAGCCCTGTGGTAAGACCATGGATATATGGCCAGGTTCTGTCTAGGCCGAAAGGCTCTGCAACTGGTTTCTGGCCCAGAAACCTGGGATTCAGGTGCCTTTACCTTCAGCCTCACCTCTGCTCTGTCCTCCAGCCTCAGCAGCCTGCACCAGGAGCAGATTTTGGCTTCTGCCCAGGGTCACATCCTGCCTTGGTGTGGCTGTTGCAGGAGAAGAGCAAACTGGAAGAGGAGTTGTGTGAGATGTGGTACATCCTGCCTGTCACGGCTGGAGGAGACACCAGTGCCTTGCAGCAGCCAGGGGTCTTCTGAGCTAGCCCAGTGCTCCCACAGAGCATCCATGCTCCCCAGAGCTGTGTTTGCCCCCAGGAAGCTCTTGGCATGTTCCCCTGCCTCTCCTCATGCATTAGTTCCTCATTGCTGCTCTGTGAAGACCTTGAATGGTTCCTTGGAGAAGAGTTCCACATTCCTGCTGGACTCTGCTGAGATGTGGGCTCCCCCAGGCCCACGGTTCCCCTCAGCACCTGCACAGTGAAGGCCTTGTCACTCTCACTTGGCTCCAAATCAGGATTCCAGCTAACACAAATAGTAGATGTGGTGATTTATTTTGCATATCTGAACCTCCTCTTGCTTGGAGAATTCTGGGTCACCATGGAGTGGAGCAACTCAAAGCTGCAAGGACAGGTGACACTCAAAGTGTCACTGGTGGACAAAGTCACCCACCCCCTTGCTGGACAGTCCACAGGCTTAGGGTTTGTGCTGTGGGGCACAGTCCCAATCCTGAGGCTCCATTTTGGTGGTATTACTGGTGATGTGTTCATTTATTATGTTCAAGTGCTATTTCCTTCCAAAATAACACTCTGATGTTTCCTGAGGTTACAAGGACGGAGCAATCAGCATTCCCACCAAGAGAGGCCATGAAGAGCTGCAGATGACAAACATATAACTGATCAAAGATCAGGTTACAGCAATCATTTCCCACTTCTGTCACTGACAGAAATGTGTGTCACACCTGTGATTATCATTAAACTGCAGCAAAAAAACCCCACGATGGAAGCAAGATCAAAAACTGAGCCAGAGCAAACACAGAGCACCCATAACCATTGCCCCATCACAGGAGCCTGATCCCCTTGTGTCTTGGTTTGGAAAGACAGGTACCTGCTAAGGAAGGCAGGAGCCTCCCCTGAAACGGAAAATGTAAAACCCCCCTCCCTCCGAATTGTTATAAATTTGAAATAAAGGGGAGCTCTCAGGCAAAAATATGGGAGCATGGATAACAGTTTGAATAACATTTTGTTATTATGGAAGAAAATAAAAAGATAAAATAAACAATGCAGTAGACCAAAACAACGGTGACAGAGTCAGAACACAACCTGACACCCTGTGGGTCAGGGTGCTGGTAGCAGTCCCACTGGAATTGTTCCTGCAGTCCTCCTGGAGTGTCAGGGGTGGTTCTGCTGGAGCAGGGATCCTGTAGAAGGGTGGAGTCTTCCTCTGAAGATCCAGTGGAAGAGGCAGCTAGTGTTCCTCTGGGAATCCAGTGGAGAAGCTGTGCTTGTGTTCCAGAAACTCTAGATTATATCTGGGTAGGAATGCTTGGCTCCTCCCTCTGGGCTCACGTCGCCCAGTGGATGCTGTAGTTCTTATCAGCCATGCAGGGACATTCCATAGCCTGTTATCAGCAGATGTCCCCCAGAGGGAGGAGTGGGTGTGGAAGAGATAAGGAAAACTGCCCCCTGAACAGAAGAGAACTGCCATACAGATGGCAAATGGAATACAATCTGCTTGGTGATTCAGGACACCTTGCCATGGCTCCCCCAGCCCCAAGCAGAGAGGGCAGAGCAGGGAAATCAGTGCAGACTCCATAGGCAGCTCCTCCCAAAATAGCACGGCCTGCCTCTGTTATCTGCTGCTCTTCAGGAGACCAAGAACATCCATAAACATCCAGCTCCTGGGGCTGGCCAGGAGCAGCAGCCAGCCCCCAGATCATGGCCAGCACACGCTGGGTCCTCACTGAGGGTGGTCAGAGGCCAGGTCTGGGATGGGGATGTGCAGGGCAGAACTGCCTGTCTGCCTGTCCCCCCGTGTGGGCTGGCTGGGACACACCACAAGTGACATCCAGGTGTCCCCCTGTGGTATTGCCCTCCTGGGAATGAACTCGGTCTCAGCAAGGTGTGGGAGCTGCTTGTTCCTGTTCAAATGTTCATCAACACCAGTTTGGTCACAGCCATGCTCAGGGGGAATCATCACAGGGGTGGGACGTGCTGCTGGGGGAGATGCAGGCAGCCAGGATTTTTCTACCCCTGCACAGGGAAGGAGGGGCAGGAATAGGGTCAGAAGTGGGGGGGTAGGGAGAGCAGGGGAGCTGGAAGAGGATAAATCAGTTTGGGATTAGAAGGTGGCACTGGCAGCCTGCCATGTGACAGCCAGGCTTGCGCAGCCAGGAGCCCAGCTGTCAGCCTGGTGGCAGCAATTAAATGAGGTATCGATTGAGGAATTGTTGTCTGCAGGGTTTAAAGATAAGATCGATGGAGACCAAAAGGTTTAGGCTCCGTTTACTAATTAGTCAGGCACGCTTGGGAGAGAAGCCTTTGGAGGCACGGAGAGCTGAGCTGTGTTCGGGCAGCACTGCCACTGTGCTGGGTGCCCCGTCCCTGGCACCACATCCTCACCACTCCTGGTGCTCTGGTGCCAGGGGGTGAGCGGGCACCGGGTGCCAGGGCCAGGGATTTAAATCAGCTGCGTGGGAGCAGTGGGCAGGCTCAGGATTCTGTCTGCTCTGGGATGGCGAGCTGCTTTCCTCCCAAGGCAGGGATGTGGGAAAGAGGGGCTGTGCATGTGCTGGGTCGTGGAGTAAACCAAGAGGGGAGCTGCTCCCTTTGCATTGCAAATTGTCTGGGGGTGAATTGATCCTTTTCTCAGGCTCTGGCATTAATTGCAGCCTGAACACATTTCTCTTCCCCCTGCTCCTTGTGCAGCAAGCCCAGGGACAGAAAGGAGACAAATGTGGCACAGACTTGTGGCTTCTGTGCTGATTCTGTCTGTGCTCACAGAGCCAGGCTGGGGGAGAGCAAGGCGATGGCTTTGTGCCCTGTGTGCTTTGTCCCCTCACTTCCAGACGATGGCCAGGACATGGCCAAACGGGGACAGGCGGGAAATGGGCTCGCCTGGATGTGGTTTGGGTGGCCTTTGAGAGCGTCTCCTTGCTCGTTCATGTGGGAGAGGGGTTCTGTGGCTTCAAAACAGAGTTGCCTTTAAACCAGCCGGGGAGCTGGGCCAGCCCGTGGCTCTCGGCATGTCCCAGTGTCAGCTGTGCCTTGGGAAGAGGCGTCGGCGCGGCTCCCCCTTCCTGGGGCTGCCGCAGAATTCCTCCTTTCATCCCAGCTTACCAGGAACATTCCAGCCGGCAAACAGAGGAGGGTCAGGAGCTGTCCCGGTGGATCCTGTGACCCACAGCCGGCCTGGGGGCACGGCCACCACAGTCATGTGTCACCCACGGCCCGGACCCGCCGCCCGCCCCGTGACACCGCGCAGGGGCTGGCACCGCATGAGCCGGCACCAGCCGGGGGAGCATCCTCGGGCTGCGCCCCCTGCACGGCCCTGTCCTGCCGCCCCTGCAGGGCCAGCCCTGTCCTGCCGCAAGCCTCGTCCTCCAGCCGGGACTGCCATAAACCAGCAGCGGGACGGAGAGAGCCTGGCAGCAGGCGGGGAGCCGCAGTCACCCGGAGCCGGAACGTGCCCCGGGGGTGGCGGGATGAAAGGGAGGGATGGAAAACAGAGATCAAGGACACTGTGACGCCATGTGGCTGTTGCAGGGTGTCTCATGCTTTCGCAGCAGGGCTGGGCAGATTTATGGCTTTGTCTTGAGGGTCTGGAGCCAGCCTCCGCTTATTTCACATTTAGGAGGCAGTTTCCTTTGCTCTTCCTCTTTCTTTTTCTCTGGCTTGGAAAGCTGCATGTCCCACGCTGGAGCAGACCCATGTCCTTGTCCTCTGCATATGGAATCAGTGCCTGGGACAGATACTGTGTCTCTGCCAGTGCCAGACAGAACCAAACAGGGTCTAAGGGATCATTGTTTTCCTGCTCTTGTCATACAGCTCTGTGCCACTGCAGTGTCCAGGAACTGAATTTAAGAATCCTTCTCTATGGGAGACACAAACCTGGCAGCTGACGCAGGGCTGCCAAAGCTGTGATGTTCTTCCAGTGTGGATTTTCCTTTCTCTATTCTCCCCCAGCACTGGGGCTGACCACCCTGCCTATGGCCACCTGTCCAGCTAAGAGGAAACAGGATCTCCTGTGGTTTCTGTGGGTTTTAGAGCCAGCAAATGTTCTTTAGACTCTCTGCTCCAGGAACCATTTCAGCCCATGCCACCTTCTCCACATGGCTGTGATGGATGAGAAACGCAGGAGAGTGACACAGCTCAGACAGCACATCCAGGGTCCTGGCTCGTGACGTGACTGCGTGTTGAGCATGAGATCAAAGCACTACTTTCTTTCTCCTGGAGAGGTTGCAGAACCCACCCTTCTCCCACTCTGACCCACTCTTCTCCCTGGTTTCCTGTTTTCCAGCATTGGCCCCTGCCAGGAGAAAGGTTGGTGGGTGGCTGATGGTGAGTACCCCAGTGCCAGTCTGACCTCCAAAACAGTTCTGAGGAGGTCAGTCCTTAGCTATTTTCCAGGCTATGATAAAGCACTTGAAGAGTTCCCCAGGGGAGACACAGATAAGGACAGACCCATCTGCAGAGAGATAAAAAAGCTCCAGAAATCAGTCTGGGTCTCCCAGCAGTTGCAACAAGTGTCCTCCATAACTGACCATTCACATTTCCAGGCTGCCAGAGCATGCAGGAGGCACTGCTGCCTCCACAGGTCACCAGGACAGAGGGGACAGCAGAGCTACTCCCACCTCTCCTCCGTTGTTTTCCTCATGTCATCTGCTGTGATCCAGCAGCAGAGAGAACAAAGAGCAGGCGTTGGGAAAGCTGTCACAGCTCTCCACTGGCGCTGCTGTGAAGCACCAAGGAGCAGGAGCAGGACTGAACCACAACCTTTCCAAGAGAATCAGTGGAAGCACAGCACCTTTCTGGGCCTTCCCATACCCTCAAGGTGGTTATTTCTTTTTAGCACAGACACTCACATCTACAGGCAAACAACCCCAGCAGCAGGCAGGAGGCTTCTTGGCTGTGCACAGGAAATCTCCATCTTTTAGGCTGAAGGGAGACCTCATTCATGTGCATAAAAACCTAAAGGGAGGGTGTAGAGAAGATGGGGCCAGGCTCTTCTCACTGGTGCCCAGTGACAGAACAAGAGGAGATGGGAACAAATGGAAACACAGGAAGATCCCTCTGAACATTAGGAAGCATTTTTCCCTTTGAGGATGACCAAGCACTGGCACAGGTTGCACAGGGAGTTGTGGAATCTCCATCCTCAGAGGTGTTTCAAAGCTGTTTGGATGTAGAACTGGGCAACTGGCCCTGGGTGGTCCTGTCTGAGCAGGGGGCTGGGCCAGGTGACCTTCAGAGTTCCCTGCCACCCTCAGACAGTCTGTGATGCTGAGATCTTGCTGGAGGCAATTTTCCCTTGTTCTTCTTTCCAAGTCAAAGCCTTAGATTCTTCTCTCTCTTTCCTGCTAATTTGCCCAGGTTGATGGGTGTCACAGATGCCAAACTGACCTGTGTGGGGCCAGGTGGATGTGGATGGCTCTCCCAGGCAAAGGAAGGTGTTTGCCTGCTCAGTCACAGCCCTGGGAAAGCAGCAGGCTCCACCATGGGCCAGAGCCACCACATGCAGGAAACTTCACTGACTCCCTCTGTGCTAGGAGGGGCAGGAAGGCTGGAAACTCCCACATGCCCTGGCCTTGGCCCCTCCAACACTGGGATTGATGTGGACCCAGCCAAGGACCTATTAGAGATGGACTCTGCACAGAAAGCAGGGCTGCCCCTGGGAGCACATCCCACGCCAGGCTGTTCCTGCTGCCCAGGCTTCCTCCCACCCAGACTTCCCTTCCTCAGATCCAGGTCACTGCCTCTTGCCCTCCCATCATCAGAGATGGTGAATAATTCACTCCATTGCTGTCATTACCTTGAAGGTATTTATAGTGCATGATTGGTGCCCATAGACAATTCCCTCTCCCAAGCTCCATAAATTGCATTGTCCCTCCCTCTCCTCCCCACTGCCTGTGCTAATTGCTGCCTTGTGTTTGCTGATCTCTTGTATTTTGTTTGGTTTCTTGCATCCTTGGGCCGTGGGGGCAAAGGCTCTCTCCTTTTCCCCCCAGCTCCCCACTGGGGCCCCAGTGTAGTGGGCAAACCAGTCTGGAGGTGACAGTGGCACGGTGGCTGCTGAGACTGCAGGGTCACCTCTCTGCTTGCTGGGCTTTCCATATGATCCCACTCCTGGGCACATCCCGCAGGGAGGGGAGGCTCAGCCAGGCTGGTGGGATGGGTTTTTTGCAAAGCAAGGGCAGCTGGAGTACGTGCTGAGCTCCTGCTGCTCCTGCAATGCCTGGATGGGTCATTGCTAACTCCAGCTCTGCCTCTACCAGTTTTGGGGTCAGGAGATGTTGCAGTAAGGTAGAAAAATCATAAAGAAAGGCTTCATAAAATCAAGGCTGCTCTCCTAAAATTAGTGGCTGGCCTTGTCGGGCTAGCCCTTTGCAAGTTCCCATGTGAAAGCAATCCTGGTGTGAGCAGTTCATTAGCATAACAATCTATTCCTGGGTGAAAAACAACCAGCACCTCTATAAACTGTTTTTACACTGTTAGATAGAAAAATTAAAACTATCTCTCACAAACAACTTTTCCTGCACATACACACTGGAGGTTTGAGTGCCCAAGGAATACAGAACAACAACTTGTTACAAACCAATAAGTAATTGGCAAGAAAGCTACTGACCAGCTGGAGTCACACACAGGTCTGTAAAATTGTGTAAAAAGGAATTATGTGAATAAAGAAGGGCTTTTTCCACCATGAAGAAAATGGAGTCCATGTGATTTATTCCCATAAGGAGGAACCTAAGGTGAAGTATGGCTTTATGTCCAGGGCCAGGTGGGATGGGGCTCTGAGCAGCCTGCTCCAGTGGGTAGTACTCCTGCCCATGGCTGGGGTTGGAGTCAGATGAGCTCTAAGGTCCCTTGGAACCCAAACCATCCTATGACTATATGAGGGCAGATTTCTCCTGGTAGTTTTTGGGCTGGGCTATGCTGCACTTTAGAGCTCTCTCCTCCATGAGGAACCATCCATCTCTCATGGCCGTGGCAGGACTCAGTCATAAACAGACCAAGTGTCACTCACAGTGCCCCAGACTCTCAGGGTCTGTCACCAGAGTTGCTCCAGAGCAATGTGTGGTTTTGAGCTGTCCCCCATGGCTCAGGAAGCACCACAGCACTGCAAAGCAGGCAGCTTGTGCTGAGGGATGCCTCACTGGACTGGAGATAAGCACAGAACCATGGAATCATTAAGGCCGGAACAGCCTTCTAATATCATCAGGTCCAACCTTAACCCAGCACTACCAGGTGCACCCCTAAACTCTGTCCCTAAGCACCACAATCCAAGGTTTAGTGCCCGCTGGTCACAGCCCAAAAGGTGCCCTGTGATGAGAACCAGGAGATAAAGGCACCAGGTACTCAGAGCACTGTGCCTGTTTTCCTCAGGGATGCAGTTAGTTCTCGGCAGTTGTATTAAATCTTTATTTCTGTATCGTTGGCTCTCAGCACCGCCAGTCTCTCGTGGCAGGGAGTCCCATGGATTAGACTTTCAGGAAACAGCCTGCTCCTCCCCAGCTCAATGTTAATGTGGTTACTTCCAGAGTTGCTCAAGGTTGCTCTGTCCCTCCCATCTGAGGGAGGATGGTGAGCTGAGCTCTGCCAAGTCTGGCAGGTCTGAGCTGCTGGAGGGGCAGGACCCCGAGCTGGCCTCACCTGGGCTGCAGTGGGGCAGCTACCAGTCTGCACAGGGCCCCTGGGGCAGCTGTGGGGTCCCAAGGGGGGGCACCAGTACCCCCAGTGCTGGTGAAACTGGAGCAGATGTATCCCACAGGTGGGCTTTGGTGCCGCACTGCCGAAAGCGCAGAGGGGAGGACAGAGCCGCTGAGCTCCATCCCCTCCGCTCACACCGGGATGGGCATCCCGGGGCGCTGCTCCCCTGGCACTGGGCACACGGGGGCTGCTGCTTCAGCTCCTTCTCAGGGCGTCCCCACCGATCACCGACTGTCCCCGAGGGAGCGGGGGACATCGCCACCGGCTGCAGCTCCCCGGGCCCAGAGCCGGCGATGCCCGGCTCGGCCCCGCTCCGCTCGGGGAAGCTGAGCGAGCGGAGCGGGATCTGCTGTGTCGATGCTCAGCTAGGCCAGCATACGGTGCTGTAGGTCCGTGCTATAGCTTGTGAGACAGCACAGTGACCTGGGCTCCGGGAATTGCTACAAGTCAGCCCAGTTGCACTGGGGAAGCTTGTGGAGGCTGTCTCTTATTTTGCCTGTTTTTTTGGGAGGACAGATGTTTAATTCCTAAAAGGTCCTGGCCCCAGACTGTACAGAGCAGAGGATGAAGTGTGGCTGGTGTGTTTCTGAAGTGATGCTACTGCACTTGGGACCACATCCTGGCACTGGGCTGTCACTTCCATGGGGCTGGCAGAGGGGCACTGGCACACCCAGCCCGGGCCTGAACGGTGGGAGATGCTGGGGGCACAGGCCAGTGGGAAAGGAGATGGGTAAAGTGAGAAATCTCACTTCCCAAGAGCTGCTGTGCAGCATTTCCTGGCTGTTTCCAGTTTTAATGGATTTCTTCCCAAGGAGAACAAGGAGGAGTCCCATTTTTCCAGGGACAGCATGCACTGTTTGCCTCATCCCACGAGTCTACTGAAAAAGAGTTTTGCTGAGCAGTTTTCAGTCAGTCATGTGCAGGGGACCACTGTACCCTCACTGCCATGGGGACAATACACTGCTGCCCCCTCTTCAGACACAGGCAAATTCTCACACCACTGCCATTTATATTCTTATCTCACAGGTGCAGGTTTTTACAAAATGGTCACCTGACCCCCATCAATGTCCCCTCTGCTTTCAGGGGTGCCCAAGGACACAGGATTGTGCTGCCTGGAGCATGCCCTGGGGATGCAATGGCTCCAAGGTGGCTGAGTAAAAGTACCAGCTGCTGGAGGCAGTCCTGGGATGGTTCCCAGCTCGATGACCAGGTGGCAGGGGATGCCAAATGTGGAGCTCTGGCCCACACTGGCCCCTCAGGCACTGCACTTGCAGCACCTGAGAGCTTTCCCGGGCTCTCAGGGGGCTGCTGGTGCCTGCCAGAGCCACCCTCCCCGGCTGGGTGAGGGTCTCACCCCGGGCACAGACCCCACGCCAGCCCCAGGCCAAGGCAATGCATCAGCCCGGCACAAGGCCACCCAAACCGCCCCTCCCTCCCTTCCTTCCTCTCTCCTTCCTCCCTCCCACGGTCTGCTGGCTCCCCAGCTCACAGCCCTTCCTTCCAACATCCGAGGGGCACTGATGTGACATTAACCCTGTGCTCTCCGCAGCCTCCCTGTTATGACAGCCCTCCCAGGGGGAAGAGTGCATGGCTGTTGTGTGGGGCTCAGCCTCTCCCAGTGGGTGCAGCATTGAGGTGTCACCCCAGGCTGCTGGGACAGCTCTAGAGCCCCTCTGCTCCCTGCTGTCCCCTCCAGCAGCCCTCTCCTTGATGCTCTGATCCTGGCCTGGGAGCAGAGTTCTCCCTATGGCTGGAAGCAGCGGGAAAGGCTGCTCCCTGCACCTCAGAAGGAGGGTGCACCCTGTCAGCTCAGCTCTTTTGGGTGCCCTGCTCCACACAGGGATTTAAGGCTGTGGCTGGAGCCTTCAGCATTTCCACATTTAATGTTGTCCTTTGTGTTTCTCAGGCAGGAAGAATCGTGTGTACAAATAATTAAAGGGAAGAATCGGAGTGATTAGGGCAGATGATTATTGTCAAATTATGATTTATCTCAGAGGGAAATTAGTATCTCCCCCTCCCCCAAAGGGCTCAGCCTAGCACAGTGAATGGGCACTGGTTTTTTGATTAATAGATGCCTTTAGAAGGTCACCTACATCCATTGCAGATTAACTCAGTGGGAAAAGTTCTTTCAGTAATTCAAGCTGTTGTTCTCACAAGCTGTCAGCTCGCTGCGAATCGGGAAGGTCCATCCGTTACAGGGCTGCTGGGTTGGAGGGGATCTTTCTTTCCTCTGGACACACAGCCGTGATATATGATGCACAGAGACATGGATGACCGAGAAAACGAGCTGTGGAAAGAAAACAAAAACAGCAGTAAAAGGAAGAGAGAGAGCTGAGAGATGTGGCCCAGGCAGCCAGGGGCTGGGACTGGAGGGGCAGAGCTCAGCTTGAGGCTGGTGCTGGAGCGCTGGTCCCAGAGCTGCGCTGCTCGGTGTGGTGAAGGGCTGTACCCACCCCGTGAGCTCCTCCTGCTGTGGAGGCAGTAACTCATCTCATGCTGGTTCCATCCAAGCCTGTATTTAGAAGTGTCCATGGAGGTGCTGGGAAGGCTGGAGCCAGGGTCCCATGGGATTTGACAGTCTCCTGTGCACTTCTGGCAAATATCCCACAGTGTCAAAGCTTGACTCTTCCACACCGTGCACCTCCCAGCTGGCTGAGGAGGAGTGACCACACCTGGGCTCAGCAGCTCAGGCATCTTCTTGGGGAAGGCATGAACTGGAGATGGCAAAGTGGAAACGTGGCCAGCAGGGCTGGGATGAGGAGGAGCTGGGACTTACACCACTCCTGGACGCTGTTGGTTCAGCACCCATCCACAAACCCATGAGCAGTGCCCGAGATGCTCGTAGTGGTACAAGCTGCTCTCCCTGTTGACCTTCTCTAGATGTTCTAATTCCTCTAAGCTTCATAACCCCTGTGCTTAACCAAGTCTACACAAGGGGCTTTTTCCCTCCTCATGTGTCCCTCCCAGCATGGAGACAGGAGACATCACTGAGGTGACATCCTGCTCAGTGACTCTGTGCCATCAGGTTCTGAGCACCACCCAAGGCCCAGCATCTCCTGTTGTGTTGGGAATGATGTGATGATGGTGCAGCTCCTGCCATGATGCTGTTTACAGGTACCCATTTTTAACTTGTGTGCATTTCAGACAAAAAGAGAGACAGGAGAATCCTGCAGGTATCCTGAATTTTAAGGTGGAAACTAAGAGATGAAGATGACTCTGTTCCTCGATAAAAAACCATGATGATTGTATTTAGATTTCTTTTCACAAATGAATGATATTTCAGCACAGTCATCAAAAATCCCCACTAACAAATGTTTCTTTTGCATCCATCTAGCCTTCATCATGAATCTATATGCCAAGCATTAATATTTTCAGCCACAGATTGATTGACTAGAACATAGCTTGGTTTTCTCTAAACACTAAGGGCTTCTCAACAGATTTATCGCTTACTGAAGTCTGCACATATTTATATGTGTACCATATTCCTTGTTGTACATGTACCCCTCCTTTACCCAAGCTTTCTTCAGCACATCCATCATGATGGTGTCAATGGCTACTGTAGATCTGGACATCTTGCTGCCGAATCTATAGCAGAGGCTTTGCTGGCCCAGTACAGAGTCGGCATGGCTTTGATAAATGACTTTTAAGGCCAGAAGAAACAATTAGATCATTTTGAGTGGCATAGTCCAGAGGCTCTTATCCACTCACCCCTGCACAATGTCCAGTCATTTGAAGAGACTCAAGGTTTCCCTTCCAGAAAAGCCTTCTGTTTTGGGGCATCAAGTGATTGCTGGCTAGGCTGGTTTTAATGCAAGGCTTTGGATATTTGGAAGGTTTGGGGGCGTATATGAGAATCTTGCTTTGATATATTTTAGTTTGTGCCTTGCTGAGAAGAGCTTAAGCCTGTGGGCGACACTTTCCAAGGGTTTCAGGCTGGAGAGGAAATAAAAACATCTCCTGATGCAGTTTCTAAAGCTGTCCTCATCTAGATTGGGAGGGATTGGCCACAGAGTGCATCTTCTCTGGAACGAAAAGGTAACTCTGGAGTTGCTCCCTGTTTCCATCACACACTAAGGATGGGACACAACAAAGTGGAAGAGGAGAGAGCAGCAGGACAGCACTGAAGAGCAGTTTGCCCTGTATAGCCAGGCTCCTGGACTAGAGCTCAGCATCAATCACAGGGCTTAAGAAGGCCAAGGGCTGGGCCAGAGACAGAGATTCCTGCTTCCAGTGCACTCTGAAGTCTGATTTTGGCTTCCTGGGGAGTGGGTGCTGGTGAGCTGATGGGAGGAGAGCCCAGAGAGCCGAGCCCCAGGTGGAGGGGCCCTGTCTGACATGGCCATGGCATCCTCGGGACATTTCATCTGTACCAGCAGGAAGAGGCAGCTGGAGAGGAGACCAGGTTGAGAATTTTGTTTTTCCCCCTTTAATATCCTTTGATCCCCTGGTAGGCACTGGGGGGACTGGTGGGTGCACTGCTGTGCCCAGCTCTGGTGGGGAGGCATCCGCTGGTGTGCACACAATTACAGTGATCACTGGTGTGATTGACTGGATGTCTAATGGGTTGTTACAGCACTGCAGAGCCTGTCTTGCTCTACAGGTGAACTGTGAGGAGCTGGGGAGATGAAGCAACACTCCTCTAAATTGGGCTGTGCATTGGGAGCACCAAGAAGGATCTCAAAAGACACACCACCCTACCCTTTGCAAAAGTTTCTTTTATTGTCTTTCACAAGGGAGGCCACAAAAAAATGGAGGAGATGCCAGGAGTCAAAAGGGAGTTTTCAGGTGGATTTATAGGTTTTTTTCCCTTCTTTAAAAGGCCTGAGTTGTTCAAGGCAGGTTTACTGCTCCTGGAGATTTTGTTAGTGCAAAGATGCTCAACTTCTGCTTTGCTGTGCTTAGCTTGGTGCAAGGAAACCAATGACTCAGGGCCTTTGCAGCCCTGTACATGAAGGTAGGGGTGAGCTGTTCAAACTACAAATGTTCCTGAGCAGCCACACAAATCTGCTGTCCCAGATGTTTGATATGAACCTCAAACACTTATTGTTATTTCTAACATGCTCACATGTCCTACACAGACACATCCAGTCTGTGTCCTTGGCTGCAAGATCATCTCTCAACAGGAGAATTGTCACCAGGTTCATGGTGGCAGTGGCTGTGCTAACCCTCAGCTCGATGTCCCAACAGGGCAAGGGGCAGGTGGCCTCAGCAGTGTGGACCTTTCCCTCCCTCCTCAGGTCTTCACTCAAGTCCCACCACGCACAGCCAGCCTGCGAGCCTCAAGCTGGTGCAGCCCTTGCCCCAGGTGACCAAGCCCACAAACCACGAGGGCTGAGGAAAGGAAGATCCCCCTCCCTTGTGATGGGAAGCACTTGGATGCCAGAAGACAGAGGAGTTTTGGCTGCAGGATCACTTTGGAAGAGCAGACCCCTGAGTTCCCTCCAGCAGTGCATGACTGAGGGCAGCTCTCCCTGGGGGAAGGCAGGAAGGAAGATGGAGGATCCTGTGCTGAGCCTGGAAGCAGCCTGCCTCCGGCTGGCTCCTGGAGGGACATGGAGAGCCACGCAGCTCCTGCTGTCAGTGCCATGTGTGGCAGGAGCACGCTCGCCGTTGTTCTGGCTCTCGGAACAGCAGGCCTTTGATTCCCTCGGTAGAGCTCATCTGCGCTTCTCTCTGGCCTCCTCCTTTCCCTGTGCCAACCACGTGCCCCCAGCCCCTGGGCTCTGCTGTCATTGTTGGCTCCTGGTTCCACTGGCCGCAGCTTATTGCATCTGTTTGGATTTGCTGGGCCTTGCATTCAGCCATCCGTTCAGTTTCATTGTGGCTTTCTCAGCGTCAGCTCCGGGTGGCCATCGGCGGCTCCTTTCTCCCAGGCCCTGCACCAGCTGCATGTTAATTGCTCCCCTCCCCGTCTCTCTGCATGGCATTTGTGGTTTGCAAACTTTGTGGGAGCACTTTGTGATCAAACCCGGCTCTGCCCTGGGCGAAGGTGTGAGGAGGGCTTGGCCAGCTCTCACAGGGAGGCTGGGGTTGCACCAGAGGCAAAGCTGGCCCCTCTCCTGCAAATCTGTGCTGGGAAAGCCTTCCTCTGACTGCTCTGTTCATCTGCTGGCCACTGCCCATTCCTCACCATTGGCTACTGCCCGATGCTTTGTCCAGTCTAACTTCAGTATCCTGAGCAGTGGGGCTCTGGCACTTTCTCTGGCTGATCAGCTCTGTGCCAAGAAAATTCCAACTTCCTCATATTCTCCCCGAAAGTAGAATCATAGAACCATAGAATCACAGAATCACAGAGTCATAAAATCATAGAATCATAGTCATAGAACCATAAAATTATAAAATCAGAGCCACCAAGGTTGGAAAAGACCTCGAAGATCATCAAGTCCTGATGCTAGGAGGTTCTGTTTCCCTGGTGTCCCTGTAGTACTGCCTAGGGCCAAACAGAATTTCGCTTCGTACTGTGAGGTGTTGCATTGAGAGAAAAAATAAAAATAAATGCTCATGCTCACAAGCCTGAGCAGGCTGCTTCCACTTGGCCTTGCACTGCTCCTCTGGGCTACAGCACTTTGGAGACTGGGCTGTCTTGAATCATGAGCCTGCCCTGGCTCTGAAGCCTTGTGTTGCTTAATGACTGATGATAATGTCTCTGTATGTAGGCTTGTAGCCTGGCTATCCATCTTTAAATTTCAAAATCTTTCCTCCTCAGCCATTACCTCCACCCCCGTAATCATTCCTGTTGCTCTTCTCTGAATTCCACCTCATTTGTCCTTGTTTGAAGGTAGAGCACAATCAAACCAGCCAGTCTGGGAGCCTGGGTGGGGGCTGAAGTCCCAGAGGGGTCGGGACTGAGTTTTGAGAGGGGCTGAAGCCTCAGAAGGGTCTGGATGAGGTCCAAGAGGGGTCCACCTTCACTCCTTGGCCCTGAGCTGCCCTGGGGTCAAGTAGGTTCATCAACAGCCCATCCAGCTGTGTCAACATCAGCTGACCTGGGAAGAAAGGTATTTCTCCAAAGCTTTATGAGGACAGAGCCTGTAGGCTGGAAATGATTCCAGTATTTAAGCTGTCTGTGCCTGTATGTGCTCAACTCCCCCCAAAAAATCGTTGCACAGAAATGGCTCAGTGTTTTTAGCAAAGTCTGCATGCCCACGGCAGCTCTGGGCAGAGGATGTTACACCTGAGCTCAGTGGAACAGATCATGGCACAGTCTGCCAGAACTGGGACATGAAATAAAACAGGGAAGGAGAGTCCATCTCTTGGGAGGCCTCTGGTCCATCCTGCTGCTTGGAGCAGCACTGTTGGCAGTCAGGTGTGGCTTTGTTTGGCCAAGTCTTGAGAACCCCACACCTCTGTGACCCAACCCAGGGCTGCACCACCCACTGGGTGAAGGTGTCTTTCCTAGCACCCAGCCTGAAGATTCCACCTGCAGCAATCACCTCTCATTATCCCTTCCACCACTGCAGACACATCACAGGTTAATGGCACTGGGCTGTGCTCTAGAGTGATAACTTCCTGTTTAAGCTGAAAGAAAGCCAGGCTGACTCCCCAGTGTGTAAAAAAGGCCTCCTCCCCCCATATCCACCTCGCCATCGTCCATGCGAGCCGGCTGCCGCTGCCGTCGCTGCTCCAGACCGTGGCATTGCTCCTGGGCAAAGATGGGCCTGGCAGCTCTGCTAAGCCCCCAATTTCTTCTGCCTGGAGTAAGACTGGCACTTTTTCATCCTAGCAGGAGAACCGTGGTATCCAAATTAAGCACAAGCTGTAGTGTTTGAAGTCTGAGCAATGAGCTTTCCTTGGCAATGGGTGGGTTTCTGTCATGGGGGTAGGGAATTCCTCGTCTGCCCTTGGTTTCACTCCCAAGAAATTTCTTTTCCGTGTCCTCACCTCTATTCATTTGATGGGCTCCAGTGGGATAAGTGGATCACAATTAAGGCCACAGTAAGGGGAGCTGGCCAAAATATTTGATAGGAACTTACTTAAATGGAAAGACTGCCCCTTTTTAATAAATTAGTGGAGTTGGCATTAATTCAATTTGACATTTGCCATATTCTGCAGAATTATGAGCATTCACTTTTTTCAGAAGCTGTATTTAAACAGAATGCTTTTGGTTGATGACAAATTTTGAACAGTTTTGGAGAAGGTTTCAGTAAAAATAGACAATGTGTTTAGCAAACAAAAATCAGAGGGTTTGTAATTTTCAGGGAGAGCTTGGGTGGGTTCACAGGCAACCATTCTAACCATTTTTCAATTCAGGAAAGCTGATTTGAAGAAACTACTGAACTCCTTGTGACCATTATTGTTCAGACAAAGAGAAATGGCTTCAAGCTGAGAGTAGGTTTAAATTAAATATTAGGAAGAAATTTTTCCCTGTGAGCTTGGTGAGGTCCTGGCTCAGGCTGCCCAGAGAAATTGTGGCTTCCTCATCCATGGAAGTGTCCAAGGCCAGGCTGGACAGAGCTTGGACAACCTGGGATAGTGGAAGATGTCCCTGCCCATGGCAGGGGTGAAATAAGATGATCTTTAAGGTCCCTTCCAACACAAACCATTCTGTGATTCCATCATTCTCTGATTACTCAGATACTTTCAACCCAGTACCTCTGGACAGAGATTATCTTTTCCTGCACATGGCTTCAAATATCCTGCACAAAGCAGCTTCTGGCCAGCTCTTGCCATGGGCAAGGAGGCCCAGCAGGATGGGGAATTTTGATGTGTTGTGCTATAAGCAGAGGGCACAGGTCTGGAGTCACTTCTTTGGTCTGTACATGCACACCTGACCCCAGAGTGTGGGGGCCTCCTCCATGCCCTGAAGACAGGACTTCTGCCATCTCCAGCCCCAGGAAGTGGGATGTCTTCATCTCCCATTTAAAAAAAAACAATTAGCTTTATCCACCAATGCAAAATGTCCTGACTGTAGTCCCAGCAGCATCAAAACTCTTCCAGCTGCAGGTAACTTGGAGATCTTGCTTAGCAGCTGCACTTGGCTTGGACAATTTCTTCCCATATAGAGGCAACCTGGACAGGGCTCAAGTGGCTCTGCCATATGGTCAGGGCCTGCCAGGAATAATCTGATTACTCTGCCTGTTGGAGCCTCTCCCACTCAGTATTTGAGCAATGTCTGCAGTTAGGACAAAGCTCCCAGCTGCCTGAGTGGTGGGGCTGTCAGTGCAGGCTTTGTTCTGAGAGCTTCCTAAAGAGCTCATTAAATCCCTTCTCTGTGGACACACTGATGGGGACACACTCAGAGTGACACCTTTAGCAACACCTCCCTTCCCTTTCTTGTGTAATGTGGTCCTGTGGAGGTGAGAAGCTCCACAATGACAAGTTTAAAAAAGAACCATGGCCACAAGTTGGGCTTGAGAAGTTCTGGTAAAAACATATTTTTTATATATGGGTGTTTCTTCCCTGGACGGATCACCAGAGAAGTGGGGCTCTCGAGAAGCAGTTAGGACAAACCACAGCTGAGCTGGCATAGCTCTGGCCAGCTCTGAGCAGACTGGATTAGAAATCTTCAGAGGCCGCTCCCCATCAACACTTCCTTGCATCTTTGATGGATGTGGATGGAGAAGCCATTGGTTTCCCTTTTGTTCAGTAACAAAGCTTGGGTGCATTCTTTTCCTTTATTGTCTCCTTGCCTTGGTCCTCTATTGGATTTCAGCCCCTTCAGAGACCTTGTTTGTGCAAAATGTAGAAATTGCATACGTAGATCACAGGGTAACTGATTCAGGGATGCTCTCAGTCAGCTTGAAAGTGTGTGGGAATCTCTCACACTGGGCCCAAAAATGGGCTGGTCCTCAACTCACACCAGACTTGACATGGAAACTCGGCATGGGTGAAACCCTTTGAGAAGCTTTAAGATCCTGGATTTGCTCAGCAGATGCTTTTTTCCCCTTTCCTCTTGAGTGAAGAATGGCCAAACAGCTGGGTCAGGGACAGACATGGCATGGGGCAAAGGGGGACTGCCCCATGCTCCACAAAACCATCAGTTATCCCAGCTGGCTTCTCACACCCCAGAGCTCCTTACCTGAATCACAGCTTGGAGTCTGAGCTCTGCTTACAGCCAGAGACAGAGCTGTCCAATTTCTTCTGCTGGGACAAACTGGTCTCTGAGGAGAGATCCCCCTTCCTTACTGAGGAGATCAGATCACTTCGACAAAAACTGGAGTCACTTAGCTGCTTAGTGCTATCACTTAGATAACAAACTTATAATTTTACAAACTCAGAAGGGAGATCCACATGGTCAGGGCAGCAGAACAAGACTCCCCAGCTATTGGGTAGGACCAGGGTGGGATCCCTGTTTGACCATGCTGTTTTCTGCTGGAGGGTGGTGGATACTTACTCCTCCCAGCTTCCCTGGGAGCTCTGAGCTCTTATCAAAGGCCAGTGGTCATGCACAGCTTTCCAAATCCACCTTCCATCCACCAGTGCCTCTGTGCTGTCCCGCCTCCTCTGCTGACAGTTCAAGGACTCCTCCTGCTCCCTGCTGACTTGTGTGTCTTTCTGGAGACCTCTTTAGCAAGAAATGTCAGTGCTGAGGTCCAGCTTTCCATAGGGGATAGCAGGAGATAAGAGAATGCAGTGACTGCTGTACATCCCCCTCATTGATATGCAGCACATCCTGACCCTCTGTGCTCAGAGTTTGATTTGCTGAGATGCTGTAAAAAAATACTGTGAGAAAAGTCCAGCTTCTGCCTGGAGAGGGACCGTGTAAAAATGGCACCTCCTTACTCATCCCACCAGCTCCCCTGTGCATCAGCCTGAGCTGATGTGGTAATGACAGGAATAAAATCGTGCTGCCTGCCATGACTCACAGCTCTGCAGAGCTGGGCTGGCTACAGAGGAGGGAGCTAGCAGGACATTTTCTGTGGAATCGTCAAAAAGTGCATCCTACCCTTAACACACGTGCAGAGCCTGGCACAGGCCATGGAGCAGCCGTGCTCCAGTGGGCACAGAAGAGAGACTGGCTCTTTTCCCTCTTACACCCATCTCTTCTGTCTTGGAAGTGGAGGAATGGTGGCAGGGGTGGGAAGCGAGGACTAGAAATCCTCACTTCCCATCCAGTGAGGACGTGGGCTGGGACACCCTGGGAAGGACTGGCCCTGCCTGGATAACTGATGCATGTGGGTCACAAGGGCAGGGTCTGCTCCCCAGCAGGTCCCACATTGCTGTAGAGAAAGAGGAAGGTTTTTCAGCCCTGGAGCTGCACGCAGCCTGGCCCTTCCTATGTGCAGCCATGCAGCCACAAAAGACTGTCTCTGTCCTTCACTTTCTCTTGTATGGCCAGTAAGGGATAATCAGCATGGATTGGTCTCGCCACAGCACTCAGGCTCCCCTCTGGGAAAATAACAGTGGTTCTTTGTGAGCTTGACTGTTCTTTCCAGCTGTCTGAGGTAAGGTATAAAGAGGAACTCTAGCTCTTCAGTAAACTGTGGGGAAGCATGGCCAGGTAGCCCATTTTCAGTGGGAAACATCTCCAAGAGACCTGGAGAAAGAGTCAAGAGTCCTGTAATCAGACAAATTCATGATATCTAGGATTGTTGAGGTTACTGATTTTCAACTCTGCATCCTAAGAGAGCATCTGCAGGAAAATGGCATGACTAGACCTTTACAGAAGGTCTTACAGGGCAGCAAAGGGCTGAGCAGGTGTTCTGCAAAGTCGGCTTTTATCCCAGAGAACTTTTGGTACGGGTGATACAAGCAATGGAAAAAAAATCAGAATCTCGATTTCTTAGTGAGTTGATGGGATGGCAAAACATCTGTTAGCTCCAGGCTGCATGGATTTGATGTAGGATCCTTGCAAACTGGAAGTGGGAGGCACCTTGGGTGAGAGCAGCTGTGAGAGTTCACAGTTCTGAGTGGCAGGAGAGTGGCACGAGAAAGGCAGTGGGCTTGAGGACATCTCCTATGGCCTTGGAGAAGCAGGAGGGGACATCCCAGGGGTTAAGTGGGACAGAGAGCAGGGCTGCTGACACTGCCTTACAGAAATGATCTTAAGCATACAGGTACAAAGGAAGGCATGGAAACACAGCAAACAACCAAAACAGCTGATTCCTGAACTACTCACTGCGCTGAAACTTGAGAAGGAAAAAAACAAACTGCACAACTACAGCCAAGGAACGGATAAAGAAGAATATGAAAATATGGGTCAAACTCAGACAGGCTGAGGCTCAAGAAGAGGCACAGCCAGCCAGAGGACAGGACAGCAAAGTTCCTCCTGTCTGGGCACATGCCTGCTCCCCACACTGAGAAGCTCTTATGGGCGAATTCATGATCCAGTTCTGTATTCCAGACTGCTGGATGGACACAGTGGGACTTTGCCCAACTCTGCCAGCACAAGATCAATAGTGCCACTGGTGACTCACTCCAGAGCTCTTTCAGGACCCTGAGGCTCAGAAGGGACCCTGCTGGTGCAGATCTGAATGACAGTGTCATCCAGCACAGCGCAAAGCAATGTCTGCCCAGGGCTACCTGGTGCACCACCTGGAAGTGGTTCAGCTAAAACCTGACTCAGTCCCCATCTGGATGCTTGGAAATGAGTTTTGGTGGGTGAGACCGGCTGCCTGCTGAGCGCTTGTGCAGAGATGTGTGTAAGGCAGTGCCGACCCAGAAAACTGGCAGGAGAGTGGCAGTGATGCTCCCTTCTGGCTCTGCTTGCATCTCTTTCTGTTTAGTGCAGGATTACGAAGCTAAGTCCCATTTTATATGAAATACGGAGATCCGAGCCATATGTTGTGCAGGTTCAGATCACATCTTGTGGCACAGATCTGCAGGGAAACTTCCGTGAGCCTTGAACCAAATCGGTCGTATCCAGGTGGAGGTTACAGCTTGTGGAAGAGACAGCTCGAAGATAAACAAGGTCAGGGAAAGGGTGACAAAATATTCACACCACAGAGCTAGCACCAGGTGATTTCACACAGCCCATCAGCCTCCTTGATGCTCCTGCAACACCACCAATCCCTGGGACACAAGTGCTGCCAGTTCTGCCCTGGGCACTGGGAAAATGAGGCACAAGGAAGGAAAATGACTCAGCCCTTCTTCAGGACATCTAAGTGAAGCAAAGGCCTCCTGGTACCTATCCTATGCTGAAGGGGAGAACTCTCCAGGTCCCTTGCTCTTCCCTCCAGCCTCAGGCTGTCTCTCCCTTTGGATCAAAAGAAGATTTTCAGGGGAAGATGATCCTGATGGACCTATTTCTGTACATGGCATTTTAGAGCCCAGAGAAGTTTTCAGCAATGGCAGACAGAAAGTGCTGCCCCAGGCACAGGGAGGCTTTGTGGGCTGAAGTTTTGTGGGTGTAGTGGGTCTGGCTGGGATGAAGCTCATTTTCCTCCCAGCAGCCCGTATGGTGCCGTGTTTTGGATTGGTAACTAAAAGAGTGTTGATAACACTCTGGTGTTCTGGTTGGTGCTGAGCAGTGTTTGCATTGTGCTGAGGATTTCTCTGTTTCCCATTCCACCCCCAGGCATCAGATTGGGAAGGTACAGAGCCAGGACAGCTGATCCCAACTGACCAGAGGCATATTCCAGACCATATGATGGCAGCAATAAAAGCTCAGGGAAAGAAGGATGAAGGGCTGTTCCTGGTTATGATGTTTGTCTCTCCAAGTATCCATCATGTGTACTGAAGCCCTGAACAGCAGCAAGCAGCTGGACATGTGCCTGCTGATGGGAAGGAGTGAATGAATTCCTTATTTCCCTTAGCAGGCACACAGCTTTGTTTCTTTACCTCGACCCACGAGTTTTCTCACTTTTGCTCTTCTGATTCTCTTCCCCATCCTGCTGTGGGGAGGAAGAAAATGAGAGCTCTTTGGGTGCTTAGCTGCTGGCCAGGGTCAACCCACCACAGCAGGCCTAAAATATGAAAAATCAGACTGATGTGCCAAGACCACAGCAAGTGCTGTCATCCCTCTTTTAGGGAAGGGGAGTCCAGGGGTGGTATCTGAGGTGGGGCAGACAGGCTGAGCTCCTCAGCTCTCAGCTGGACCCTTGAACCTCAGGTGCCCACCACGTTCCAGCTGTCCATGAAGGGATCATTTGCATCAATGGCAAGTGTTTATCTCTCTGCCCTCAGTTCCCAGCAGCCTGGGCACTATTGAGCTGTGGCTTCAGGGGTGGGTGTCACATGTGTGGTGTGCCTTTCTCCAGCATGGGCCTAGGGGCTGCTCTGACACGAGGACACAGATCAGCTCTGTTGTCCTCACATCAAAAATCACCCTGGGCTTTCTTTACCCTCCTCCCCACTGAACAATGCTGATGAAAACCAAAAGCAAGTGGTGTGTTTTACCTGAGAACACAGCTTGCTCAAAGTCATCAATGCATGGACTTTTGGGTTATGGATTTTCACATGCAAAGTGCCACCGATTTCCTATGGATCAACGGGAAGAAGCCTAGCAAAGAGGAAAACGTCTAGAGAATGATTTATCAGCCTTTGTCACTCAAACAATATCTCTCCATTCTCTATGGAGTATTTGTTTAGCTTTAATACAGCGACAGTGCTTTATGTGTTCATGGGAAGTGCAGGTCCCTTGCAGGGGGCAGGAATCTGAGCTTTCCAAGCACCTCAAGAACTGCTCTGGGAATCAGAAAGGATTTTGTTTTCCAGCTCTTGTGATGTGTTGCAGCTGCCCACTGACTTTTTTGTTTCCATCCTTGGCACGCAGGAGAATTTCATCACCACACTCTTTATCATGGAAACATGTCATTCAGTGGCATTCGTACATACTGTTCACATCAAATCAGAAGGTTGGCTCCAACCCCTGCAGAGATGGGACCTTTCCAATTGAACCTGCCTCCATAGGTTTGGTGCCGGGCTGAACGCAAAGCCAGAAGGAGGCCGGTTTTTTTCAGACAGGTTTTCAGAGACGACAGAAGATGCATGGAAGCCTCCCAAGAACCGCCTACCCCATGAGATGTTCACCATTCAGGATGTTGGCAAACTTGTCAGATCAGAAGGTTGTGCAAGATGCCAGCCGCTCAGGGCCAGAAGTGTTCGTGAAGTTTTGGGGACTGTCAGATTTTCGCTGAAGAGCTACCTGAGGCAGCCGTATGGCCCAACACCAAGAGCTGAATTGAATCTAGGTCTTCCTCAGGATCTGACGCCCGCTGCTCTCTTTCCCTGCTTGGGATTTGGAAAGCCAGACCTGGAACAGGATGTGATTTGTTCATGTTGGTCTGCGTGATGCCAGCTGAGGCTACTGGCAAATCCTGCTCGCTGAAAAATTATCTCATGTAGATGAGGGTCAGATGATTAACTTTGATGAATCTTGCCACAGCTGAAATTACTGCCAGTGCTAGGTATGAGAAGGAAACATTGGCAGAGCTGTCTCCCTGCCATGGGAAGGATCTCTTTTTCTCCTGGAAAGTAAAGCAGGGGTGCTGTAGCTGCTTTAGCTGGACTCCTCAGTCTTGATGAGAGAGAAGTGTTTAGTTTCAGACCTGCTTCAGAGTCTTTCCTTCAGAAGTACTTGCACAAATGAATAACTTTTCCTGGGGAAAGAGTCCCTGGAGAAGAGAATTTCATCTGGAATAAACAGGACAGCGGATGGCATTTCACAACAAATTCACCAGCTGTATGAGGCAAGGGGATGGGTGGGGATTTCTGCATTTGATCATGGGGTTTTTCATCTGTTCTGCCACCCAAATAGTGCCCTGACACAGGAACTCCCTCTGGGGCTGATATCAGCAGTGAGGGTTTGATAAGCCTGGGAGATGAGCTTTGTCTGCCAGAGCCCAAAGCCCTCGCCTGTCACCACCTCTGTCACCAGCTCTGTGGAGGCACTGGGGGTGCTTTGGGGGGCCAGCAAAGGGGCAGATGTGGGGGCTTTTTGGTGAAGGTGGCAGCCCTATGCAGTTACCATCGAATCATGGAATATCCTGGGCTAGAAGGGACCCACAAGGATCATCCAGTCCACCTCCTGTCCCTACACAGGGCATCCCAACAATCCCGCTCTGTCCCTGAGAGCGTTGTCCAAGCACTCCTGGAGCTCTGTCAGCTTTGAGGCCAGGACCATTCCCTGGGGAGTCTGGGCACTGTCCCACCACCCTCTGGAGGAAGAATTTTTTTCCAGATGTCCAACCTAAATCCTCCTGGCACAGCTCCAGCCATTCCCTCAGGTCCTGTCCTGAGGGAGCAGAGATCAGAGCTGCCTCTGCCCTGTCTCCTAAGGGGAGCTGCAGCCTCCAGTGAGGTCTGACCTCAGTCTCCTGTGCTCCAGCTGGACAGGACAAGTGCCCTCAGCAGCTCCTTGTGTGGTGCCTCTGGGCCCTTCTCCATCCTCATGTCCCACCTTTGGACATCTAAAAGCTTCAGTTGTCCCCAGTCAGTTGTCACCCTTTGAGGAGGGTGAAGGAGGCTCCCTGACTGCTATCAAGTCATGTTTGAAAGATGCAAACAAATGAGGCAAAGAAAAAGATGCACAACCAGCACAACACCCAGTAGGTTTCAGTCACCACAGTGCTCCCACCAGCCCGCACAGAGCCAGAACTGGTGGCAGGGGCTTGGACTGCAGTCACACTGAGGCTGCTGCTTGTCCTGCAGCAGGTGGCTCCTTGTGACAACCAGGAGGGGACATCCCAGAGGGCTCCAGCTGACAGGAGGCTCTGCAGGGCAGCCTCACACAGTGGTGCCAGCACCACGTCAGGTCCCTCTGGGATGTTCCAATGCACTTGGCCTGCCTGTGGACCACGAAAGCAGCAGGTCATGGGTCAGGGGGGCAGAGAAAGGCAACGTGCACTGGCTGCAGCCAAAGGCAGCTGGGCTCTCATGGCTTTTTGTTAAACATCAACCGCTTTTTGTGATGACACCAATCAAATCCCCCGGTTGTCTCACTAGGGGCACCCATAGCAAGAGCAGAGAGACAGATGAATCAGCCATAGGTTTGCTTGCTGTAGCATGCCCGTTGCCAGTAGATTTCCATGCTTCCAAAAGCAAGCTCAAAGCTCAGTTCATTTTCTGAATAGAGGGATGCTCTACCAGATTGTCTGCGGTTGGAAATAGACTCATCCCAAACTTCCAGGCTGGGCATCTTTTGGAAAACCAGGCTTCAGCTCAATTACAAGTTCACTGAGCATCACCTGTGAAAGTTGGGGTGAGATGATGTGCTCTGTTCTGCAAGAAATCTGATGAGGCAAGGACACAACCTCCCCCAGGTGTGTCTAGCCTCTCTCACAGAAACCATGGCTTTACCACTGCAGAATGAGTGGGTGTTTTCCAAAGCAAAAGGGAAAGATCATCTATCCTGTGAAAGCAGTATCCCAGCTACAGCCTGTGCTACACCTATGACAACCAAACCTAGATCAGGAGAGAAATTCATGGAGCAGCCACCCCTCTCCAAATTCACATGCCAGAAATGTACTGATATTGACAGGGACAGGGACACTGCTGTACAAATATCCCCAGTAGACACTAACCTGTCAGGGCACAGAGAGCAACCCACTGAAACCATGTCAGAGACAGGCAGAGACACAGCACTGATTGTGTCACCATCACTGGTAGGAGATGTTGTCCAGAAATAGCCCTGCTTAGCTTGGGAAAATGGCACACAGAGGACTCAGAGGAAGCTGAAGAGAATGTGGTGAGTAATCCACAATTGTAACTCCAAAATTCATCCAGAAAGGGTAAAGAAAGAACAGGGAAGCAAAAAATCTCAGAGGTCCCCAGTGCTCAGTCATTAAAACATCTAATAGAGGTGTGTTTCCATCAGCACAGAGATGTGCCTGCATCCCAACTGAATGACATCCCATGGCTGTAGTTCTTGTCCCTCTCTGGCTTTCCTCCTGTGTCTGACCTTCACTCATTACAGCATAGCAGCCATAAGCACTAATGGACCAGGAACTGTTCCTTTCTTTAGTTTTGGGAGGAATCTGTCCTTCCCCAGCATGCACTAGCAAACACTGTGCTTACTCTGTCCCAAGCTACTGTCCTTGCTCCATCCAGGGCAAGGAAACACAGGTACTTGGAAGAAAGAGGGAAGGAAGAGAGGGAAAACCAGGCTGGATTTCAACCCCCTTTGAACTACCCTTGTTTCTGTTTGACAACTGGGGTCAGTCTTGGTCTGCCTGAAAGGGCCCTGTCTGAATATACAGGATGGATGGCAGAGAAATCTGACAGGAGGTGAGAGGAATGTTCCCAGTGATGGTTTGAGAATGAACAAGACACCAAGCACCAGAAAGCTGTCACTTCCCCAGCATCCCACCCTGCCAGGGGTGTGTGACAGGAGAAATGTTCAAACAATGTCTTACATTGTCTGGACACCCACTATGGAGACAACACAACTAATGACCAGGCACATCTCCCTGACTCAGCCATTCATCAGGGTGGAACTGTGATCGTTTCCCTGCTGGGTTTCCACTCTCACACTGCCTTTAGTCCCTCGTCCGCTGCAGGGACCATTCCCAAGGGAAGGGAGAGGATCATTCAGCCCACACCATCTCCTGAGTTCTCACTGTCAGTGCTGAAGTTCCCTGGGGTTCCCTATATCATATGTGCCAACTGCACTGGAGACAGACCTGCTCACTCATTTTGTAGAGGTGTTTTGTAGAGGTTGTTTGTCAGAGTCCAGCCTAGATCTCAGTCAAGGCTTTTGTGTGACACTAAAAGTAATAATAGAACAAATCTTGGAACAGAAAACAATGCAGAATGAGAGAAAGCGCTGTGGAAAGTGAGAGCTGGTGGCAATGATCCTGAAGGAACCTTCTTCTAGAAGAAACTGAAGCGGTGCTGCTGGGGAGGCAGCATCTCTCATCATCTTCCTGGGGCAGGGGGTAACACATCTGTCCCAGGCTGCTGGCTTCGTGGGAATGCAGAGTCATTAATGACAGCCGTAAGGAGGGATCTGGAGAGGCTGCTCGTGCCCAGCTGTGCCTGCTGCAGCTCTCACAGCAGCACTGCCCGAGGTGGAGCGCTCGCAGATCGGCGGGGCCGGTCCAGCCTGGGAATCGGCCACTCTGCAGTACTCGGGTGGGAATGGGAAAGGGATGTGGTGGAGCACAGCACGAACACAGACCATGCACTCGCCTCAGCCTGTGCAGGTGAGGATGAGCCCCTGTCTGGCAGCAGGCAAATGCCCACAGATCTGCAGCACCACGGGGAGGGAGAGCGGTGAGGAGTCCATTGTTCAGAGCAGCGAGGACAGAAGAGGATGAGGAAGTTGCAGCTGTGGGCACACAAAAACCTGGCACAAAGTCCCAGAATCCAGGAGGAGAAGTTCTACTGGACCTCGTGCTGGAGCTGACCCATGGGTCTCCCAGCAGTGCAGGACCTTGGTGAGCAAATACGGTAATGCCAAAGGAGGGGACACACTGAGAAGAGAAGGTGTGACACATGGGAAGGTCAAAACCAGTGCAATTGGGATGAATTAATAGCCCTTCACCACTTTGCCCAGCAGAAGGTGGTCCTGCTGCCACGGGAGGAGACCAGCAGCTGGTGAATGCTCTGGCACAGTCCCTGGAGGAGCCCAGTGGCCCCATGGTTGCTAAGCCCACACTCACCCCGTGAGGGTCCAGTGCCCTGCAGTGCTGCCAGGGCCACAAGCCCAGTGCTGTGCTGGTGGGACTGTGGCAGAACAAACTTACATGGAAGCACTGCAGAGAGTGACAGATGTGGCTGAGTCACCCACTGGGGCTGGCCGCAGCCATGGCTGGAGGTCGCCTCTCACAGACTGCAGCTTTGTCACTCTCCATTATTTAATTGATAATTTATCATGCCATTCCAGACAGAGACGAGCTCCCGTTCGTGCCACTGTTTGTTCCCTGTCACATAGTCAATTCCCCAATCCAATATACCAGTTGTACTCTTATTTTATGAACCATACCTTAGGGCCTAATTAATGCAATTAATCAAACTTTTACTTAGGCAGGCATATCTTCATTTCTCCACTGACTGTGTGCTTGGACAGCTGGGTGTGTTGTCTGCATAGTATTCATCATCTTAAGCCATTACAATGCTCTGGAGTGCACTGAAGAGTACGGGCAGGGGAGGGGACTGTTGGTGACTGAGCATTTCTGATCAGGTTTCAAATACAGAGACCAAGGGCAGATCCTGCTCTGTCTGAAGCCAGGCACCATGAGGGGAAAACCCAACAACTCAGCACCAGGGAGCTGGGCTAATGCAGAAGTTCATTGTAGAAGTGGTTTCATTAATGTTACTGAGGAACACCAGTGGGTTTGCAGGTCACTTGCCACAGCAGAAGAAAATGTAATGATAATTGGAGGTGTTAGCCAGAAACATGATGGTGATTTTCTGACTAAAAGGCTCATGAAATGGAGTAAACTGACAAGCTGGACAATTTCCTAGGAAGCCATTTCACATCAGATGTCCCAAAAGATCACTCGCACAAGACCCGAGTAACGCTTCCCATAAAAACAAACAGCTTTATGCTCTCTAATTAGCTCTAATAATCTAGAAAGTGACTATAAGAAACCAAAACATGGTCATCCTCCAGCCCATTTTAAAAATAATAAATAGGTGAAGCTGTGAGGATAATCTTTTAAAGTGTATTGGAAATGAAGTGAGCACTTGGCTGAGTTGTGACTCACTGATAACAGTAGACCTCGATGGAGTTGTGGCTATCAATAAACTATGTCCAGCCCTCAACCTGGCATCCAAAGATGATGGGACAAGGTTATCTGCCACATCTGTGAACACTTAAAAATGTGTCAGGCCTCACCATTGTGTTGAGTGCTTATCAATCAGATACTCTTGAAAGCACTGCCAGGAAATACTAACACCAGAGATCACAGACTCGGGGATATTTATAGTGTTTCCCCAAAACTGGCATCAATTCCACTGTCAAAACAAGAGTAAAAAGAGCTCTTTCCATAGCTGGCAAGTTGTAAGGGAGAACTTTAAAGAGCCAAGCAAAGGAGAGTCACAGCTAAAACCAGTCAAATGTGTCATGTCACCACAACATCTCAAGGATTGTGCCCTGTAACGTGGCAAAGCTGACACTGGGACATTGTGTACAGAAGTGACAGCTCCAGGCCCAGGACATCTGCTGTGACAGCATCTGGACCCAGACTAGCAGCGTGCCACTTCTTGACACTTCAGTGGTTTTAAACTAGAAAATGAAGACCTGCTATCGAGGTATGGAAAGGGCCAGACTGATGTCCACTGCTCATGAACCAGCCACTGGTTTGTGCATGAATTTGTTGTTACATGGTTTCCTTCTTTGCAAAACAGGGTAGGCATGCAGAGTGTGTTTGACAACATCACTGCTGCCTCGATAAACCTAATTGATGAAAATCCTTCAAAGACTAAAAATACACCTCTCAGATTCTTCCTGTACCTCCACAATGGTCCCTGTGGGCTGGAGCAGCTCTGCTTTTCACGGACAGGAACATTCACCTGCCCCTGCAATAGAATTTGTGCTCACCAAGCAGCCCTGCCTGTGTCTGTGTGTTCACGAACATCTCTGAAATAAAAGTGTTAGTCAGAGCTGGAAGGAGAAGGAGAGGTGGAAGATCTGTAACAGACCACAGATTAAGATGAGGAGGTTCTAAAAGCATCACTCTCCAGAGCTTTCAGAAGCACTTCCAGATTTTAAAGGTGACTTTCCAACTCTCAGTCCATTGTGGCAAAATATCACTAAATGCACCATTTAGTGCATTAAATGGACATTAAAAGGACACCATTAGTGTCCAGCACAAGAACCATCTGCAAACTTCCAGAGCCATGGTATGTGTGACGCCATGAATTTCTGGGATAAACTGTGAATATCTAGTTATCCCAGAGGGGTGGCTGAGGGACCTGCTGCTGTGTAGCTGTGGGACATGGATTAAAAAGCAGGAGCTGACAGGTAAAGCCACACACTCACACAAAATTGTAGCAAGTTCATGAGAAGCTGAAGCAATTATTGCTTGTATTCAGCATTAATAAACCTGCAATGACAAGCATTTAGCTAAGCCTAATTTTAAAAGATATACTGCTCTCTGGGAATTCAGTTTCTGCTCAGATTAAACCCAACCTGTGTGACAGCAGTATGACATAATGATGATATCCTACTACATCATTCTAAAGGAGCTTAAATCAGTCAGCATCCAGGCTCTGTCCATGGCTGTGCCAGCCTCCATGTGACCAGACACCCACAATGCTGTCAGAGCCCTCTGAAACACCAGCATGGAGAAAGACATTTTGGGGGATTTCAGCACTTTTCACTGTGTAGGAAAAGTGTTGTACTTCCCAGCAGTAATGGCAGATGTTCAGGCTGGTTTTGGACCATCCATTTGGCTCCAATGGCTTTATCCATTGCTTAGAACACAGACACAGAGGAACAGCCACAAGGAGATCTGGGCCTTGGTGAGCCCACTGCCCAGCATTTAATGCAAACAGGAGCTGGAGGGAAGCACTCGATGTGGCCAGGTACAGCCCCATGCAGATGCCTGACAGGAAGAGAGCAGAAGAAGACAACCAAGCTGCTCTCTTGTTGTGTTTGAGGCTACACTATTTCTGTCTCTTCCTGTTCTTGTCCTTCACCTCCCACCTTCACCTGGACCTGAAACTTGGTGGAAACCAGTTGGTTTTCCCCAAAGATGACAAACCTGAAAGATAAAGGTGAAACTCCCCCTGTGGTGTTTTCACTGTGGGCAAAGTGAGGTTTCAGGGTAGCTCTCAGTGTGACAGGCACCTCCTGGAAGGCAGACACCCACTGTGATACAAGCACCAGGAGTCTTGGGAAGCAGATATTCCCTGCAGGGCTGTAGCAAGGATGTACAGGGCACGTGGGAGTCTCTGGAATAACCAGCATCACCCAATTCATGAGGCAGAGGGGGAAAATCTCCAGGAGTGGAGCTGTACTCAGAGATAGCTTTGAATTTTCCTTGCTACTGCCAGTAAATGATCTGTCTTTTCAGCAGCTTATTTCAGCACCAGGCACACAGAAAACATCTACACAGCATGAGTTATTACATGATAGCAAAATCCCAGCCCCACCTTGGGGAAGCCTTGCCATGGGTGCTGCTTACAAAGGATGGGTGGGGATATTTCCAGCTCATGTTTTCAGATGCTCTGGAAGAAATTAGCTGTCCTTACTGGAAACCACCTTGTGGCAGATTCACAAACCCACACAGCTGCCCTGCTGCTCCTCAGCTTCCCCACCCCAGTGGTTTATAAATCCCATCTGACAAGAGAGGGGATGCCAAGGATGGCACGTGCAGGGGCCAGGGCTGGATCTGCACCCCACTGCCACGGGGGCTCACCAAGGAGGCAGCAGCACTGCTGGTGGCTCAGGGATGCAGGAGAGGCAGAGCTGCCGTGGCAGCACCCCTGGTGCTCCCCACAGAGCTGATCCCAGCCCTGCTCCTGCCTCCACGTGCTGTCCCCCACCATGAGGGCTGCAGCAGCAGTGGAGCTCAGACCGGTCCCACAGGCCTTGGTGGTCTTTCCATCAGTTTGGCCAGCTCTGGCTCAGCCCCAGAGGGAGCGGGTTTCCGATGACTCACAGCTCTGGCCAGGGTGAGCTCACAGGAGAAGTGGCCAAGGTGGCCCTCTCCGTGAGGCAGGACCCGCCGCGGGCAGGGGCTGCAGGGGCCTCCAGGCTGGGCACGTGAAGGTGCCAGTGCTGCTGCTGCCTCCTGGCTCTGCTGCCTGCAGCTCCCCTGCAGCATGGAGAGGGCTCCCTTGGAGCGGGCAGGGAAAGCTGCATGCAGGGAAACAGGCTGGGAGAGTGCTGGCAACTCTGCCCCGGCTGAGCTGAGAGCTCACGGAGAGGCTGCCCTTGGGAAAGGGGGTGAGATCCAGGGGATCCTGCCATACCACCCCAAAACCCTGATTCCTTATAGTCCCCCTGGTCATGAAGGAGTCCATCTCTTTCAGGCTCCTGTTGCATCTTGCCTGCCTGGGGGCAGCCATGGGAAGCATGGCACATCCCTGCCACAGCTTCCAAAGTGACAGTGGCATGTGCCAGAGGGGTCTGGGCTACCCCAGCTGCTCCTTTGTGCCCCAAGTACTGACATCAGAGTCCCCACATCAGGCTGGGATGAAGCATATGTTTTTAGCCCACGTTTCCAGGAATTTGATGCCTGACTGCCTCAGAGGGCCTTGGCCAAGGAGTGTCTTGCTCTCTGAAGAGCAGAGCTCAGTGGCCAAGAAGAGGTTGTGTGCAGGAGCATACATGATTTATGGACAAGCCGACCAGACTCCTCCCTGTAGGACACCTCCCTGGTACTGCTACTCCTTCTAAAACCTTGCTGTTATTTTCTATTTTTTTCCCCTCTCATTTTGCCCACTAACCTCCCAGTCTGGACTTCCCAGACGGCCAGAGATGCCTGATGAACACACAAAGCACAGTTCTCATGCGATGGAGCTGCAGGAGCCGCGATCAGGAGGGAGCTGCAGGAACCATGAGCTCAGCACTGCTGGGGGCCAACACCCCGTGCCGAGAGCCCCTCTCCAGCAGCACGGCCTCCCGCCGGCCCTGGCAGGCTGCAGTGCGGGAACATCTGCGCTGCAGAGCCAGCAAGGGCTCGGTGTCGCAGCGTCCCTGTGGCTGCCCCCGCAATGACCGTGGTGGCGCTGCCCCACGGAGCTGGGAGGATGCCGGGGCTGGGCTCCGGGACGGGGGTCACACTGTCCCTGCAGAGCCAGCGGGGTCGGGGGCCCGGCCCCGAGGAAATTGCCTGCCAAGGACTGCGGAGGGCAGCCGCCACTCGCTCTCCATTAGCATTCCGCGGCACTGCCACCGCGCGAAGGAGAAAGCCACCCTCGTAAACACAAGGAGAGCAGATAAAAGCACTTAGCGCGGGCTGGTGAGCGAGACCGAGGCGCTCCGGCTCAGGTGGCTGGCTCCTGCTCGGGCTTTTGTAGTCTGGCTGCAGCTTTCCGCCGCGCCAGGTTCGCGCCCCATCGCTCGGCACGGCGGAGCCGCGGCTACGCCTGAGCGGCACTGGCAGAAGTTCCCCAAAGGTTAATTGATGCTGCAGTGCTGCAGCCGCCCTGGAGACAGCTGCCTGCCAGCAGCTTCGCCCTGTCAGCGCTGTGCCGGAGCTTCTCCTCCCTCCGCAGCATCCTTGCCCGAGGTGGATCTCCTCCCGGGCGGCCGGCGCAGCGCTCCCACCCACGGCAGCCGGCCGGCGGGGCTTGGGCTCCGCGCTGCGAGCCTCCCAGGGCCGAGAGCGCTGCCAGCAGCAGGAGTCATCGTCCCCGTTCCCCCTCCTGCTCCTGTCCCTGCAGACAGCAGTCTGGCAGGCTTCGTGCCCCGCGTTCCTCGGCAGCAGGAGGGACGTGGAGCCACAAAGTCTGCATTAATGCTGTCCCCACCTCACTGCCGTGGTCCCCACTGTCACATCCCCTGTGCCATGGGCAGGGGCGGCCCCCCTCCAGGAGCACAGCCTGATGCTAAAACCCACAGCACATCCCTTGGTGATTCCAGAGTGCATCAACAACAGTGTTCAACCCAAGGCAGAAAAGAGGACGGGGTTCACATTTAACCCAAGGCAGAAAAGAGGACGGGGTTCACATTTAACCCAAGGCAGGACAGAGGATGATGGGGTTCACATTTAACCCAAGGGAGGACAGAGGATGGGGTTCATATTTAACCCAAGGGAGGACAGAGGATGGGGTTCACATTTAACCCAAGGGAGGACAGAGGATGGGGTTCAGCCTGCAGTCCGTGGGAGTTAGCCCCTCTCCCTTCAGACCCTGTGTATTCCCCGTGTACCCCGTGAGGAGGAGGTGCAGAGATCCTGGGCTGTGTGTCAGGGCAGCCTCAGAATACAGAAGCAGGCTGTGCATTTCTACTTGAGCAGCTTGCTGGGGGGCACAGCACAAGCCTCTGGCAGGGAAGCCAACCATCCTCAGCGGCCATGAGACCAAACTGGGCAGCCCTGCCTTGGTTTGTACGGGAGCCACCATGTGGGAGGCCTCTCCTCAGCTGTATTTCTAAAATCTTACATGATGTCAGCTCATTTCCCAGTCTGCAGGCTTTAAAACTAAAAAAGAACCATCTCTGAGATGTCATCCTTGCTCAGTCAGTATTTTAATTGTCCTGGACTCTGCTGCCCTGTTTACCTCCTCAGAGCTGTAAAATAAATAACAGTAGCCTTTCCTCCTGAAATCAGAAGGATTTTCCTTTGTTCTTCCCTCAGGGACCAAGAGCTTTCACTTGAGAGGAGATATTTATGCTACAAAGTCCAGCAGTCCCCTCCCCACAGCAAACAAGGTCAAAATTCAAAGCCCACCAGGATCTACATGATCCTGATCATTTATACAAGCACAATGCCCTGGGTGGGGGTGGTGTGACAGCACTGTCCCTCATGGGGCTGTCCCCACGTCCAGGAGCTCACAGCCTCACCCCTAGACAAGGGCCAGGCAGAAGATCAGCCATGATCCATTGCAGCCCAAAGCAAAACACTGTTCAACTGCAGCACCCCAAAAATATGACGGAAACACATCTTTTGCATCACTGGTGACCAAAACCAGACCTGAGGAATAAAGACACTGGTGCATCAGCTGCCTCAGGTGTGTGCACAGCCATTGCTCCCTGTGACCCAGCTGTGTCCCTCCTCTGGAGAGCTGCCAGGCAGGCTGGCATCTGCAGGGGTGGCTGTGGCCATGCCCAGGGGGCTGTGGGGTGCAGTGGTACAGCCTGGGGTCCCCACTGCAAGATTTGAAGGGGAGTCTCCCTCAGCTTTTACATCCATGACAGGTACAGGGCATGGCACACCCCCCTGCCCCTGCTGGCACACAGAGCTTTCCAGTGGGCCAGCAAAGAGGCATCCCGGGCTGGACAGCCAGATTCCAGCACAGGAACTCCTCGGTGAGGGTGCTGAGGTGCCAGTGTCCCCACTCCCTGCCAGCCCCCTCTCAAGGGGAGATGCTGCTCGCCCTCTGCTCTGCTCTCCCTGGGCTCTGCAGCAGAGCAGCTCTGGGAGAGCCCAGCAGCCCTGGCCAAGTGGGATCAGAAACCCTGCAAAAGAGGCTTTGTAAACTACACAAACACCAGCCAAGGAGCCAGTTTCTTTCTTCTCCTTTGTACTCTCAGTGCAATCTGGCAGGGCGCGGTGCGTGCACGGACTGAGGGCTGCAGCTGGCGCTGGGAGAACTTGGGCTCCCGCTGAACCGCCCGCAGCTCCAGGGCAGGACAATGCAGCAAGTGAGCAGAGCACACAAATGTTCTGCAGCAAGCAGGCCCAATCCATTTGCTAGGGGAGAACAGCAGTGAGCAACTGGAAAAATCAACATTCTCCTGTGGAACTGAGCCCAGCCTGACCTCACGCAGGGCACTGGGTAAGTGCAGGGACCTGCTTCAGGTGTCCTGGCAGGGAGAGCCCCTCACAGGTCTGGCACTGGCAAGATGACTGAAAACTGGGACAACCTCAGCTCGGGGAGCCCTGAGTTTCCTTGAGAAGGTGTCCAGTCCCGGAAACCAAAGAGCTCCCAGGAGATACAGGAAATCACAGGTGACATCCCAGATATTCCCAGTCCTATAATGGAAAAAATCTCCAGAAGCTGTGAGCTTGAGGGCCTCCTTCGGACGGGAGAAACCCCCACTTCTTGGCCCTAACACTGTTTAACTCTGTGTCAAGGGCCCCATGCTGGGAATTAGCTGCCCTTGGCTCCAGCATCCCATCAGGGGAGCCCTCTGAAGCCCAACAAGAAGGGCGAAATCCCATACACTGGAACTCAGATCCAGGAGATCTCCAGCCAGCTCCCAGATCAGGCACTGCTGCAGGTCTTACTCCTACCTGGGCTTTTCAGAGGTGCTGATTGATACTGTGGCTGAGCAGCACAGACCTGTGAAGCAGGTCAGAAGAGTCTGATCCTTTAAAAGGTGGCAATCAGAAGCACACAGGGTGGTTCCTTGGTTATGATCAGAGAAGGTTTCATGCACAGAAGAACTGGAGCAGTGATGAGCACTCTTGAAAAATCCCAGCCCTCTTAAAGGCCAGTTTGGTCTAGAATAGACCCCAGACCTTCAGGCTGTTCATTCAACATTTCAGCACAAACCTCCCACTCCTTCAGGCAATGGGAAATTATGCTCACCACTCACAATCCTTTGAACAGTATTGCTGTCCCAATGAGAGTCAAAGAACTGATATTCCCTATTGCATGGGATCTCCTGGAAGGGGATATTTTTGTCATAGAACATGTTATTTATTTCCAGGCTTCAATTTACAGACCCTCCCTGAGCCATCCCAGGTGAATGGAAGGAGCACCTTTGTGCAGCAACGGGAGAAGACATCAGAGCCCCCCATTCAGGACTGACAGCACAGTGAGGAACCTGCCCAGGGAACTCAGCAGAAAACACAAGATTATCACCTTGTGTCAGGGAAAACTGTCAATGCAATGACCAAGAAAAACCTGCAAATGAGGCAGTCTCTTACGGCCATGGGAAGGAGCTGAGGGTTACAGTCACTGGGAAGAGGACTGAACACATGGGACAGGTTCTGGGAAGCACCTAGACTGGGTCCTAAACTGCATCCTGGGTTTTGAGTCTATACTCAAGAAACTGGATCTTGTATTAGTCATAATAAAATTGATTGACCCAATAGACCCAAGGTTATTAATATCTTTGCCATAAAAACAATAATCTTTTAGGAACCTAAATATTAGCTGATGCTTCAGTTCAAAACAGAAAGGACCAACAGTTCAGACACTAATGAAGGGTTGTCTTTAGAGCTGCTCTTTAGCCTGCATTAAGTAAAAAAATTACACTTATTTGCTATATGAACTCTTCTGTACATGCTCTGCAGCTGCAGAAGAGCCCCACTGCCTTGTGACAGTCTTTTGGGGCTACGAGAAGAAATTAAATCCTGCTTGTATTGGGATAACATGAGAAACACAGATCAGAATATGAAGCCATAGTTCATGCATGACTCAGTTAGGGCACTGTGACTGGCTCTCTCTTCACCCAGCAGAAATGGTCTGATGTGGCTCAAAGCCATCTTTCCACAGCCAAGGTAAGTTCACCTCCTTGAGGATCTGATTCCCAATTGCCTGTTTTGTCTCAAAAGGATTTTGGAAAGAAGAGTAGTAGAAATAGTAAAAATAGTAGAAAGTAGTATAATTCCTTTTGTGTGGTTTTTGTGCTGGCTACAGACTAAAAGGAATATACTGCTGGGAGGGTGGGAAAAGAAGAGTTGGAGGTTGTCTTTAAGATTTCTTGGGCCAGCGAGAGGAATAGTGGTGACAATTTTCCTGCAGATATTGCAGTACGAGCTCAGACTCTGTTTCAGACTCGTTACCAAGCTGTCAGGCTGGGAAGATGAGATAGAGATAGAGGGAACTGGCTGTGGAAGCTGGCCTTTCCCACTTGGAAAGGTGTGTCTCTCCATGATACGTGCAGCACAGACCCCACAGCACACCTGCTCTGCCCAGGTGCCTCCACTAAATTTCTTCCTGAGAAGGAGGAGAGCAGCAACATGTAGTAGCAGATCTAAGAGGGAAGGGGAGAGGCAGCAGCCAGGTCCCTTCTTAGTAATTGTAGGGTAGATTTGGGGTTTGCCTTAACTTGGAGCAGCTGAACCAGACCAAGAAGAAGGAGCATCCCCATTTGCCCAAGAGGAATTAAAATTTTGCTGAAATGAGCCAAAATCTTCAGTGAATTAGATGCAGTAGCAGGGTATGGGCAGATCCTCCTGGACAGAGAGGACACCACACCTTCAGCACTCTTTTTGACAGATCTCTTGAAACTGCTTTGCAGATGTGGGAGGTAAAGATTGTGTTCAACTGGGTGATGTCCCAGCTGTGCCATGGACTGTGGAGGGGAAGGCTACAGTCACAGTGCAAGGTGGAGAGCGCTTCTCACCACTGCTGGCAGAAAACTTGTCCTTGCTTCCTGCACAATCCCAGCCCTCTGCCCCCTCTGCTCCTTGTCTTGTTCTTCACTTCCCAACTAAAGTCCTTGCAGCAGGGACCGAGCCCTGGGCAGCTCAGGGCACTTCAGGTCTAAGAAAGAGGCTGCAGTGGTGGGGAAGAGGATGAGGAGCTGGATAACCACACATAGAAACAACAGAAATGATCACTTGAGGAAGTCCAGAGGAAATATAATTATCTTCTAATGATGGCAAGAGACCAGAGATGTGGACACATGTGATGGTTACAGGACAACCCATGCAGGGACCCCTGATCACAAGGACTTGGGGACTGCAAGTCCTCCCTAAAACAGAGCAGCAAGCTAACAGCCAGCTACTGGTCTCGAGCAACTCTTTGTAAACTCCTTTGCCATGGCAGAAAAAGGCCCAGAAAAGAGACCTCAATTCTTTGAAGTGAGCACTGAAATTATTGCCAAGGACTCATGGCAAAAGATCGTGGGAAAAGACTTTCTATTGATTTTTTTTTTAATTAGTTACTTAAAGCTTCCTCATCTTGGCCAAGGAAATGTAACCATTCACTATTGCCTGCTGTTCAGAATAGCTCCTGCACCCATTCATCATGTACTAGGAGATGTAAGCTCCTTGTTCTAGGGTTGTAACTCCTTTGGGAAAGTTTTCAGTTAAGGCTAAGGCAGCTCTTCAGTTTTGGTTAGATTATATATGTCTTTTTAAATACTCTAAAATATCTTTGGATCTCAATCCCTTACAAGCAGTCGGGGCATTGCAGGGCCCAGCACCAGCTGCTGAGAAGCAGAGGTGAGAACCCTGCTGGAAGAGCTGTGGGACAGATGTCCCCACACATCAGGTCCCATCACAGCCTGCACCTGGCAGGGCTGCAAAGGGGAGGTTCATTTCCTAAACTGTCTCTCTGCTTTTGCTGGGAGATTCTGGATAACTGTAGTTACATACACGAGAGCCCAAAAGAGTCAGAAAAAACAGCATCGGGATGATTTAGGAGATCTGCACTGTCAGTCAGCTGGAGTGCTTGGAAGTGCACACCTCTACCAGCAAGATGCTGGGGCTGTTCTGGATTCCTGGGAGGGATTTCAGCATCACCAATTCCTGTTTGTGTGCTGTGATTCACCCCCAAGCTACACTGTGAGCTGTGGCCCCAGGAACAGCAGGGCCAGGAAAAGGGTCTGTAGTGATCCTGATCAGCAAGGATCAGTGGTGCTGATGGGGGAAAATGTGAGAAACTGTGTTCTTCTGTGCAGGGGGTACCTGGAGTGGGACAAACCAGCCTGGGAAAGTAGCGGTAAAAGAAAGTGTGGATCTTGTGCCTGGCTCAGCCAGTCACCTTGGGGAAGTGACCTTGGCCTTATCTACACAGAGACAACCAGGAAAATGAATCTGAATTAACCTTTGCAAATTGGATTAGCTAAACTTCATTAAACTGTCTATGTGGACATTCCTGTTCAGAATTCAAGTAGCCTCCACTCATCCTGGCTTACCTCATGTCCACAGTAAGTGAGAAAAGAAGAAACTCAGCGCTTCTTTTTTTCCATTGTGAGTAGGACTGTCCACACAACTGTCCTAAGTGCAGTTTAACTAAACCACTGTAACATCCAACATCAGACTAATGATCCCTGGTGGCCTCATGTGTCTTTGTCTTCCTACCACGCTGTCTATTTGGACAAGGAACTCTGGAGTCTCTGGATGAAGGAGCAGCTCTGATTGTATGCACAGACCATGCCTACTGCAGGATCAACACAACCTGTAGAGGAAATGTAGCCTCAACCTGTGCCAGGGAGGTTAAGTTTATCAGGAGGAATTTCTTCAGAAAAAGTGTTGTCAAGCATTGGGCTGTCACCATCCCTGGGATTGCTCAAGAAAGGATTGCACACTGGTCTAGCTGACAAAGCCACAGGTTGGAGTCAGTAATCTCAGAGGTCTTTTCCAACCTGAAGGATGTTGTAATTCTGTGATTCTGTGACTCTTTCACAGAAGTAGCACCGGTGCAATTGTAAAGCTGTTTATCTGGGTAGTAGAATGTCTGTCAGGGGTGGGTTGGTTCGAACCCAGCAAAATAAAGGTCACATCACACCTGATGGACCTGACTACCTAGAAAGGCAAGAAAACTGGCTGTGAGGATAGAGGGTGAATGGTGAATAAGGGAATATTGAGTGGTTTCCCTTGCCTGTAGTAAAGCTTTCAATGCTCACTCTCCCTAGAGCCAGGCTGGGGAGATGTGGGCCCAATAAATAGGAAAGAAGGAAGCTGGAGGATAGGCTGGGCTGCTGCACTCACAGGGTGGTGATCAGAAGTACAGAGCCCACTTGGCAACTCGTTGCTGTTGAGATCCCAGGGGGACTGGTACTGATGGCCTGGATAATTGGGCACACTCTCAGGAAGTTCTCAGATGCCACCAAAGGAAGCAGTGGGGAGGGAAGCACTTGACACTGCCCAAGAGGCAGCAGCTGCTGTTCAGACGAGTGGAGAAGTGGGCAGAAAAGTGCACAATCCTAATGGAATAACCTCAGAAGGGAACAGGACAGGCCAGGGGACAGTTGGGCTGGGAAGCAGCTTGATAGGAAGCAGCTTTTTGGAAAGGGAGGTGGGATTGCTGGTGACCAGGAATTGAACAGGGGTCATGGCTGTGCTACAGCAGAGGTGAGCTACACCCTCAGCTGTGTGAGCAAGGAAGCAGGCAGAGCATCAGGGGAGTGAGAATCCCTAGTATGGCCCTTCTGAGATTGTTTTGGGTCCAGTTTGGAGCTTCCTGGGACAAAACCAGCATTGGCAGATTGAAACAGGTCCAGCAGAGGCCACCAGTGGGTGGCTGAGGTACAAGGAGAGGCAAAACCAGCTGGGTTTGCTCACCCTGGAGGAGAGCAGGAGGAAGATCAAACTGCTTTCTGCAGCTCCCTGAAGGAAGGGGTAGAAAAGGCAGAGCTCCTGGAGGTGCAGAGCCAGCCTGGGTTGTTCTGTGGCCCAAGTCTGGGCTTTGAGTGCCAGGCTCACCTGCAGTTCCTCAAAGGAAAGGGGTGCTCACACCATGATGCCCATCTACTCAAGGGTTTGAGGATGCTCCCTATCATCATGTTTGGGCATTGCTGGTGAGAGTTAGAGAAGTGGGTCCTCCATATTCCTATAAACTGGATTAGTGGAGTAGGAAATATATAATAAAGTAATAATAAACATTTCTAGAGTAATTAATCTAACTGCTAACTGAGGAATCAGTCTGATCTCACTTCATACGTAAAGGTGTGTTTGCCAAAGCTACTCCTTTGAACTTGCTCATACCTTTCCATCTGTGGTTCCACATTTTCCTTTAGAATTCCAGTGAAGTCTGTGAGATGAATTTACCCTTGCTCACCAGGCAGGAAACAAGTTCAGAGAAGCCAAGCAACTTGTTTGGAGTCGTAGTGAGCACTGTTATGTAGATCATCAAAACACTGAATGCACCTGCCTGGTGCTCCTGCCTCAGGTGTTTTTCCCCCTGCTTTTTAAACCTGGGCACGGTCCACTCTCACAGCTCAGCTGATGGATGGTAACTCATTAAGCAGGAGTAATGCAAGTGGGTCTCAGCCCGGCAAACAATTCCCTAAGAACACACAGCCTCTCCTCTGCTCACACAGAGAAACTGCTTTTTATTTCCCTGACTGTCCCTGAACCTCTTATTACTCCCAATTTGAAGTCCTTTCCTGGGGCACTTTCAATAGAATGGCTGGAAAAATGGGGCTTTTCTAATCTGTCCTTTTTTTTTTTTTTTTCAATTTAAGGAGATAATAATTATGGAGATCATTGTGTTGATGCTCCAGTAGACAATCAGAGAGGCTCAGCACCGAACTGCTGGCAGCAGGTGGACTGTGAATCACTATCTGCTCCAGTCACCTGCCAGGAGTCCCCCACCCCTCCTCAAGCAGATCCACTGATGGGTTGTTGTGTGGTTTTTGTTGTTGTTGTTGATTGCTGACATAAAAGAAGCTGAAGCGACACCGTTTTAAGCTGAGTATCCAAGGCGACCTCATTAACATCTCTGCAGAGGAGCCCTTTAAAAAACATCAGTCACGGTGGTCCTGAGTGGAACAGAAACTGTTCTGTGTTTTCTTGATCAATTGCTTAAAATTCAAGGTCGGGGTGCAGAGCAGGGAGGGCTCCCCGCCAATCACTGCGGGGCTGGGCTCAGGGTTTTTTTGGAAAATAGTGATGCTGTCGTACTGGAGAAAATCCATGTGCTCCCTCAGAGGAGCACTATTGGGAATAAATGCTGGAAGCTGTTCCACTTGAGCAGATGGCTGAAAAACTTTGGCTGAGAAATAAATTGAGTATGACGGTCTGAGGGCCAATCACAGATGGATGAAATTCTAGTGATGTCCCAAATGTCCTGAACATAGAAGGTTCTCTTCTTTCCCCTTTTGTGCTAAAAAACCATAGTAGGATTTTTAATACAGACTGAAAAAATGTTGATGGAGTGAGACACAGAGATAACGGTTTAATGTCCTCTGGATCAGCAACCCGTTTAGGGGAGCCCCGAGGTTCTGCCACCTCCAGGTCATAGTGGAGGGAAGTGCTGATCATGGAGGGACCATGATGGAAGGGCTGGGAAATGCCCCTGTGCTCCTTCAGACACAGCCTGGTGTCCACGTGCGACACCAGACGTTCATATATTCCTGCTCAATTCAAGTCCTGCAGAACCCAAAAGCAATTTTTTTTTCTTCAGGATCTTTCAACCCAGCCTCAGGGTAGACTGGAAAACTGTGCTTTAACTGGTGTTAAATGGAGAATTCACCAGGAACTCTTTGCTTTGGTTTGAGGCCACCTCCATAAACTCAGGGGTGACCCTCGAGGTGTGTAACTTTCCACTCTCCCTCCAGTGCAGTGCACAAAAGGAGCCCTGGGTTTCAAATCATGGGCTCTGGGATCCAACCCAGTGCACATCCCAGGTTTCAACTCATCTCTGCTCAGGCTCAGAAGGGAGATGAGCCACATTTCAAGTGGCACATGTCTTGCATGTCCTGAAAACACCCTGAGCCCAGATCCTCCCTTCCCAATTCCTCAATTGACAGGATGCCATGAGAGCTGGTGAGACATCAGCTGTGAGCTGGGTTAGTGCAGCCTGGCAGTCAGCAGCACCCGAGCCCAGTGGGATTCCACAGGGACCCAGTCCTCTCTAGTGTGAGGACCAGGGGACACAGCAATCCTGTGCCTTGTCTAGCAGGCAGATGAGGCCACATGTAGGCACACAGTTTGTGTGATTGGGACGGGGCTGGCCCAGCCCCATCCCCATGGCACAGCTGTGAGCAGCAGGTGAGCAGCACTGACAGCAATGAGCCATGGAGTGCCCAGGGGCACTGAGCAACACCAAAGGGAGCAGAGGGCACACAGGGGCAGGGCGTGAGCAGGAGGGGTAAAAGGCTGGGCTGAGGAACAAGAAGGGCAGAATCTTGAAGCCTTCTGAGGTATTATGGTGTCACTCTGTATGGGTTGAAGCTTTCTGAAATTGTATGGGGATACTCTGTGTATTGTGGCCATCTCAGCTGTGACATGTGCTGCGACAGCCACATGCACACCCCGTGCTCCTCTCCTTGAACAGCTCCTTCCCATCCCTTATTTCTCGTGATGGGACAAGCTCGTGCAGGTGAAGGCTGTTATAACCCAGCCCCAACATCGAATCTCATGGGCCAGCATCAGCAGCTTCCAACAGAAAAGGTCTGTGGTGGTCAAGTGACCAGCTGGAACGATTAAATGGGATTTTATCATTGCTTCAGCTACACAGGACACCATCACCCCACAGAGCTGCAAAAAGGGTCTGTGCTGCCTGTGAAACCTTGGTGCCAACTTGCATTTGCTTGGGTATCAGCTGGTGATCTCTGGCCAGGTCAGTGACAGCTGTGACATGTGAGACCACACGGTGGGGACTTGTCAGGACTCACTGAAAGCTGCATGAGAGGGGGACAGGGTCACAACATTTCCTGGCAGCCCTGTCTGAGAGCACTGCCTGTGGGGCTGGGACAGATATTAAAGGCTGGACTTAGCCTGCATCTGCAGTGCCCAGCAAAGGCTTTATCAAATGAGCTTATCAGCAATGCTGCTTATTCCTCTCAGCCAGTGGCTGTATTAACCACCCTCAGCCCTTTGTGGCAGATGCCCCTTTAAAACCCATGATTTGAAAATAGTCTTTGCATCTCAGGGATGTATTTGGGGTTTTTAGCAAACATACATTCACATTCATATAATCTATGTGGATTCAGTAACACAGATTAAAAAAAGGGAATGTGAAAAATTCCAGAGGGAAGAGGATGTGAAGCCTGCACTGTCAGTGCAGAGAGCAGGACCCCCCACACCCTTGGGACTTCAGGCCAACCTCACTCCACTTCATGTTTACAGGTTGAGTCTGGCACTCAGGGTGTCCTGCTTGGCCCCCCACCAAGCTGGCAGAGGAATTTTAAATACTGGATAAGACTCTCCACAGAAGACAGAGGAGTTTGGGATGGTGTGGAAGAGGTTTCACAGCAACTTCTGTGAGCCAGAGAGGAGTTTGATAAGAGGATCCATGTTTATCCCTGAAAGAATTTTCTACCAAGGTCGTTGACATAGAAACCAAGAAAGAAAGAAGGAGAAATAAGAGAAACCTGCAACTGCCTGTTCCAGTGAGCACTTTGTCTCTCATGACCAATGGGCAAAGTGTAAACTTATGAGTTTTGTAAGAATGTATAAAAAGCATGCATGCTAGAATAAAAACAGGTTTGAAGCCTTCTGAAAATGGAGGGTGCTGCTTTGTATTATCTCTGTCAACTACGACAGTCTGGGCGCTGCTTTTGCACTGTGGCTGAGCAGGAAGGGGGAGTCCAGGTTTGGAGATGTTTCTGCTGTTTTCTCCAAAGGCACAGGTGTAGCTCCCACAGGACATGGCCTGTGCAAGCAGAAAGAAGAGGAGGGGGTGGGTGACACACACACCAGGCCTGGTGTTCCACTCCCCATGTGGTACATGGCAAGGGCTATCTCTGTCTCCACCATCAAAATCTGGTAAATGATGTCATGGCTGTGGTGTGATATGTGGCCCAAAGGCTCAGCACCTGTCCCCAGCACTGACCAGTACACAGGACAGCATGATCATGTCAAACACTCCCCCAGGATCTCCTTCCAGTCTCATCCTTCCAGCCTGCAACAGTTTGTGCTTTAGAGACTTCCTGACCCGGAGTTAAAGCCCTTGTATTTAGTCATCCTTAATTCCTCAAGGGTTTTCTTTTCCATGACCTTGTTTGTGAGTTTGCACCCCGCAGTAAAGTCAGAAATTCGAGTGCTTCATTATAAGCATTTTCTTTACCATTTCCTGATTAATCATCCCCGCCAGCACGGTCATTACAGCGGCTCCCAGAGACCCAGCAATGGCAGGGCTCATTGGTCAGACACCAGCAGCACACAGCCCTCACTTCAGAGACTTCCAGGGGTAACTGAGCAGAACCAGCTCTGGGATGGGGCAAAGTCACAGCCCCAGGAGGAGGGCACGGGAGGGATCCAGCCACGAGGCCACAGAGCAGCAAGGACGTCAGGGGTGGGGGAGGACGTCAGGGGAAAGCAAAACAATGGGAACAGAGAATTGAAGCTGGAGCACAGATGGATTAAATAGTTAATCTGCATTATAAACAGCACAGGTGAGAGTCTGCTACTGAATCTCTTAATCCAGTTATTACCATTCAATGTGGTCATTTCCTCCTGTTCTGATGCACCACTCATCCTTCAGGTTTGGTAAAACAACAGTAGCATCAACAACAAATAAAAAGAGACACAAAAGAACTTTTTGTGTGTTTATACAGTTTGGGATTTCCCTCCTGTAAAAATGTACCAACACTCATAGGGGAGAACATCTTTGGGAAGAACAGGGCTGCATCACCCGTGTGTTGATGACAGTGAACGTTCCTGAGTAACTCAGAAGTGACAAGGTTGATACCTAGAGGCAAATCTGGGCTCCTGTCAGTTCAGCAGGCCAAGACAGAGCAGATGTGACCTCATGAGAATTTATCAGATGCAGATACAGGTGTTTGAGTGGTGGTGCTTTACCCTACAACCCACACAGGGGCCAGAAAAAGGGACACAGAACATGAGGAAATACAAAGGGATGGTTGGAAGGATGGAGGGAAAACTTTGAAAGGATGAGGGCAAAAAGGCCTGGACCTGCTCACAAGCAACTTGTGACTCAAAAAGAGGAGGCAAAACTCCTGGACTGTGCATCCCCAGCTGCTGATGCCTCTACCTATCCTTAGGCAGACAGGAGTCCTTCCCAGCGTGGGAGGTGGCAGCAGTGCCATAGCAGGTGGTGCCCCATGCCCGTGTCACAGTGAGACAGCAGAGTTACAGTGCCGTGGCTGTGGGAGAACTGACCCAAGTGTGACCCAGCACATCTGAAAGGCAGCAATGGGAGAGCCCAGTGCCTTCCCCAGGGCCGTGTGAGAATCAAATGAAGGCTCTCAGTGTAGGAGAGGGGCTGTTGGCTTGGGAACGTGAATCTGTCTGACACAGAGCCCCGAGTCCCTGCTCTGTCTGGAGCTCACGGAGCCATAGGTACCTGTGTGGAAAGTGCTGCCCTTGATTTCCCATCCAAGTGCTCTATGGCTCAGTTACATGCCACTGAACATGCTAAGACCCTCATTTCAGAAGAGAGCAAAGCAAGGATGTGCTGATCCTGGAGTTTCAGGTCTGGAGGTGTGTTTGAAGGCAGCAGAGATTGTTTTCTAGCCCAACACAGAGACAGGGACTTGAGGTCCAAGATGGAACAGAGCAGATCCATCCAATAAGATGAATTCAGACATCATGTTTCAGGAAAAATGACTGGATTCAGCTGCTTTTTTGGGAACTACCGGGGATTTCGAAAGCAGGTTGATTAAATAAGCTGGAATTTTGTCCAGCTGCATGGAATCATTTGACAAGCTGCCCCAAGAGTGCACAGGACAAAGAGGTGCAGGTGGCAGGGGGACTGAGCCCTCTGATCCTCAGAGCACTGGAAGGGGCACTAAGGTCTCCTTGGGGCTTTCTCCTCTCCAGGTGAGCACCCCCAGCTCTCCCAGCCTGACTCCAGAACAGAGGGGCTCCAGCCCTGGGAGCATCTCCATGGCCTCCTCTGCCCCTACTCTTCCTGGTCCACGTCCTTCTTGTGCTGTGGCCTGGATGCAGTCTCAAGATTTCCCTTAGTGCTTCCTCTGGAGGAAAAATGATGCAGAGGAGAATATTGTGCTAGAGCAGTGTTGGTCCTGTTCCTTTATTGCCTGATTGGAAATCAACAAAGTTGTTGATAGTTATTTAGAGGTATTTTCTCAGTACTGCATGGAATATTTGTGACTTAGCAGCAGCCACAACTTCTTGTTTCACCTCCACTTAGCAGCTGATGTGGCTTTATGAGCCCTGCAGAGCTTGTACAGTTCTCCTGGAGGGGCTAGGGCCTTCTGCCTCCAGGATGTGTTGAAAGCCCAGCCTCCAGGAGAGATCTGTGGCTTCTCTCTGTCGGATTTTGCCTTTGTGTGTAAGATTGGAAAAGGTGTTTTCCTCCTGAAAACCAAGGGATGCTATCTGGGTATGACTTTTTGAGTGACTCTGAAACAGAAGCTACCAGAGGTGCAGAACAGAGAGAAGAGAAAGCCACTCCCAAAAAAGGAGCCCCACCCAGCCTGACTCCTTCAGAGAAAAGCACCTGCACCATCAGCCAAGCACTGGATGATGGCATTGCTGCCTGGAGCTCGCAGGCTGCGTCACTGCAGCAGAGCTCCAGCAGCAGAGCAATCCATCTCCTCCCTTTGCTGGCCCCGGCACAGCCAGATATCCCCAGCCATTTCTGCAGTGCCTGCAGGCTCAGGAAGCACTGCTCTGGGTGCTGGTTCCGTGGCTGATGCTGGAGGAAGGGATGCTCACCCTTCGCAGCACTCACCTCTCCCCTCCTGCTGCTGTGCAGGGTAAAGGAACCACTCAAAGCATGAGAATCAAGCCCAGCACTCATCAGGCTTTTGCTAATCAGCTCAACGTATGCAAATTGTGTAAAATGCGGGCTTGGAGAGACCCCTCCAGCACAGGAGGGGAGGGAAGGGACAACACTGCCACAGGCTCCTTTCAAGCCCCAGAGGAGTCAATGACTCCAGTTTAGGCTGAAGATGCTCAAATGTCACAAGCCTCTGGGAAGGGTCAGGATCAGACACAACTTCTGGGACTGAATGGATGGTGCTCAGAGGAAGGGACAGCAAGGAGCAATACAGGACTGCACCAATTCTTGCCTCACCAATGTCATTAGGAAGAAATTCTTCCCTGGGAGGGTGGGCAGGCCCTGACACAGGGTGCCCAGAGCAGCTGTGGCTGCCCCTGGATCCCTGGAAGTGTCCAAGGCCAGGCTGGACAGGGCTTGGAGCAACCTGGGACAGTGGAAGGTGTCCCTGCCCATGGCAGAGGATGGAATTGAGGAGCTTTAAGATTCTTTCAACCCAACCCATTCTGGGATTCCTTGCTCCTGGGATGGAAGCAAACGTGGACAGCCCACGGCAAACATCACTAAAGCCCCCAGTTAAGGTCCCCAATGAGCTTCATCACAACAACATTCCTCCAACCAGGGCTGGATTAGCATTAGCATGTTTAAACTCTCCTTGCAAATCACATCTAATCAGCAGCGTTTTTTTTTTTTTTTTTTTTTTTTTTTTTTTTTTTTTTTTCAGAGCCCAGGCATGCAGGTTGCTCTGGAGGGCTGGATCTGCCTGTGGAAATATGCAGTCACCTGACTGGAGCCTCGTCATCTTCGCAGGCTGTTTTGTAAACAGTCATTATAAATAATAAATCAACAGCATGCTAATGAAATGAGCTCTTTTCAGGATGCTTTAGAGAAGCCTCTAATTTAATATAGAAGAAACTCTAATCTGCTCTGCCAAGTTACAAAGAGGATTAAACTATCTTCCAATAATGGTGAAATATTCAGGCTCTGTATTACCAGCACAGGAACTGAGGGAAGCATTCAGAGGCACAGAGGAGAGGGCAGTTCCCCAATCCTGCTGCATTTGAAGGAGAACTGTTGCACCACGCTGCCTGGAAAACCTATTAAATCCCAGATCCCACATCCATGAAAATCAAACTCTGCTATCAGATTGGTGGGCACTGCCTTCACCCTTCAGTGAATTTAAATAAATCTTTCTAAGTCAATGCTGCCATGAGCTGGTCATGGCCAAGTGGTGTTTAAATATGTAGGAAGGAATTTGTTGCTCCAGTGTGTTTTCTTGTGAAGGAAGGACCTGGGGATAGCAAGGACCCAAGAGACACTGAGGTCCGGATGGGAGGGACTGGGGACAAGCAAAATGAGTTGAATGAGTTTGCAATAAAATTTTGGGCCTACTTAAGTGTGTACAGAGCAGAGCATGGGTCTGAGAGCCTCGTCTTGCCTTTATTTTAGAGCCTGTCCTGAGAACCAGAAGCTGGTTGCAATTCCAACAAAGACCCAGCAGACAAACACAACCCTACAGGGAGAAAGCAAGTCCTCAGAAGAAGGGGAAATAGAAGAAATGAGTGAACATGGAAAGCTGGCTGGGAGAAGGTTGCATGAGAGGCTCTGGGGTTTTTCTCAGTGTGGCTCAGTGGCACATGGAGCAGAGAGCATTGAGATGTTCTGTTCCACTGGTTCTTATGTGGGGAACCACATGAAACAGCCCTTCTTTAAAAGCCATTCATGGATTGACGAAAATTCCTGTCAGCCCAGCACCCTCAGCACTTCCCTACAATACTCCAACCCATCCTGGAGCTGTGATCCTGAGTGCCTGAGCTGGGGGCTGTGACAAGGGAAAGCCTGAGATGTGCAGGAGGGCTGGGGAGTGAGGAGTAGGCTGTTTCTGGCCTAAGAGGGCACAGGAAGATTTGCACAGCTGCCTCTGCATGAAGAACAAGAAATGTCCAGCTGTAGCACAGAGCCATGGACCCTTCACCAGCTCCACTGCCCTTCTCTGGACTCACTCCAGCACTTCAGTGTCTTTCCTGGGGGCCAGGTCAGCTGGATGCAGAGCATCTGCCAGCACCCCACCAACACCAGGAGCTTTAGTCAGTGATCAACTCAGAAGTGTTCAGCAGACACATCAGAGATGATGACATTCCACAGGACAGCACAGGAGCACTGCTGGAGACCTGACCCCATGCACAGAAAAGGGAGGGGCTGCTCAGCCCAGAGCATCCTGTCGATCCTGGATGTCCTTGGTACCCAACACAGCACCTGAATAAAGCAAACAGAAACCAGCCCAGCGTGCCTGGACAGCCAGAGCTGGTGCTGGATCAGAGCTGCCAAACAGCCATCAGAGCTTCAGCTGCCAACACTGACCTGGGGTCAGAGCAGGGCTGGAAGGAGCAGCCAGCACTCAATGCCTGATTATTTTCTCTCATTTCCTATGCAAGTCTCTCATCATCAAGTCATCCCCCAGTGACCCACAGCTGCACTGACACAAGATGCTGAGCGTGCACTGGCGTCTACACCAGGGAGTGCAGCTGCTGGATTTTATACTCCAGCCTTCCTAGGTGCTGCACAGAACACAAAATACAGCCAGCCCCTGTCTCAACAGAGCATGCAGCCTTCTGCAGAGACACCAAAACATGCTTCACCTTCATGCAAGGTTTTAATAGACAGAGTACCGCTTGTCTATTTTATAAGAAACTGTCTCTGCATGGATTCAATGAAGTAAAACAGCTATCTGTGTGCCTGGGAGTTTAAAATGGCTCCAGGTTACACTTTTTTCCCTTATTTAAAGTATTGAAAAGCAGGTTACTCCAGTGTAACAAAGACTTGCTGTGTCATATTTACACAAAAACCATATTCATGCAACCACAGAATGGTTTGGATGGGAAGGGACCTTAAAGATCATCTAGTTCCACCCCCTGCCATGGGCAGGGACACCTTCCACTGTCCCAGGTTTCTCCAAGCCCTGTCCAACCTGGCCTTGGGCAGTTCCAGGGATGGGGCATCCACAACCTCCTGGGCAACCTGTGCCAGGGCCTCACCACCCTCACAGGGAACAATTTCTTCCTAATATTTATTCTAAATCCACTCTCTCTCAGTGGGAAGCCATTTGTAGGGCCCTTGTAAATGATGTTTCCCTCCTCCTTGCAGGGTCCCTTTGGGTACTAGAAGCCACACTGAGCCCACCCCACAGCATCTCCTCTCCAGGCTGAACATTCCCAGCTCTCCCAGCTTTTGCTCACAGCAGAGCTGCTCCATCCCTCTGATCCCCCTGGTGCCTCCTCTGGACTCTCTCCAGCAGCTCCAGCTCCCTCCTGTGCTGGGCCCCAGAGCTGGATACTGGCTTTTGTCTGTGCTGGGAATCCTTCTTGATAAAATCAGGCTGGGTTTGGCCATGGAAGCTGCACCCTGACCTGAAGGAGAACTAATGCACCTTGCACCATGTCCTGAAGATAATTTGCTTGAAATTCATGGAGAACAGAGCAGAGGGCCCTGATGAAGTCAGAGATCTGCCCAAGGTCACATTGCTACGGCCCTTGTCAGAACCTCTCCTCCTGCACTGCACACCTGATGCCCTCTGGGAGACAGGGAATAACCACAGCAGGCAGGGCTGGAGGAGCCAGGAGGAATGGCCACAAGTCAGTGAGGAGCCACTGCAGCACAGGAGCTCTCAAGGGCAGCCAGAGCCACCTGGCAGAGGTGGCAAAGCCCACTCCTGCAGAGTGTCTGCAGTGGCCTGGGAGCAGAGGCTCGTGGGGTGGAAGGTGCCCTGAGCTGGGCAGCGTGGCCAGGCCTCAAAGGAGCTGCCACACACCCTGCCAGCTGCCCTGTGCCTCCTGCCCACAGGCACAGCCACTGGGCAGCTCAGAGCAGTGCTGGGAGCAGCTGCAGCTCCAGAGCCCACGGGTGGCAGTGCTGGATCCACAGCTGGACGTGGAGCATTCCAGTCCCGTGGGAGGCTGAGCAGCAGCCTCCCCAGGCTGGCCACAAGCCCCAGCAGGAGGACACTCTGCTGTGAAGCAGCAGCTCCCATGGCCCATTTGCACAGGCTGTTCTCTGAAGAGTCTCTTCAAATCTGACACAGCCCCTGGGGCTCCCTTGGCTGGCTAACACTGACACATGAGTCACTGAAAATTACTTTTCAGTGCTCAAACCCATGGGCTTGAGGGCAGGGAAGAGTTATGGTGACCCAGGCACCTAAAATCCAGTCCTGGAGCTGCTGTTCTGTCTGTGAATGACTGAATGAAGAGCCCTGAGCTTACAATAGGAGCAAAATCTCAAACAGAACACTGCCTCTCAGGTTTATCCCATTCTTCCCCCTCTGTTCCAGACCTTTGCTGTCTCCAGCTCAAGCAGCAAAGTTGTCCTGCAACTTTGATATTTGCTGTAAAAATGAAGCCCAGCAGCAGCAAGCTGGCTGTCCGTGCTGCCCCACTGCCTGTGTGTTCTGGGGACCTCTCCCAGGAGCACTTTAAAGGATGCTTGCAGCATCCAACTGTCTGCACGTTCAAAGAAAGGCAAGTTATGATGTTAGCACTGCCATGACCTTCAGAGAAAGGGACTAATTATTCCCAAGCAGGCAGCTTAGTGCTGGGCAGCTGCTAATGAACATTGATAGGGAACGAAATGCATCCAGATGCAAATTGCAGCACTGCCTTAGGAGGTTTATGAAGGAGAAGATCCTGTGCTGGCTGCAGCTCCATGGTTTCCCTGTGGATGAACCTTTCAAGATTTCTATCCACCTCAATGCCCCTTTTTTCCCCTTTCCTCACTTCCTCCCAAGCTGATGACAAACCAGTGCCCATGGCCATTAGCAGGAGCAGAGCTGTGTGCTACAGGCTCCAGTTTCACTTGCAGGGTCCAGCTGTTGGTCTCCAGGGAGGCCTTGGCAGGGCAGGGGCTGAATCACCACCTGCAGCATCAGCAGCAGCAGCTCCCTTTTGTGTTGGGATGTGAGGGGAGGGAGCTGCAGAGTGGAGCCAGGCAAACTGGCTCCCTTCTCCCAAGGAGGACACTCCTTTCCAGAGAGCCAGGCTGTCCTGGCTGGGTCATCTGGAGCCCTTGGCAATAGTGGCAGAAGTGCAGCAAAGTAAGGAAGGGCATAATTCTGGGGAGAGGCAGTGGGGAGCAGAAAGGTGGGACAGAGCAGCTGGAAGCACTTCTGAGCAGGTCAGGTGGCAAAAGGAGCAGTTGCTGGTTCCCACACAGCCAAAATGCATCCCTAAAAGCTGTGTGTGCTTCGCAGGGAAAGCTGTGCTGAGGGCTGTGATTGCAATCACCCCTGGCAAGGCCCTTCCTAGGCATGGGAGGGGTGATAATGGCTTGTCTGTTGTCAGCATCCTGGAGGAGCCCAGGATGCCCTGGCAGGCTGTCATCAGCACGAGCTCGCTGCCTGCTGCTTGGCTGCCTGGCCAATTCCACCTTGCACAAGAAAAAGCAAACACAAAGAGGAGGTTGCAAAAAATTCAAGCGCCCTGAAGACAGGAAGTGTCAAAATCCAGGCTGCCCGCTCAGCCTGGCTTTGGCAGAGCTCAGGATGCCAGCAGGAAAGGAACACGTCTTACATTTTATGAGGGGAAACATGCCTTGCTCTGTGTTGGAGAAGTTCAGGCTGTGGAAGGCTGTTTGATGTTTTGCTTCCCCAGCATCTCCAGTGGGTGTCCTGGCTCTGCTCAGGGCAAGCTCCTAATGCTGTTGTGGTGATTGAAGTGTTTCTCCCTTCTGGGCTGGACTCTGGCATGTATAATTCTGATTTCTGGGCTCCTTGAGATAAAAACATCAGTATCAGTAGGTGTCCAGTGAAGATCTCAGCCTGCCCTGCCCCTGCCTGGCAGCGTGGGCTGGTCCCTGGTGCTGCAGCTCGTTCTCAGCACGAGCACTGACAGCTCTGCTTGGACCTCACCTTTGCCTCTGCTCTGCCAGTGCCTTTCCCAGAGGAAAGACAGCCCTGCTTCAAGCAGCCAATTCTGCAGAACTCCTCAGCCTGTCGGGAGTGTGCAACTCCAGCAAGGGCCAAGCTCCTACCAGCCTCATTCCCTCTCATCTGGGATGGACACAGCTGAGTGCAGAGGGCACCAGGATTCTGTCAGAGCTCGTTTCAGGGGTCACATCCTGCTTTCACCTCACATCATCCATGATCTCACAGCTGGCTGCTCACTCAGGATTGTCCTGGGGCAGTGGTGTGATGGGTGGCAGAGGGGCTCCTCACACCTCATTCCATTGCTGCTCTGGGATCTGAGCCCTCAGCTTCCTCAGCCACCCCTCATCAGAATTGTGCTCCAGAGCCTTTCCCATCTCCATTCCCTTCCCTGGACACAACCCAGCACCTCACTCTGTATCTTGTAGTGAGGGGCCCAGCACTGAACCCAGTATATGATTCCAGTGCACCCTGGAAAAAACTTGGTATTTTTAGGCATAAGTAAGATTATCATGAGTACTTCTGATCAAATATCCACAGAAATTAGCAAAGGACATGCATAAGGATATCCCTGGGCACACTGAGGAACACAGTTTGGTTAAGCAGGCTGGCAGATAGGACTGGACACTCAGAACATCCATCAGGCAGGTTCAGCTCTGAGCTCTTGGACTCAGCTGCAAGGTTAGAGCATCCCAGTGGGATCTTCCCCTTACAGACAGGGAGCTGAAAAAGGGCCTTGAGCAGTTATCTGCTCCATCCTCCAGCTCAAAGCAGGGCTAATTTAAAGACTAAATCAGGCTGCTTGGAGCCTTATCTTTCTTACAGGTTGTAAATAAACTGGACAATTCCAAAGACAGTGCAGAGACAAGATATCTTCTTGTCAAGACCATTAACTAAGTCCCAGTGCTTTTCAGGGAGTAAGAGTTTCAAGTTTTTTGGTCATTTTTGTTTATATGAGCTCCAGTTGACCAGTGACACAAAAATTGGTTAAATTGTACCTGGTAGATATAATATTTCTAAGAAATATTCAGTTTAATGGCAAAATGCACCTTCTTGACAAAATGGGACTGCTGGCTCACGTGGTGATCTTGGTGAAGATTCAGAAGGAATGGTTTCCCAAATGACAGGGTCAGAGGTGAAGTCATCCCATGGATTGACAGAATTGATCAGGAGGCTCCTTCAGCAGCACAGAAATGTGTCCACCCTGGGGAACCTGGGCACCCCTGAAGTTAGCAGTAGCACCAGAGATGCCAAACCCAGTAAAGCTGAGCTTGGACAGGCTCCACTGAGATGTAAGGATGAAGTTTCCCTTGCTGCAGGAGACAGCTCAGCCCAAACATCTCGTGCAGTTGGAAAGGACAGTTATCAACAAAGTTGGAAAGATCAGCTTTTTGTGACTTGATGCTAGAATTCCCACATACCTTCTGGCTGGAAAACCATAGGAAAAATGACCCAGTTTGAACAAAGCCAGGCTGTCTCCAGAACGCTTTGTGTCCAGCAGAAAGGCATGTTCCTGTCACATCCCCTGGGCCTGGCTCACTGTAACCTCTGGATCTGCAGCCAGCCTGACTTGGGCAAAATGGGCTAGATGAAGAAGAGGAGAAGTCTTCTTCTTGACTTGTGAAGAGGTGGCATCAACACCCATTTCTGGTTCTTGATATATTTGCCTTATCATTTAATGGACCACATGCCCCACACTTAGGGATGACAAGTCTAGATGTTAAAAATGCTGCTCATCAATGCATCTCCTTCATTACCACACCTCAGAGCTGCCCTGGAGAAATCCCATTTCAGTGGAGAGGTGGCTGCCTTGTCCTTCACTCTGACCACAGCCTTTCCCTAGGATGGGCTTACCAAGAACCAAAGACAACAACCATGGCAAACCCTTCCTGCCTGCAGGGCTGCGGCTCTGGAGCTGGGACACTTGTGTGGCTGGGGGTGGCTGCACAGCTGCAGCACAAGCCGACTGTCCTGAGAGGAGGCAGTGGAGAAGACTGCAGCGATTGCATTGTGATACAGAAGAAGTGTTAGAGCTAATCCACTGCCATCTGTCTTTATTTTGCTAACCCGTTCAGTTGGACGCCACAGAAGTGCATTCACAGCAGATGAGCTGGGAGAGCCGTGGCATGGCAGCTCTTGGATTACTGGCATGAAAAGAATCCTTTTGTTCACGAGCCAGGAAGATTAGCTGCTGCCACGTCTGTGTCTGGTTTGTAGGACAAGAAAGAGAAGATGCAGCTCTCTTGCTGCCTTGGCCACTGCTTTGTGGCATCCCAGCTCCAGCTCTTTTCTCACCTCCCTCTTGCTTTATCCTTCCTCTGCTCCTTCCTTCCTGCTCTCTCCTCATCTTGAGCTTTCTCTGTCTTTTCCATCTGCTTCTCTCCTCTCTTGGCATCTTCTCTGCTTCTGCTTGAGTGCACACAATATCCCTTCTCCTCTTCCCCGAGTTCAGGCGGGCAACAGAAAAGTTCAGAGCAGCACAAGCTCCCCTCCACCGAGGTGCTTTACCTGCAGCCCCTGCTGCGAGAAAAATTGGCTCGCACCACCTGATCCCAGGCAATTTTGCTCACAGCGGGCGCTGGGGATAAAGCGCTCCGGCGGCTGCGTGGCTCCGAACCGCGGGGCTGGGCGGGGCCGGGCCGGGCTGGGCCGGGCCGGGCTGGGCTGGGCCGGGCTGGGCTGGGCTGGGCCGGGCTGGGCTGCTGCAGGGACAGCGGGGTGGCCAGCAGCAGGGCCGGCCCAGCCACAGCCGGGGCGGCCCGGAGCAGAGCAGCACGGCCCGTTTTGCAGCTCCCCGACGTCTTCAGGCAGGGCGTGAGCCGAGTCTGAGAAGCGCTTCTCTCAGCGGACGCTCAAGCTCCCTGTGGCCTTTAGTTCCAGGAGTGCCAGGCTGGAAGGAGATGCCCTTCAGATGGCCTCTCCGCGGTACCTGCAGGCTCTCTGCAGAGCACAGAGGAACCCGGGGCCTCTCTGGGTTAGGGTAGGGGCCCGGGAATGCAGGATTGTACAGCAGTCCCTGCTCGCCGGGCTGGGGGCTCCATGGGGATGACCCTGCCTCCATCGTGCGCACCCGGGCTTTGCCAGAGTGGGTCCCAGCAGGACCTGCAGAGATCAGAGCTCCCTCCTGCTGATTTCTCCCCTGGGGGAGGGTGAATCGCGGGGGCGAGGCAGGGAGGGGAGGTGGGAAGTGTTCCTGTTCCTCCGTCTCCCCCTCGCAGGTACAGAGCTGGGCATGCAGCACCAGCTGCCACCGCCCTGCCCTCCCCGGGCTCCAAGAGGACTGGCATCGTGTGCAGGGCACACCGACCTTGGGGCTGCATTCCCAGAGAGATGCTGGTGAACAGGATCCTCCCCCACAAGCTACTGGGGAAATGTAGCCTCGGACAAGCCAGGATGGCTGGGGGCACTCACAACCTGCCCAGTGGTGTGCAAGAGCCCCAGACATGCTTTTGTGACATTCCTAACTCTGCCCTGTACACTGCAGTTACCAGATCTGTGCCACAGCCAGCGTTCCCAAATGCATCCCACTGCTGCAAATGCAGTGACTTCTGTGTGGGGCTAAAAGGGGTGAAGAGAGGTGTTGGCTTGCTTTAGGTGTTGCCAGTTCCTCCCTAACAGAGGTGAAAACTCACCCAAGTAAAAAAATTCCCCAGAAATAGGTCTCCAATAGCGCCTGAAGCGGGTGCAGTGGATGAGAGTGATGGTGTGCCTCCAGGAGCCAGGCTGCTCCCTGTACCCCCAGAGACTCAGACCTCCTCCAGCATCCTTCACAGCTACCTCTGACTTTCAATCCACAATCGTGAAAAAACTTCATAATCTCCCTGACTAGGGAAGGTTTTGGGTCATATACAGATGGATGGAAGGAAATTAATTTTCTGCTTGGGCACTGAATCGTCCTAGGAGAAGACCTTCATCTCACACTGCAGCTCGCTGGACCATGCCAGCCTGTTGAATTTCCTCGTGTGACACCATGGGGGGCTGTTTGGGCCCTTCGCAATCAAATAAGAGTCAGAGATACATTAAAGATGAGAAATGAGAATTCCTGCCTCCTTGCAGGGTGAACCCCCACGTCTCCTATTGACAAAAACACAGACAGAATTTGAACCCCATGGTTTTCAGAGCTGGTCAGTAATTTGGGGGTGCCCAGTGCCTCCAAAACTCTGCACATTCATCAACATGGGGGTCTCCATCAACATCAAGAGGTCTTCAGGGTCTCATGCTGGTCAAGTGTTTTGGGATGTTACCAGCCAGGTCCCTGCAGTCACCAAGGGTTTGGAGACTAAAACTCCAAGAGGCCTCCACTGTTGCTTTGTGTCATTTCCTGAGAGCCAAGAGGGAATCTCATGCCCTTGCACATACATCTCATCCCTGCACTGGCTCAGCAGCTGGACACTCATGGTACTCATCATCCTGAGCTCCCCCCCACGGGATCCTCTGCAGCCAGACCAGACCATGGCACCTGCAGCTTTCAACCTCAAAACATCCTTGTGCATGGATCTCTGTAAATGGTGGTGGCCTTCCCATTCCCATGTTGCTCCCTTAGGCTTGGAAGCAGCGTGGCTGCAGCATTTGGGCCTGATCCTCCTCACCCTCTGTGCCTCCCAGGGGGGGAGTCCGCTGTGCAATCCAGCCTGGGGCTGGATGGATGATCCAGAGCCAGGTGGGCGAGGAGCTGGGGCAGGGGCACGGCTGGCAGGGGTGCCCATGCTGGAGCAGCCGTAGCAGCAGGGCAGGGTGCCTGGAGCTGGGTTCCCTGGCACCTCCCTGGGCACATGGGTGTGCTGGATCACTGCTGGTGGGAGCCCTGCCAGCACCCCTCGATCAGATGGGAGCTGAAGGGCTGCCTGGCTCTCCGTGACTCAGCAATAATGCTTTGGGTAGTTAACATTTCATTATCATTTTTAAAGGCTAAGTGGCTTTTACCACCTGAGAAGTATATTAATGGCCCCAGTAAAACACTCCCCTGAGTGCCCTAATGCTTCTGTTATATCGATTAATTTCCCCCCTCCCCCCTTTCCTTCTTTCTTTTTTAAAACATTTTTTCTCTCTCCCTGCATGTATTCCCCCATTATGAAAAATACACACTCATTTATATGGTGCAGACAGGGGGAATAATGCTGTTCTCCACCTAATAACACTGCTGAATCCTCCCTTCCTTACTTGCTTATTTCTCCCCACAGCAGAGAGACAAGAGGCAGATGGTGACAAATTCCTTCCCTGCCCCCACAGATGATCAGCTTATTCCCTGAGTTCCCTGGGTTATTCCCAAGGGGATCTCTTGGGTTTTGGAGGTGGTTCCTTCAGCCTCTGGAAACTGTTGTGTTTACTGCATCTTGGCTCCTCACTTCAAGGAAGGCATTGAGAGGTGGGAGCATGTCCATGGAAGGGAACAGAGATGAGGGAGCTGGGAAGGGGCTCAGCCTGAAGAAAAGGAGGCTCAGGGGGGCCCTTGTGGCTCTGCACAACTCCTGACAGGAGGGGACAGCCAGGGGGTAAGGCTCTGCTCCCAGGGAACAGGGACAGAAGAGGAAAAGGCTTCAAGCTGCACCAGGGGAGGTTCAGGAAGAATTTCCTCACTGGAAGGGGGGTCACACATTGGAACAGGCTGCCCAGAGAGCTGGTGGAGTCACCACCATCCCTGGAAGTGTTCAATAAATGTCTTCCAAGAAGAAGGCCTTGGAAGCGATCTCCAAGGTCATCAAGTCCAATCTTTGACTGATCAGCATCCTGTCAACCAGCCCAGAGCACTGAGTCCCACCTCCAGTCACTCCTTGAGCACCTCCAGGGATGGGACACCTCCACTGTCCTGGGCAGCCCCTTCCAGCCTGTCCACCCTTCCAGTGAAGAAATTCTTCCTGATGTCCAGCCTGAACCTTCCCTGGTGAACCTTGGGGCTGTGTCCTCTTGAAGATCTTCCCCACCACAAATGCAGACCCCAAATTCCTGGATGCCACCTGCTGTACAGGCCTGGCAGGAGCCTCCCAATCCAGATTTGGTTGCTGCTGATGCTGGGTCCCACAGTGAAGGACTTGCTATGTCAGCAGTGCCTCACTGGTACCACGTGAGCTCCTCTGAGTGGCCAAGAAGCCAAGGGCACCTGGCCTGTACCAGGAATAGTGTGTCCAGCAGGACCAGGGCAGTGGTTGTCCCCCTGTGCTGGGCCCTGCTGAGGTCTTTTCCAACCTAAATACTTCTGTGATTCTATGGAATAACTTCCAAAAAAGTGATTCTCCTCTCCCCTCCACCCGTCTCATCAAAAAGCCATTTCTGAGAAATGAAATGCCAATTTCAAAAGACAGGAAAGCAGGGAGCATCCCTGCCAGTGACAGGCCCCAGGCTAGCCCAGGCACTGACCAAGTTCTGCTGGTGAAGGTCACAGCTCAGCAGTGCTGCAGATCCCTACAAGACTGGGATCAAGCTCTCCTGTGATGCTGTGAGCTCTGGGCTCTCAGCTGAAGGCAGTTGCACCCCCTGATGTGCATCCTCCCTTCCCTGATGTTGACCAGGAGCTGCAGGAGGAAGGGGAGGCACCCTTGGGTCAAAGCTGAAGCAATTTAGCACCAGAGGCACCAAGGCTCAGCGTGGAACAGAACACACCAGTGGTGTCATTATATCCAGTCACAAAATGTAATTTTTCACAATCAGGACGGATGGACCTTGGGATGTTTTAAACCCTTTTTTTCTGGCTGGGGTACCAGCCAACAAGGCAGATCGCAGCATGACTTACCCCAAAGTGCCACCCCAGCTCAGCTGGGGAAAGGGCAGCTTTGACCTTTCTTCTTCCTTGTGAGTTTCTTTCCATTTTTCTCTTCTCAAGGTTTTACCTATTCCACATAAGTTACCTCCTTGGCCATAATGCACCAAGACCCCACTGCCTACCCACAGAGGCTCCAGTCCTTGTATCCTCAGCTCTTCCCCATCTCTAAATCTGGGGAAACATGCTCCTCCCAGAATTCATTTCTCAACAGGCAAAGCCTCTATTCTCTGCTGCTTTTCTAAATGACCTTTCCCTATTTTGTCATGATTCCCTATCTAAACTATATGGGACAGGTGACTTCTTCTCATTGTCTCTAACATTTGATGATGTAAAACGGATTTCTTATCTCTGGTGAAATACACCTCCCCTTTTCTCATCCCTTTTTTTTATATTTTTCTCTATTCTTAGTATTTCAGGTGAGCTAGAGAAATTAATTTGAGCAGTTTCTTGTCTCAGTCCTTTTCTCCTCCAGGAGCTCAAAGACAGTTTCCTGCACTGCCCTGCCCTCAGGGAGGGAGGCTGCAGGCATCTTGAAGAGCCACTGAACCTTGCTCCAGCCCAGAGGGACTCAGCCCTCCCCTCCTCTCCTCCAGACCTCGACATCCTCTGCATACATATCCTGACCGGGGGCTCTCTGCATGCCAGCAGGGGTGTGCTCCCCTGTGACTCCCCAGGCTCTGGAGGGAGGAGCAGGGACGGTTTGTGGGAAGAGGCAGAGCAGCAGCAAGGAGGGAGGGAGGGAGGGAGAGAAGAGGGTGTCACCACAGCGGCCAGGAGCGAGCAGTGACTCTGTCCTCTGTCCGGGCGGCCCCGCGGGAGCTGGCAGCTCTCTAGCACAAACACTCCCTCCCTCCAGTTCATCCCGGAGGTTCGGAAAGCCAACCCCGCACACACCAGCAGTGGCACGAGCAGTACGGGCCTTCCACGGCCAAGAGCTGGGCTGAACCTCCAGGAGCTCACCGTGCCCTCCATGGCAGTGGCTCCCTGACTGCCCCCCGGCTCCCCAGCCTCTCTCTCCACCTTGCCTGCGCCACACTGGCACCCCAAAGCTTTACCCCTTCTGCCCCCTTTCCCACGCAGCTCCTGCTCCTCCCATCCCCTCGGGCTCACTGGCATGCTGCTGGAGTGGAGGGGACACGGCTGCTGGGTGGATCTGCGAGATACGGTGAGATGAGGAAGCTGGCTGAACTGATGCCCAAGTCTGCAGACTGTCACATTCAGAGCTGCTCTCCTGGAAGTGAGAAAATTTGGTCCCGATAGTAACACTTGGATCGCTGCTTTGCACAGATGTAACTCCTTTCTCCAGCTTCTGTTTTAATACGCTCGTTCCTGCCTATTCCTGGAGATGCAGTTCGGTGCCGGATGGAGGGAGCAGCCCAAGACACCCAGTCAGCTTCACTCTGCAGCCAATGGGCTTCCCATTGTTCTCCCAAAAAGCTGCCCAGATCTGGAGAGCTTCTGCCCCAGGGGGCTCGCAGCACAGCCCACTCAAAGAAACCACCCGGCCCTCGACCTCCCTTCGTTGCATTTCCTGGGAGTGGGAGATTTGGGGACACACCACGCCCTTGTTTTCCTCCACCTGTACCAGTCCGTGCTGCCTGTGCCAGGTGTGCTGCAGGGAGAGGCTGGGCCATGCCCCTCAGCAGCACGTTGTTGCTGCAGCCATGTGTTGTCCTGGCAGCCCCGGCTGGAGCGGGATGGGCGGGACCGGGATCGCTGCAGCTGCAGCAGGAGCTGCCTGGCTTTGGGGCTTTCCGATTCACAGCCCTAATGCAACATTAATGGGCTCTGCTGGCGCTGAATATTTATAAACCCAGGAGCAAGTTTCTGCCCATCCACCGAGAAGCCGGGGGCTGCAGGGCAGGGAGCAGCGCACGGCCTCTGGCTGGCCTGGCCAGGACCCTGCCCATGCTCCAGGCACTGGGACCTGCCCCGTCCACCCGCTTGGGAAGGGGAAGAGGATGAGAACAGGGAGGATCCAGAGTTGAGCTGTCTGCAACACCTTTCCCTCCCCTTTCAATCGTACTTCTCTGCCTAAATTTGTGGAAAACCACACCAGCTCCACAAGCCCACCTCCCTCCCCTCTCCTGTCATCCCTCCCAACACCCCCGTGCTGCCACAGCCCTTCCCAAAGCCTGACTCTCCCAACCAGCATCCCTTGTCCCCATCCTCTGCTCCCCTCAGCATCCCCTCCTCTCCCCACTTCCCTGGCCAGACACCTCCCTTCCCAAACCCTGCTCTCCTCAGCTCTCTTCGTCTCAATGTTGAGGATTTCCCAGGACTCCTTTCCACCTTTCTGCACATCCCACATCCCGGAGATGCCAGGACCTGGTGGCTGCATGGTCCTTGCCTCCTCCTGCCGTGTCCCCGTGGCAGCCGAGCCACACAAACCACTGGTGCAGGTGGTGGCACTGCCCCACCAGAGCACTGTCCCCACCAGGGCAGGAAGGAGACCCTGAGGAGAGCCCGTGCCAGCCCCTGCAGCTCCGTTCCACACTGCTGTGCACGGCAGCCCGCAGCCACTGCTCCAGATAAGCCTTTTTCAGAAGGAAAAGCACATGGAAAAAATGTATTTTTCCCCTTTTTAACCAGTTTCAAAGGGATCCTCTGCTTTTTTGTTTGTCTCTTGGAATCTTTTGTGTGGAGGCAGAATGAGAAATCGCCCTGCTACGGCTATCTGGCCAGCCAGAGGGAGATGCCAGCCTCCAGGGCACATCACTTTTGGAGTGCGGGGACCTTCTCTCCCACCCAGCCTCCTTGGACCACTCTTCCCAGAGCAGGGCAGGTGGAAAGCTCTCCTTGGGGATGGAAGGAGAGCCCAGGAAGGCTCTCACCCACCTGGGGCGACGCTGTGGTGAGCAGCCTGGCTGGGCTCTGTCCACCTCACCTCACCTTGCACCGGGCTCTGCAGGTGAGGGGGCTCGGGGGGGTCCTGGGGGCCAGGGACATCCCCCCTCCCACCCCCACGGCCCGGGGAGTGCCCGGCGGCCCAGGCCACCTCTCGCCTCTCCTGTTTGAGCCGTCAGCTGCAGCAACGAAAGCACCTCCCCTTCCCAGCTCTACATTAAAAGAGCCGGACCTAAAATTAATTTAGCCCTGCTCTTTGTTGTGGACAATACAGAGGGGATATTGTGTGTGGGGAGAGAAAGACTTTTTGTTTGGGTGAGGAGACAGCGGCGGTCTGTTCTTGCGGACATCTGAAAACAAGGCTGGGAAGAGCGGCCCTTTAAGTTCGGCTGAAGCAAAAACACACAGCCCCATCTCACAATTAAACACAGTATCAAACCGAGAAAGGATCAATTGAGCCTAAAACAGAAAGCTCCCCATGTGACAGATTCCAGAAAGTACGTGATACACCATGCCCAGGGCTAGTACATGCCTGCTGTGTTTCCCAGTACATGATTAATTTGACTCAGGGCAGGAGGCTGCAGGCAAGGGATCTGCAGCACACACTGAAAAGTTTTAACACTTTGAAGACTGGAGGCGCGGCTGAGCGCCGGAGACAAAGGCAGAGGCGGAGGCGGGCGGTGGGAGCTCCGGCTGGACGGACCCACGGACAGCGGCTGACTCGATTTCAGCCCGTCGCCAGCCCGGGGTGTGCCTGCCGCTGGAGGCCAGCACCGGCATCCCCCACCCAGCATCCCGCCTCCGCCCCGCGGGGCTGCTCCCCACGGCCACGCTCCCAGGGAATTTGGGGTTGGGGGTCCACAGGGCAGTCCCTGAGCTGCAGTCTCATCGCTCGGGTGTGTGACAGGGATCGCCGGGGGAGGTTTGTTTCCCTTTCCTGCTCTTACAGGTGACCTTGGAGATGCGCAGATTAGAAACAATTAATATATTAGTCGCTTAATTGCTGGAGAGTGCAGATGAAGCCAGCGGGCACTTTCCCCGGGAGGCAAGGGGTGGCGCTGCGACACCAGCAGAGCAGCCTGTCCTGGTGGGGGGCGGGCTGGGGACACTGGGGTGACAACCCCAAAGCTGCCCCTCCCCGCCCTCCACGGGGATTCACGCTTTGCTAAGGGCAGGATCCGATCTTGGCCAAGGGGTGCAGGCTGAGGATACAAGGGTGGCATCCCCAGAGTTGGATGCCCTCTGTTCCCAGCTGTTGGGGACACAGCTCTTCCAACGTCACCCTGGCTGAGGGGTGCAGGCTGGGGACATGGGGGTGGCATCCCCAGAGCTGGGTCCCTTGTATGCCCCCTGCCCACCCGAGGGGGACACAGCACTCCTCAGGCAGAGCTCACTGCCCTAGGCAGGGTCTGTGCCACCAGCCCTGCACTCCTCGCTGTGCAGGTGGTCCCTGCTGCCAGCCCCCAGGCTGCCATCCTGGGGGCAATGTGGGGCCCACAGGGACCACAGCCGTGGCACTGGGGGGGCTGGTGTACAACAGCAGGGCCGGCATCACTGGCCACAGACTGTGCTAGCCACCCCTGAAAGCAAACAGAGCCCAGGCTGTGACAGCACCCCCCAGGATGGCTGGACACAGGACCTCACCGCTCTGCTTCTTGTTGCCAGCGTCTTTTCCCAGGCCTGGGAACGGTTTTAGCTTGGGAGTGACACTGCCCAGCCTCAGCCCCAGCTCTGGATCCTGCCCAGTGCCACAGAGGTGCTGCAGTCTATCACGGGGAGCCCTGAGATCACTTGTCCCTGGGGGACCACACCTCACCTGGAGCTGCTCTGTCCCCTGCTACACTGAGCCTTAAACCAGCACGACTTCTCCAAAAATATCTTTGTCAACAGGGCAATCCAGGCTGTCTCGTGAAGGAAGCAGACCCACAAGCTACCAGGGAATGAGCCACACAGAGGTTTGGCACCATCCCCTTTTCAGGCAGCTCTCTCACGTTACAGCGGCTGAGCCGTCCTCGTGCGGGATGCGGAGCAGGACGGAGCCGGGAGCAGCAGGGTCAGCCCATCCTCGGGCTGTGACCCCCCCATAAAATGCAGCCACTCCTGCCTGCCTCACAGAGGGGCTCCGTTCATTATCCGCTGCAAAGTGCTCCGAGATCCGCGGATCAAAGGTGCCGTCACAGCGTCCAGCCTGATTATTATTGATTATCCGTTCTGAGCCAGGTCCCAAACGAAGGCAGCGAGCCCTGAACGCCGAGGAGCCGAGGGAGGGCCCAGCAATCGACTGGCGATTTTTACTGCAGATGACCCGAGCCAGGGAGCAATTTCTGTTCATCCATCAAGGAAGATCCAGGCGTGAGCAAACAGCCAGGTCATGGGCATTCATTTTATTATTAAATCCTAAAGGGGCCGCGGCTCGTGCAGCTGGATGTAAGTGATCTTCGTGTTAAAGAGACGAGCTTTGAATTTAATTTTGCAGCCCGGCTGATAGACCTGGGGATGACTCAGCCAGAAGAACCAGCTAGGCCTTCTCCTCGGGGAGGAGCAACACAGCCAGGAAGAGTCAGGGGCCAGCTCCCAGCACAGCACAGCCCTCCTGGAGCTCCTGCTGTCCCTACTTTGCTCTCCTGTCCTCATGAACCATGTGCCAGGGTGGCTGAGCTCACATCGAGGGCTGTGCCTGTGCTGGGGACAGGCTCTGAGCTGTGCTACCCCAACACAGGCACAGGTGGAGTGAACTGTAACAGTGCTCTGGTGGTGTGAGCCACGCCTGGAGCATGAGCACCACGTGTGGATTCACCCTGCATGGCTGTGCACACACATGACCCACTGCAGAGGTGTGCTGCACACCCTGCCTGGCTGTGTCACACACTCTGCATGGCTGTGTCACACCCCCTGCATGGCTGTACACACACCCTGCACAGCTGTGGCACACTCACTGAACAGCTGTACACACACATCTCTCACTGCAGAGGTGTACCACCCTCATGCATCCTGCACAGCTGTGGCACACTCCCTGCACAGCTGTACCACACTCCCTGCATGGCTCTGTCACACTCACTGCACAGCTGCACCACACTCCCTGCACAGCTGTACCACACTCCCTGCACACCCACACGCTGCCTCCTGCACCATGCATGGCTGCACCCACCGTCCTGCTGTGCCAGGGTCCTGCAGGACCAGCAGGGCCGGAGCCGGCCGGGGGTGCTGAGGACAGGCAGGATGCTCGTGGAAGCCAACCGTGAGGGAATGCTCCTGGAGGGGATGCAAATGCTGCTGCAAATCCCAGTCTGTGGGTGTGGGAGCTGAGTGCCCTCTGCTCATGTCCCCTGGGCTGGCACCAAGCAGGCTCAGGGCGTCCCAGGCCCCAGGAGCGGAGCACATCAGCCGCCTCTAATCCCTGGCGCCCATCCTCATCCTCCTCCTGCCCCCACAAGACTGGCTCCACTTTCCCCAGCAGGAGCCCAAGGAAAAAAAAGGAAGAGAGAGAGAGGGAGGGAGGGAAAGAGAAGCTAAAAATCTGTCTTCTTTAATTAATGAGGCAAGCCAGCCTGGAGAGCACGTTTGGGATCGCAGGCCCCCAGCCAGGGGCGAGCCGGCAGCCAGGGCCAGTGACACGGAGGAAGAGAGATGGGGGGAGCGTGGGGGGACACAGGCATGGCTTTTTATACTCTCCTGTTAACTGATCCACGGAGCTTTCCTGGCATCGGTTTCAAAGGTATCCCTTCACTAATCCGCCGGGCTGTTCCAGGATGGCGGTTTTGACCAGCAGGAAGGGGGAAGGGAGGGAGGAGAAACGGTCACAGGCAGACTGCACCTTTTCACAGCCCGCAGGAAAGAAAAGCAGGGGGGAAAAAAGGAGCAGAGTGTGCTGTGGGGCCGGGGAGGGGGATGCTGGTGCTCAGGAGCTGCACACGCGGCGTCAGGGCCAGCTCTGGGGACAGCTTGCTGCAGCATCCGGGGAGGAACCAAATGGCACCTTCCAAATATAGCTGCTGGCACGCATCTGCCCGCCGGGCACCGCGGGCATCCCCAGCACGCCTTCCCCAGCAGGCTGGCCTTCATATGGGCTGACCCCCTCCGCAGTGACCTTCCCCTGGAGGGCTCCTGCTCCAGGGGGAGTACCATAGGGCACCCACACAAATTCCCTGCGGGGCACACCTCCCACCCAGGGGAAGGCAAGCTGGCAGCTATGCAATGCACAGACACGCTGGGGCCGGGCAGGAGGGAGGTGGCCCGGTGGCATTTGTCCCTTGGGGAGGGCTGTGTGGGTGCCACTTGGCCATGTGAGCTGGGGGGATGAAGCAGAGGCAGCAGTTTTCACACAGAAGCAGCATCTTATGACCTGATTACTGGGGACCAGACACTGCCTACCATTACAAGGGTCTTCTTTAGTTACAGTTCTTGCTGCTCTGTTTTTGTTTTAATTTCAAAATGCAGCCCCAGAGAGAACCTGGGTGGGTGCCCTGCCTGCTGTGGGGACTCTCCAGGCAGGTCTAGTCTGCCCCAGCAGCTCCCCAGCATCCCAGCATCATTTCCTCCTTCAGCCCATGAACTACTGACCTTCTGCTCCAGCATTCCCTCGTTCCAGGGCAGCCTCTGCCCATCAGCCTGGCTCTGTTGTGGCCACCACCAGTGGACACCAGCACCCCTGGCCTGCAGGGTGGACACCATGCCAGACACCAGCACTTCCATGGGACAGAGAGGAGATTGCAAGATTGGCAAGAAACCCTTCTGCAGGGCACCACTGCAGGCAGCAAAGGTGTTTGGTCATTAATGTCATTTTTCAAATTGCAGTTCAGAGCTGGGCACAGAGTCACCACCATTGGAAAGCTGCTGGTGCTGACCCAGGGGGTAGGTACAAGAAGAATTTGCTTATGAGCTTTTTCTCTAGGTGGTTTAAAAGCTCAGTCTGTGTGACACAGAGAACTGTGCTAAGACAGATCCCACGGCACAGCTCCGATTTCCCTGTCAGGCCAAGGCCACTTGGCTAAAGCTCATGTCCTGGCATGTAAGATTTGGGCAAAGCCAGGTAAAAGCCTCAGCATCCCTGTGACTCTGAAGTAGCTGTGCTAGCTTGAAAACCAGATGTGTTCTGCTCTTCAGCACAGCTATCTAAACTAGCCTCAGAATGGCTACAAAACTCCTCTTCAGTATAGGGAAAATGTCAATCCTCCATCCAATAATATTTTTTACAGCTTCTTGCTGCCCAACAAACTCCCTTAAGTTCCAACAGTGTCAGTTTTGCATCATTTTTGAAAGGTCCCTTTTTGAGTAAAGGACGAAGTTTTTGTGTGTGAATAAGAGAAACCAAACCAAACCCTCCTGCAGAGCTTAAATGGCACGGTGCCATTTGGTGTTGAGGACTGCTCTGGGCTTTTTTGGTCTCTTCAGACCTGGCCCACCACATGGACAGTGCTCCTAGAGAGGTGTTGGGAGGTCAGTGTAGCGATGCACAGTCCAGTCTCCCAGGATGGAGTTTGCTCACCCATCCTTCTGTCTGTTGGAAGGGGGGAAGGGTTACCCCCACACCCGTCCTTGCCCAAGGAGAGAGGAAAATCCTCTTTCCTGCCAGTCTCAGCCTCTGATGCGCCCCAGGTTTTGAGGTACTGTGCACGCCCCTGTGCAGAAAGTGCCTGCAGGAGGATGGTGGGAAAGCAGCTGGAAGGGGCTGATCACCTGATCCAATTTTACATCATTTTACATTTTACAACATGAGTGTTGGACACATGAAGACCCAGTCCCATGTCCTGCAGACCTCCAGACAGAGAGGCTGGGATGGCTGCTGCCTCGGAATGGGAATGCCATGGCAGTAGCCAGTCCCTACCCAGCATGAGGACATTGCACATCACATTCCTCCCTGACCTTTGTCCATGGGCTCATTAAAATAATTGATCCTAGCCATGACAGTCACACAAGGACCCCGTGCTTGTCACATCACCTCCTGGGTGGCTCCTTCCTTCCCAGCGCTCTGGCCAGGCCCAAATCTCTTTTCGCCAGACCTTCCCCTGCCCTGTGCTGCCGCGGGGCCGTGGCAGAGCCGTGCCCCGGGTGCCCCAGGATAGGCAGCAGGCTGGGCTGCCTCGGGGGGCTGGGGAAGGTGTCTCGCTGCTGCCCACGGGGAGATCCAGCCGGTTGTTTTGCCGGCTTTACTCCGGAGTGTTAATTATTCCAGCCCCAGGTGGCATTGTCCCTCACTATTACACGGTTGACCTGTATCTAATCCGTCATCATCTGAAACCCTCTGGCCCGTCCTGGCATCCCTGTTTGCCCCGAATCCCCCACGTCTCCGTGTGCTTTATTACTCCTGCAGAAACCAAGTTACAGTTTCAGGACAGAATCAAAGAAAAGCTCCTTAATTTCCATCCAGCAAAGCCGGGTGAATCGGGAGCCCCCCGGGGCGGCTGAATCCCGGCCAGGCAGGAGCTCGGAGCCCGCAGGCGGTGGCGCAGGGTCCCTGTCACGCTGCCCTCCTTACCCCCGGCTGCGAGCGGAGATGTCTCTCGGCTCAGCCTGTCTTTCGGGCCGCTCCCCACTGCGAGAGCCGCACAAAGGAGCCCTCCCTGCTGGTGTCCGGGCCAGCAGCATCTCCAGCGCATGACTTGTAACCCGCCGAGCTGGTCCTTCACACGCCGTGAATGATAACAGGGAGCTGCAGCCCATTGTCTGCGGCCCTTGCGCCGGTTTGTCAAGTTTGCGGTTGCATTTTAATCCTGACGCCTTTTCAAAGCCCAGCTGCGCATTGTGTGGGCGCAGGAATTCTTGACTTGCAAATCCCCCAGCATTAAATTCAACCTTCTGGGGCTATGGGGATGGTCCGCACGGTGAATGGGGGGCGGGGGGAGCCTCCTTGCCCCCTGCCATGAATAACAAGCAGATGAGAAGCAGCGGAGGACAGCGCCGGGGCTGGGGGAGCCTGGTGCAGCCAAGGTGACAGCACTGGGGACTCTGGGGCTGCTGCGGTGCTCGGCAGTGGGATTTGTAGCCAGGGATGGCCAGCTTGGCAGCTGCCCTCAGCCCCTCCTGCTCGCGGTGGTGCCCGGAGCCGTTACAGACCATATGTGATCGCAGCTACCAGGGCTCAGCGTCCTCCGTGTCACAGCACGGGGACAGCCCTCGCTGTGAGACACAGGCAGGGAAGCGGGAATCAGAGAACCACAGAATGGGCTGGGGGGGAAGGGACCTTGAAGCTCATGTTGTTCCACCCTGCCGTGGGCAGGACACCTTCCGCTGTCCCAGGTTGCTCCAAACCTCATCCAGCCTGGCCTGGGACTTCCAGGGATGGAGCAGCCACAGCTTCTCCTGGCAATCTGTGCCAGAGCATCACCAGCATCACAGGGAAGAATTTCTTCCCAAGATCTCATCTAACCCTGTCCTCTGTCAGTTTACAGCCATTTCCCCAAGGATGGGTAAGGGACAGCAAAATCCTGCTGGTGCTGCAGTGCCAGCCAATGGGTCATGCAGGCAGATTTAGCCTTTTCCTGCCTGTCTGAGTCTGCTCCAGGGATTGGGAAGCCTTCCTGCAGCCTGGAGGTATGGAGGTTGGCCAGACCCAGCTGAAACAGACAGAGTAGGGGTCTGCCCATGCAGGTGGTGTCCCAGCTGTGATGACCCAGGCGGTCCTGCCCAGTCCTGTGGTTAATGCCAGCCATCCTCTTGCTCTCCCAGAGAACAAAAGGCATCCTGTGTGCAGGGCAAGGCCCTGCTGCCCCGCTCCCCTACAGACTGGCTGAACCATCCTCCGACCAGTCGGGCAAGTTTTCAATGCAGCAGAGTTAGGTTTTTCATTAAAAAAAAAAATACACACACAACAAAAAAACACACATTTGTCAAAGCTGAAATGTTTCAGGGAGCTGTATCGTTCAGGCAGACTTTTGCCAAAAGCTGGGCAGACTTTTGGCGGCAGCCAGCCCGATTTCCCAACCCTTTGCCTAGCAGGCAGCCTCCAGACCCAGGTTCCCAGGACGCCTCCAGGCTGCCAAGGGCTCGCAGCTTCCCGGGAGGCACAGGCAGCAGAACAGCCTCTCCCTGCTCTGGTGGGAGGACATCGACTCCAGGCACGGCTTTGCACAGGACCCCGCGCTGCAGGAATCCCACGCCTCACCCCACGGCTCTTGTCTCTTCCCTGACGTCTCTTGTCTGCTGGAAGCGGCCCCAGCAACCCTCTGGAGCTGGGGCAGCGCGGGAAGTGTCAACTGACAGCTCTGCTTTGTTTCAGGGGGAAAAAAGAGGAACACAATCCCTTCTCATCTTCTCTGGTGGCCTCACTTAACTTCTCAGTGCCTCGGTTTGCCAGGTTCTGGCATCGTAAAGCCCTGTAAAAGACTCGGAGATCCTGAAACTTGGGGGAGGAAGGTAAGAATTAAAACAGGAGGATTGACTGTCTCCCAGACCCCTCCACCACCTCCCAGCCCAGCACTGTCCTTTCCCCTCCTCTCTGCACACTGTCAAGTGTGTGTGATTGCTCTGCACATCTTCACCTCCCAGGACCCCTTTCTCTTCTCTTCCCTGACCTGTTTTCCTTCTCTCCAAGGCCCAGAATGCTGCCGCCATCCCTGCCTTTGCCAGGCTTCCCTCCCCTGCTTCCCTGCCTGCTCTGCTCTGTGTAAGGACTCAGGCAGACTGTCCCCAACTCCTTCTTTCTGTCCTTGAGCTTTCTTCACCTGAGGAGAGCCCTTGTTCTGGGCACAGACCACAGTCAGGCTCAGCAAAGCCTGGGGTTGGGGACCACTCAGTGGGAGCCTGGAAAATGCAGGAATATGAATCCTGAAGAGGTAGAAAAAGTGTTTAGGTTCCCCAGGACACTGGCCAGGAAGCAAGACCCTGAGCCCAGCAAGCTGTCCCAGCAAGGAGTTGGCCACTGTCTGCTGGCCATGCAGGGCTTGCAGTGACGTCTGTCCTCGGAGCCACTCTCCACTCAGCAGAGTTCCCCACACCAACTGGAGAGGGAACTATCCCTTGTTTGTTTGCCCTGGTTTGTTTTTAACAAAACTGTGCTGCTGGCTGTTTATCACTTCATTTTCCTCCAGGAGATGAGGCAAGCGAAGGAGATCAGCCAGAATAAAACACGACCTTTATGGGCTGTGCTGTGGGCTTGGACTTTCCACCTACCGCCTGTTTGTACCAATGGGGTCTGAGCTGAGCAGATGCCAGGTGCCATGTTTGGTGCTGGCACAGGAGCAGCATATGCAGCTCTGAGCTCAGGCCCACGGGATACTCCCCAGCGTGTGCTCATGACACCCACCCAGAGAGTTTTTGTGCCACAGCTCAAGTCACTTCCTCACACCCAGCAAATTCCTTCCCCCACGGTGAAGCTCAGCAGACGAGGGCTGAGTGCTCGTGAGGGAACACTGCACACAGAGCACCATTTCTGGCTTGCTGGGAAGACCCAGGCATGCAGGGACTCACTCCTTGGCCTTGCTCAGTGCCCAGCTGGGTAATGTGTGCAATATTCCTGAGGCCTCCCTGGGATCTGAGGGACTTTGCTCCCTGGACGTGCCCAGTGTGTGAAGGCAGAGTCTGCACTGAGACAGCAAAGCACAGCCACGTGAAAGATGCTCCAGCTGGGGTGTCCACACCCCCAGCCCGCTCCTGCCTCTCCTCTCACAGCTCTCCAGCCCAGCCTGGGACCTGCCCCTGGCTCAGGTGGGTCTGACTGGCTTCCAGCCAGGCGCTCACCAGCCTGGGCTCCAAGCCCAGCTCAGGGGGAACTGTTTGGAGCAGACTGGCTGGCTCACCCAGCTCTCCAGCCCTGCCCTGCGTGCTCCCCAGACCACCACACTCTGACCACCCTTCCCATGGTGTGCACAGCCAACCCCCTCCCCGTCTGGATTGGGAGAGACAACTTTGTTGTTAGGGGCCTGGCTTGGGAGGCTGAGAAAGGCAAAGCCTTCACCCCAAAATGGCTCTGTCCACCCAGCCCTGAGTGCCAGGTGGGCCCCTGGTTTCTGCAGGGTCCTGCCCCTCCTGCTCAGGGATTTACGTCCAGTGCTCCTGCAACATCCTCCCTATCCTCTTCTGGACCCAGCCTGGCTCTCCTTCCCTCTCCTGAGGGAGAGAGAGGCTCTCTCTGGTGTCATTGCTACTGCCTCCAGTCCCAGAATGCTCTGTCCAGTGGCCCGTGGATCTGTTATCCTTTGGAAGCACAGTGTGTCCAGCACATCTCTCCCAAAATGTCCTGAGAGGGGTTGGGGGGTGCCTCTGTCCTGGCTTTTGTGGTGCTCACATAAGAACTGAACATTCATTGTTTTTACCACAGACTTTAGCTGTGAAAAGAGCTCTCCTGACTGGTTTTTTAAGAAAATCCAAGCTGTTTTGACCCATGGATGGCATCCTGAGTTTTGAAGGTATTTTTTACTGAGTAGCAGTGAGCTCAGAGATGTGATGATGGAGCAGGGAAAGGCTGTCCTGGTAGGGATATCTCCAAGGGAAGATGGGAAAAGACCCCACTCTACCAGCCATCTGCCAAGTGTCCTGGTGGCTGCTGGGCCACTGAAGATCTCCTGCCTTCTGAGCCCCAAAGGTCAGCTGTGGGACCTGTGTAATGGGACAGTGAAGGTGACAGTTTTGAGCTCTTGAGAGAACAAAGCCTTTCTCAATGATATGTCTTATCTTCTGCCTCTGTGTTTGGAAGGTCCAGGCCTTCAAAATCCTCCACATGAAGCACAAAGAAAGGTGTCCTCCATCCCTACCAGTCCCCCAGGCACGGTCAGACCAAGTGGATTTTGGTCAGAACTAAAGAATTCCCCTTCCAGACACAGGAGAGCCCTAGGGCACACACAGGAAAGCAGCAGAGCATGAGGCAAAGCAACACTGGGAGGGCAACCAGCTCCCTGGAGGCATTCAGGGACATCCTGGGAGAGCAGTGGGGATGGCAGCTAGCCTGGAAGCCTGCCCTGCAGCCTGCCTCTCTCCTCCCTCAGCCGAGTCCCCAGCAGGTAGTGACAGAAACCAAGCAGGTTTGTTCGCAGTGACATTTTGGAGGATGCCTCCCAAAGATGAGTCAGGCTGTGCCTGCTGCAGAAAAACAGTGATGCAGTGTCTTGTGGGACAGCTTCAGTGGCTGGGGAGGAGGCAGGCTCACCTGAGCCAGCCTCACCACGCCGGTCCTTGGGAAGTGCCTGCCACAGACACAGCCAGTGGTTCTTGCAAGAGCAGCCCAACCCCATTCCTTTTCTTCCACAGAGTCATTCATGCTCTTGGAACTTCTGCAGCGCCTGGAACTGAGGTGTCTCTTCAGCGAGGTGCCCACCCAGAGGTGTCTCATGTACCTCTGCCTGCAGTGTCCCCCCTCATCCTGTCCCTGTTGCTAAGGTGCTCAGCTTAGCAATGCCTGCTGCTGACACGAGACCCTGGATACTGCCTATCACATTTCCCGTGAGCTGCAGAGAGCAATGAAAACAGAGATCAGAGAGCTGAGGAGAGGAGCTCAGCCTGCTAATTACAGTGGGAAAGCAACATTCAGCACCTGCTGCTGGCAGCTCCGTGCTTCTGCCAGGGGCTGTGTGACAAAACAGGTTCTGTTGGTGGTGAGACAGGGCAGCAAAACAGGATCCAGGAGGGCCAGGAGTGGTGGGGGAAAGTTGGTGTTACCAGGAAGGAATAAGACACACTGGTGGGTTCAGGATGATTAAATCCAGGAGGCACTGATCCAGAGCTACCCCTGCAGAGGGACTGGGTCTGTGGAGAGGCAGGTTGTCAGATCATCACCCTTGTGTCGGCTCTGCTCCCATCTCCGTGCAAATCACAATGTTTTCTTCCTGCCACCTCTGCCAGGGTGATTTGTGCCAGCGGGGTCTCTGGCCAAGGTGATTGCAGCAGCCTATTTTTGGGAGTGCCCTTGAGAGTTGCAAGGCAGGAAGGTGGAGCCCAGCTGTTCCCAGTGTCCGTGCCCCGGGGAGGCACCAACACCTGCAGTGGCTGCTGGCTGCTCTCCAGAGCCTCGCTAATTGCGCCCGGGCCTTAAATAATGCAGGGGCCGAGTGCTGGAGGGGCTGCCCGCTGGCTCCCCGCTCCTCGGGAGGGGACACAGTGGCTCAGCTGGGGGCCACTTCAGGCTGCAGGAGATGGCAATGTCTCCTTTCGGGTCCTGGGGTTTTGGCTCCAGAGGTGCTTTCTGACTCAGCTTGGTTTCTGGATGCCTGCTGGCTCCCTGGGACTTTGATTTGGCTCTGACAATCAGCAATAGGCTCACAGATCCCCCTTGTTTTGAGGCCATTTTAGGTACAGACAAAGATTTAAGGGACAGGTGTGCACCCAATGTGAATCCTATTCTGACCATTACATTTATTTTCGTCGTCTTACAGCCCCAGGTGCCATCCCATTGAGGTGCTGCCCACCCCCAAAGCTGCCCCACTTCACCTGAACATGGCAGGGATCCATCTGCGTAGCTGCTCCTGGGCCTCCCTTCATCACCCTTGCCCAGAGGAGCTGTGGCTGCCCCTGAATCCTTGGAAGTGTCCAAGGCCAGGATGGACAGGGCTTGGAGCAGCCTGGGACAGTGGAAGGTGTCCCTGCCCATGGCAGGGGGTGGGAATGAGATGGTTTTTAAGATCCCTGCCTACCCAAACCGTTCTATGATCTGTTGACCACAAAATGAAGGCAGAGACCTGGCTGCAAGCACATTTTGCACCCCACAGCTTTGCATTCCACACCTGCCCATCCAGTAAACACCAACAGCCTTTCCTGGAGTGGCTGTCACCCTGCAGAAGCCAGGATGATGGTGACACGTGGAATTCCACTTCTTTCTAGGTGGTGTTGCACCTCAGGGTCTGAAATTTGCCTTGCATGAGAATGGTGGCTCTGCCAAAGGCCTGCCCTGCCCTGGCCATGTCTCCAGCAGCAGCTGGAGGGGAAGAATCTCTCCTACACACCCTTCCCTGGGATATAAGAAGGAGAAAAACACAAAGTCCTTCCCACAGCACTTTCCCAGTCTCTCCCTGGATCCTCCTGATCCAGATGCTGTCTGCAGAGTGCCTGCTTTTCCACAGGCTCCTTTTCCATGATCTTGCATCCACACTAATGCTTTGACACCCTTTATTAAGGACTTCCCCAGCACATTCCTTGAAAAATTGCTTCCATCCATCTGCTTCAAGTCACTGCCTTTGCCTCATGCCCCTGCTTCTCAACTGGGAGGGAGAATGAGCAATCCCTGCTCACATTCCCTGTGCTGCTCATCTTTTCCTGGATTTCTCAGCCACCCCGCAGGTGTCCCTTCCTGCTCTGCCTGTACCAGAGGTAGCTGCAGTTCAGTGCTGTGCATGAGAAATGCTGCGGCTCGCAGTAAAGCTGGAGTCCTGCAATACCCTCCAAATATTGCTGAATTTATCTTTCTGGCACACCTGCCAAGCTGAGAAATCCTGTTACCCCTGTTCCAGTGAGGAACAGCATGGCCAGGTAGCAAACACTCCCCTGATGCAAAACAAGGAGCTGGAAACCAGGTGCTGAGCCTGCATGTCCTCGTTCCCACCCGAGAGGTGCTTTTCTTAGCAAACCAGCTAAACCAAGCTTAACAAAGCACCTGGCTTAACTCAGCCCCCAGCCAGCTGACCAAAATCTTGTCATTACAGTGACCAACCCACCAAGACTGTGTTTTGATCTCCAGGAGGTGTCATCCAGCTCGAAAACCAGCAAAAACTCGCTGGAGAGACATTGCTTTTCCCAGACAAAGGGAAGGAGGGGAGGGAGCAGCTGAGCCAGTGGAACTGTTTGTGCAGCCATAATCACACCTTAAAGCACGGCAGCAGCACCTGGAAAACAGCCCTTGTGTGAGTCTGGCAAAGAGGCCCTGGTGACCAGAATGGTTCAACGTGGAGCTGCTTTTTGGGGGCACTCACACACCCCCTGAATGGTGGGCGCTCACACAGGCTGCCCACAGGGGAAATGCTTTGATCCTTTTTGGCCAGGGAAGAATTGCTCTCTCCAGGTTTTAACTTCACATCTGTTTGCCTTCATTAAACATATATTTTTTTTTAAATAGAGAGGAAGGCCAGTGTTTTTTGGCAGTTTGAAAGGGTCCCACCCAATGGAAACGGAAGGGAGCAGAGAATGGGGAAGGCTGGGAGGGAAGGTTGCCTCTCCCTGCCCCATGCCTGTGGTCCTTGTGCCCTCCAGCTGTGCCCTCTTTCCCTGCTTCCCTTCTGCTGACCCCTGTGGGCCAGAAGCAACATCAGTGTGGGGGTACAGCAGAGACACTCGGGCACCAGCAGTGCTGGGTACAGCAGAGACACTCGGGCACCAGCAGTGTCAGGGTACAGCAGAGACACTCGGGGCTCAGCTCTGGGGCACTGGAATGCCAGAGACAAGAGTGGAAGCATGCAGGGTCAGACCCAGCCCGCCCGAGCCAGGCCACGCTGTGTGTGCTCCACGAGGCTGCTGGGGCACGTAGGGATGTTCAATCCTGTCACCAGGGCAGAATTTGCCATCCCTGCCATTCAAAGATGCTCAAGTGCCATTCTGGGAGACACAAGCAGGGTCTGGGAAGAGCCCTGGTGAGCTGCAGCAGTGGGAGAGACAAGCCAGACTTTGCCTCTCTCTCAGCTCTGTCCCCCACACACTGCAAATGAGAGCTGCAAAGACCTCTGCTCTCCAGGCTGGCCTCTCCCCTCGGTGCTCCTGCTCCCACTCTCAGCAGCTCAGCCCTGCATCCAGGTTTACATATAAATACAGAGTGAGTGTGAAATCCACCCTGGGGTCTCTCCTGACTCCCACTTGGCTCCCTAATTGGAAAGTCTGCCAGCAGGAGATACTGCAATGAGCTCAGGCAGAAACAAACTCCCTTTATCCCAGGCAGAGATGATGGCTGGGGTTAGGTCCCAGTCCAAATCCCACTGGCTGGGAAGGACACAGAGTAGGTTTGCACATGCTCTGCTTCTCCATCAGGCTCTGGGGCTCCACCACTGCTGTGCCTGGAGGGAAGGGGCAGGGAGGAGATGTGTCAGAGAGGATCCTGCAGCAGCTCATCCCTCTGGGAAGGGCTGGACTAGCACTTTGCAGTCCCTGACCACTTGATGCCAGCAAGGAGGGGCATCAGGACAGGGGGCTGATCTCTGTGCAGCACTGGGTGGGTGCATTGCTCCAACACCTGCATCTTCAAAGACAGACACCTGATTCTGAGGCTCCCCCATTTGCTCAGTTCCCCAACACACACACAGCTCCCACCCAAACACTGCTGACCTGCAGTGACCCCCACTCCCTTTGGTTATTCTGCCTAAAGGAACTGGGAGTCAGACTCTTCACCTCCTTCCTGTGAGGGAAAACTGACCCTCACACCTTGTGGTCTCTGTTTCTACTCCCCAAGCCCTGTATTGCAGGTGTTTCTCACCACCTTTGATGGAGGCAAAGTGCCCACACCTCACCAGGGCACGTGGCACCACAAGCACTCCTGTCAACAGCCAGGAGGCTGGCAAAGGCAGCTCAGAAACCTCCTCCACCAAACCCCCATTGATTTTTTGCTGCCTCCTCTATTTTTTGGAGGCTCTGGAGGCACAAACATTGCCTCCAGTAGAGCTACTTCAAAAGGAACAATGATTTCAGTACGAGCAGATCAATGTTGCAGAGCTTTGTGGTTTTGGAGAAAATAGCACAGATCTGGTCTCTAAGGCTGCTCCCCATGTCCAGGGGGTGTTTCCCACAGTGGATGCCATGATCACCCCAGGATCAGGTGCTTCCTTTGGGTCTGCCACCACCCAGTCTCAATGAGCTCTCCAGATGAGCAGGCAGGAAAGAAGCCCCAGGGAGAGAAGAGGATCAAGGTATGATCAGATACCAATTTAAACCAAGGATGGAGTCAAAACAGGTGCCCTGAGCTGCTGAGCACTGCTGTTGTGCAGAACCAATCTACTCCCATGAAGGGCAGAAACTTTGCCTCTGAAAGCTCATCAGAATTTCTGACTTATGTAGAACCCAAATAACTGGGAATTCAAACATTTTCAAACAGAAATTTTCATTTCTGACCAGTTCTCTGAAGCCAAAACAAACCTGACGTACAAAATACCGATTTATTGCTCATGTTGTCTGTGTGAATTCAAACATCTACTGACGCAGCAAATGCTTTATGCCAAAACAACACCAAAATTAGTAAGCTCGTGCTTTAATCATGGTGTTTGGAGTGAGAGCCAAGGTGGTGCAGACTCACAGACGTTTTCTGTACACAGGAGCATTGCTTCTGTGGCCCTGGGAAAGTTTCTCATGGCCATTCCCATGATTCAGCCTTGAAGACCAGACAGACACTTGCAAAGGCACCGTGATGGCCATACTCTTCTGCTGGTGAGATCCTGCCAGCTGAGTGCTGCAGACTCTTCCTTTCACTAATCCTACCTCCTGGAGGCACTTAGCAACTAATCTGGATTACCTGTTTCTACTGTTCTATGGCAAAGGAACATCATTGTTTCAGTCCCGTGGGCTCCCTCCGAGGCAGTGGCCCATGGGAACACCCCCTTGTCTTCCTAATTTGATTTAGGTTTCTCCTTTGCCAAGACCCCTTAAGTCTCAGGTGGATTTAAGTGAGCCATTGCATGGGCTCCAAACACACTCTCTAGCTGGGGACATTATCCTGCTGCAGCAAACACTCAGACCTGGGCTTTTGCAGCAGGAGGATTATCACTATTTAGCAGTGGCTTGTTAACAGATGCCTAAGGAAATACAGACAGCACAATGCTGACCCACAGCATGGAGCTGGAAACATCTTCCTGGCCTGATGTAAGCAGGAGTCTCCTACTTCAGAGCATCTCTTGTCAGGTTCCAACCAGCCCATGTCACTGCAGGTCAGAACATTCAGACAAACAAAGTCCAGCTGACTGCCCCAGCCCCTGGAGCAAGCCTTTGGCTCCAGTCACCTCAGAAACAACCAGCTGGAGTTAGGACTTCCAGAGCTTTGTGAGCCAAATGGGCCCAAGCTGGTGCATATAAAAGCCCCAGGGTCTGCCAGTCTTAGAGCTATTTTCCCAGCCCTCCTCCAGATCCGTGCCTGTGACTGTCATTTGCGAGGTGGGATGTGCAGCCCTGCCCACAGCGCTCCAGGCGAGGTCACGGTGACACCCCCCGCCTGCCTAACGCCTCTGTGAGACTCCTGACATCCTTCTCTGCAGTCTCTCCCTGGAAGTCTCTTATTTTTAGTCACCTTTCTGGTCATTGCTAGGCTCTTAAGCAGAGGTCCTCATTGGGTTGTCGCAAAATAACCCAATTCCTGGGAGGTGTCACCAGTTTGGGAGCTCTCAGTGCTCAGGGTGGGCTCTGCCTCTGTTTGTGGCACGTTCTGCCCTGTACTGTGCTGAGCTCAGCTGTGTGATCCAGGCCCACGGTGCCTCTCTCTCTGTTCAGCCTGGACACCCCACTGAACCTGACCCTGACAAGTCCTGAGCAAATTACCAGGACATGGTCTCACTCCAGACACCTCCCTGCGCTCCCCTCACGTGGATCCTCTTGGTGCCCACGAGCCTTTTCACAGATGCCACTGAGCTTCATGTAGGAGGATTATTCCCGGGAAATCTCATTTCTCACTTCCACTCACACATCCTGGTGGCCCCTTCTAAGGACAGCAAAAGCCCCAGCCCAAGAGCCTTCCCAAAGAGCTCAGATGAGTGAGGCAGCTCTTTCACCCAATTGAGTTGGGCCAGTGTGGAAATTCATTCCCCAAACTGCTCTGGGGAAGGAGCAGCCTGGCTTGGTGGCAGGGGTGACCTGCTCCAGAAGGAAAGACGCTGGTGGCTGTACCTAAAGTCTTCAGCTTGTTCACTCACCCAGGAAAGACAAAGGCTTCAGCTTGTCCCCATCAGCAGCTTTGTGCTGGTCATGGTGCCAGGATGCTGTGGAGTCTTACAGAGGTGCCGGGAAAGCCAGTTCAGGAGGGCTTGTCGTGTTTGCAAGAGTTCAAAACTCATTGTCACAAAGGTTCTCCTCCTGCCTGCAGACCCACTCCTCCCTTCCCAGGCACCCTCCAGCCACCACTGCTTCATATGTGGCTTCAGAAATGGCAATTTGCCTATCCTAGTGATCTCCTTGCCTGTCCTGGTGAGCTCCTTGCCTATCCTAGTGAGCTCCTTGCCTATCCTAGTGAGCCAGCACCACCCATGATGGGAGCCTGGGTTGTTCCAACCCTTCCAAACACCGCCAAGATCCATCCAGCTGGTTTGGGCTCTGCCCTGGCTGCTCCTGCTTTAGTGCCTCCTGCAGTGGGGCAGGCAGTGAGCCTGGGTAGCTCACTAGCCATGGCAATTATTTCTGCTCCACATGGGTGAATGAAATCTCTGGTGGAGGGGCAGGACCTCTCTGCAGATCTGGGTATTCCTGGGATTTTTGTCACAGCAGCCCATGTAAGGAATTTCATCCCTTTATTACTGCCTCCAAGGGGTTTCCAGTGGTGGCTGAAGGCATTGGCCTGGTATCTTTCCCTCTGAGCGGGGCAGGCAGATCCTCCAGGCAACAGTTTCTCTCTGCTGGCCACCCTAGAGAAGAGATGACCTTCTTGAGAGGGAAGTGATTGCTAAGCTTAAATTAGATTTTCTAAATATCCTGTCCCTCACCCTGTGGCCCCAGAGCCACTTCTGCAGGCTGGCACTTGGGATGGCAGCCAGAGCAATGTCCCACAGCAGAGGGAAGACACATGATCCTGCCTCCCACCACAGCTCATCCCAGCCCAGCCTCACACAGCCCCAGCTCTGCATTGCTGCCTGGCCTGTGAATAAACAGGACAAGGCTGCCCAGGACAGTGTCCACCAACAGGAAAATCTTGCTCTTGTGGAGCAAAGCCCCAGCCTGTCTGCACGGTGAGGGAGGACCAGCCGGGCCCGCTGCCTCCCCTCCCCATCCAGCACCCAGGATTGCAGCCCCAGGCGGATTCTCTCCTTGCTGGATAACTTACACGTAGCTTCCCTGCTCCATATACTCAGCTGTTCCTCTGATATGGTGCCAGTCTCAACACATGGAATCCAGGCCTTCAAAATCTTCCATAAGCTCAGGCAACTTTACATTAGCACATTGTCGATGATTTCGAAGCCTACAGGCTCAGCCCGGCGAGCCTTCCACAAAATATCGAGCGAGGTGATGGTAGCTCTGCGTGAAGCAGAATGAAACTGTGCACTCGTCCATCTTTCCAGCCACCACATTTCTCCTGGCGGAATAAAAGAGCTTGTTTAATGGCAGCATTAAATTCAGGGCCACCAGTTGTATTGCTGTGTCCCCAGGACCTGGAGGGAATGATCTTTACACAGCTTTCCATGTTATTTGTGAGGATATGGCTCCTAATTGTAGCTCTGCTATGTTAACGTTTCCAGGAATTTTCATCAGGCCATTCAGCATCAACCCTTAGCTCCTGAGAGCTTCCCTTCCCTTATGAAACTTTTGCCATTTTTCTTGCAGGGTGAGTGAAAAAAACAGAGTGGAGAAGGGAGATATGACCATTCAAAGTCTTGAGTCAATTGGTCAATGAAGAAGTTTCTGCAATATTTTGCATTTTGTGACTATTCACTCCCAGGGACTAATTCCTCCTTTCTCTTCATCATGGAGCCACATTTGTTCCCTTCAAGAGACCTTTCCACCCCAACCCTTTCTCAAACTCCAGCCCTACAGCTCACAAGCAAATCTGGAAAACCATTCCAGCTCTCCAGGATATGCAGTTAATGGAGGAGAGCTGGAGAAAGACCTGGCCATAGGTCCAGTGGGGCAACAGATGTTCCCTCCTGTCCCTTCCCTGAGCTCCTGGTGAGCAGCTGGATGCTCAGGACCACGGCAGTCAGGCCCAGCTCAGACCCTGACCCATGGACAGAGTCACCGGTCACCAGACCACCAAAAATGTTCCTAAGGTCAGCTGCAGGCTGACCCACCTGGCACTTGGCAGCAGATGTGGCAGCTCTCAGCCTCCTGCTGTCCCTGCTCCTTGTGCCACTGTTGGTGGATGTTTGCAGATGGCTCAACCCACCCTGTCCCTTCTCTCCTGCCTCTGTCCAGACATCAGCACTGCCTGTGCCATGCCCAGCATGCTCTGTGGGCCAGCCCTGAGCTTCCTGCTGCCTTTCCCCATCTCCCCCACAAAGCCCTTGGCCCAAAGCCCTGTGGGCTAGACAGATCCTCTGGAGATATTTGCCAGCACAGCCTGCCCAGGCTCACGGCTCTGCCTGGAGGCAGCTCTCCCAGGGGGAGGACAAAGATGTTCATCCTCTCTTTCTTCATGTCGGCACCCACTGCCCTAATCCCTGGGTCATGCTGCATCTGCCTCCCCTGAGCATCCCCAGGACATCCCTGGAGGTCCCCACTGTGTCCCAGACGTCCCCACTGACGGCACCGCCAGCCCCCGAGGCCTGTATCCCACCCACTGCAGCGCCACGGGGGAGGTCACCGTGCTTGATGGCTCTGCCAGGGGACAGCTGGCTTGTTCCTCTTCCAAACCCCTTCCCTGAAGCTGCCAGCCCAGCTGGGAATCCTAGCCCCATCCCTCATGCCAGGCAGGAGGGGAGGACAGGGATACCGTGGTGGGGAACCCCATCCTTGGCGGCACCGCGGAGCAGCAGGGGCCGAGGGCCGGCAGCAGGGGCTCAGATTTCAGCTTCTCTGCCCTTGGAAAGTCCATGCCAAGAGGACCTCGGAGCTGTTTGGACTCGTTTGCCTCTCCCCGCCTCTGCAGGAGGGTGTGGGTGAGATTCTGCTTGCCAAGAGAGCCCCATGGCTTGTCCTTCTTGGCTCTTTATGGCTCAGACCAGATCAGGTTTCTAAACTCTTCCCAAGCCGGTAACTTTGGGGTTTTTTCCTTTTTTTTTTTTTTTTTTTTTTTTTTTCTTTTTTTTTTTTTAAAAGCACTGATTTTCTCCTTTCCCCACCCTCCCATCCTCCACCCTGCGATTTGTGGCCTGGCCTGAAGATGGTGAACGAGCAGCGGTGCTCCAGAGCGCTGCCAGGGCTGGGCCACCTCTGTGTCCACCCAGGTCCCCCTGAAAATGCTCCCTGAGGTGGAGGGGGCTCAGCATCCTCCTGCTGCACCCCATCCCTTTGGTCTCCTGAGTGTTCTCACCTGGTCTCCCCCGAGACCACGACCCAGCAGGGGAGGGGGGCAGTGCTGTGACCCTCTCAGCCCCCCAGAAGATGTTTTCTGCTCCCTTCTGAGTGGCAGGCTGGCAGCAGCAGCCACCATGTGTCTCAGTCCCCCACTGCAAAAACGGCTGGGAGCCCTTTCCCAGGATGCTGTGGGAATGAATACAGCAGATAGCATGAGGTTCCCAGAGCAGGTAACATCCCCCTAATTAAGATAAATACTAATTAAGTCTGGGACTTTCAGAGAAGCCCTGGGAGCAGACTCCAACTCCTGTTGAATTTCAATGGGAACGAGACACCTGACTCCAGAAAAACCCAGCCTCCGATACGAAGCTTAAATGGGCCCTTCTCTAACGTTGATATATTGCTGCTCTGTAACTTATGAGTGCCTTCCCGTATATCCGAGCACAACATCAATGTCCTGGAAATGCTAATAAGGAGCTTTAGGAGGGCAGCAGAGAACAGGCTCCAAGTCAGATGCCCACGATCACCCTGTGCTATTAAACATTGTGGACAAGCTTTGAGCAGAGCTTACCCGTATTGCACACGAGGCTCTGGCTGAGCCCCAGGTGCTTTGTGCATCCCTCCTCCTCCTCCTCTTCCTCCTCCTTTCCAGCTGTGGAGAGCTCATGCTCTCTACCATTGTGGACAAGCTTTGAGCAGAGCTTACCCGTATTGCACACAAGGCTCTGGCTGAGCCCCATCCCTCCTTTCCAGCTGTGGAGAGCCCATGCTCTCTCAGTCCCAGTCCTGTGCTTTGTGGGAAGGCCTGGCTGGGGTGAGCGAGGTGAGGGGACAGGGCACTGCTGGTAGCTGTGCCTGCTGGGAACAGCCTCCCAGAGAGCACCGAGGGACAGCAGCGAGGAGCAGACCCCCGGCATGCTCAGATGGACGGGGCTGCAGCCGATGGGGCTGCCCAGCCTGTGCTCATGGATCCTTCACCATGTCCAGTGGAAGTCGTGGGTCACCCCTGCCAGGACCATGCCATGAGGGCTGTGCTGGGTGGCCACAGCAGCAGGAGCCATGTGCAGAGCTGGCGAGACAAAACACGGGTGTGGTGATGGGAAAAAAATGGAAAGCACTTGGGTTTTTCAGTGCCGGGATCAGGGACAGCGCTGAGCTCGGGCAGCAGAACCATTTGGGAGCTCCAGAGCGTGAGACCCCTCCGCGAGCCACCACGTGTCCAGCTGGCTCAGACCCAGCATTGTGACGGCCCGGACTTGGCCGGCCCATTGCCAGCCCAGAGGTCTGACAAACACAACCTCTCTGTCCTCCGGCCCCGCTCGCCAGCGCCTGTTTCGAATTAGCATTTCCCCTGCCCCCACCACCCGCCATTCGGGCAAATCCCTCAGCTGTCTGCCAGCGGTGCCGGGCCGGGGGAGACCAACCCCGGGAGCCCCGTTTGCTTCCCAAGGACTTTCCCAACTCCCCGGTACACTTTAGCAATTAGAGGGTTAAGTTTCCTCCCGGCCTCGCTGCATTAACTGGAAAGGAATGAAGTGTCAGGCATGTTCTCACCACAGCAGGCTGTTGGAAAGCAACTCCCTTCTCCACGCACACACACCTCCCACTGCTGCGACCAAATTATTTTCTATCCTCCAGAGACCCAGTATGCCAGACAAAATCTGCAGCATGACTCTGATTCATTGCAAAAGGATGCAGATGTAATATTCCCTTTTTTGCCGGGGCTTCTCGCACGCTAATTCACACGGCATCTCGGCGTTTCGAGTTTTACAGCTCTCCTGCTCTCTTTATTATTTTTTTTTTCGGAGGGCTCTGACGCCCCTCGCTGACCCTTGGCCCCGCGTCCTTTCTCCCAGCACCACCAAAATAAAGACACTAAGCCTCCCATCTCCAGCGTGCAAATAGGCAGCTCTCCCCAATGTGCTAATTAGCCGAGTGTTTGGAAGTAAATAGGTAAGATTGGTGGTAATTTCCTGGCTGAAGGGGTAATTATTTGTTTCAAACAGGCTGCAAAATAACCCCCGTAAGGTGAGATAGGAAACTAAATTCAAAAGAGGTTTCCTATTCCCACTAAGCAGGATTGAAAACTGGTTTGAAATTCCTTTTTTTATTTATAGTACATGGTATCCATGGAAACCTACAGAGGAGGTCATGGTAGCTAGGCCTCCGTTTCACCCTGCTCAGGGGATTACCGTTGCACAGTGGTACGCAGCCGTGTAAGAAAGTAGATTCACAATTCCTCGCAAACGGCCCCCCCCGCCAGCCCCCAGCCCCAGCCTTCCTGGAGGGCTGTAGGAGAGCTTTTGGGAGGCTCATAAATCTGCTCCGAGATGGGAAAGTGATGGGAACTGTGCCTCCAGCGTCCCCCAGAAGGAGGAGGCTGCCGGGAGCAGGCCGGCTCCCCGCGGTACCCTGACGCGATGCGCTGCAGGACGGAGCTGCTCGCGGCACGGCAGCGGGAGCAGCGGGATATCCGCACCTCCCCTTTCCTGGGCTCCCATCCCTGTGCACTTCCCCTTTCCTGGGCTCCCATCCCTGCTCCAAGCCCCGCGCGAAGGGGAGGAGCACCATGGCCAACTTTTCACTTGGCTGAACCAAGCGAGGGAAGCCCAAGCGCGGTCCAGATCCTGAATTCCCATTTGCCGGCAGGGATGTTCAGGCAGGGCATCTTCTGCCTTCACCTTTCCCTGCTGTTCTCGGGAAAACCGCTGCTCTAGAGGGAGTGGGGAAAGCGTGGGCAGAGGGATGCCGCAGAAATGGCTGTGGTTTCTGGCCATGTCCTGGGGCCGTGGTGCTGGGCACTGCTCCCCTCATGATTCCAGGAGGGAAAAAAGGCTGCTCCTCACCTTCGGGAGCTGTTTGTACTCTCCCTTGTACGAACCTTTTGCTGCTGAGGACAAGAGCGGCTTCCACCTCCAGCCTGGCTGCGTGTGATTTAGCGGGCGAGCGCGATCATTACTTTTTATGCCGTGTGTAAACCCCGGTTCCAGCCCGTGGAGCGGCTGATGCTCCACCAACACCCGCGAGCAGCAGGAGCAGGAGCGCACAGCCAGCTCGCTCCCCCGTGCTGGCAGGGCCCCGGCGCTGGGATGTTCCCCGGGAAGGCAGAGGTGGAACGTGGAGCTGCTCCACAACCATTTTCCACCCAGCCCAGCCTGCCATCCCCTCCAGCTCCCCGCGCTCTGCCCCAGCCGCGCGCAGAGCGACATTCCGTCTGTGACCTTCACTAATTCACTTTCCCTCTCCACGCCGCATTCCCTCAGCTCGCAGAAGGACTCGCTTTTTCACACAGCATAAAAATAGCCTGCGCAAGGCGTTGCCAGAGGAAGCTGCGGGGCCAGCAGCGCGCAGGCAGGCGGAGGGACCGGCTGTGCCACGCGGGTCCCGGCCCCGCTCTCGGCACTGCTCGCCCCGGCAGGGAGCTCCCAGACCGGCCTCCCACCACCCAGACACCCTTGGCCTCCTCAGCACCCCAGCTTCTTCCTGCACCGCTGCCTTGCTCTGCGCTCGGTCTCAGATGTGGTGAAATTCAGACAGTGGAGGTCAGCAGCAGGGAAATGCTGCTGCATTAACCTTCCCCCTTAATCTGAATGTTTTTCCCCCTCAGTTGAGGAAATTGAAGGCTGAAAGCATCAAATTTAGGTAAATTGCAAAGCAGATTTCTGAGGCTTTGTAAAGAAAAAAAATTATCCAAAAAATAGTCTCCATGTCCTTTATGGAAATGACTCTGGTTTGAATATCTGTCAGTGGGAAATAGCACTGGAGCCATCACCGTCATGCAGAACTGAACTTTTAGTACCAAACCGACTTTATGTTACCATAAAACACCTCCAGCTCCTCTTCTCTTCACAACCCCTTGATTCTTCCTCTGCCATCCCTCCAGCAGGCCTGTGCATGGCACCATGTGACCATGGCCACCCCCAGCCACTTGCTCAGGCTTTGAGCCAGGACTGTGGTGTTTTCCCGTTTCCCATCACCGTCCCTGATGTGCCTCCCAGCCACCCTCCTGTTCTTCAGGTCCTTTCCCAGGTCTGCCCTTTGCCTGGGAGCATCTCATCTTCTGGGCAGGGCTTCAACTGGCAAGGGAGGAAGCCTCCACCTGTGAAATAACCTCGGGACACACCTCTTGGCTGATTTGAGGGGGTGAATTGCATCCTAGAAGTGTCCTTTTCTCTCCAGCACTGGCTGTAACTGCTGGAGACATCAAAAGGGAGGCAGAATGAGGCCAGCCCTGCTCTATCAAGTGACCAGCCAGTGGCATCACACGCCTCTGTACTCCATGTCAGACTCATCTCCTCTCCCCTCCCTGCCACAGGGAGCCACACCACTCCCAGCTCAACACAGAACCTGCACCCAGCCCATATGTCTTCCCTCACATCAAGTCCATCCCCATGGCTGGTGGTTTTCTAGTGCTCACCACAATTTCGTGCCTACCTTGACGCATGCTATGCTATCACCAGTACAGCAAATCAATCTTGCCTCGGCCAACAAGCAGGAGAGAAGCAATGTTTTTCCTACTCCCCCAGCTCTCTTCTCCTCCCGATCTCCATCAGGCACTCAGCAAGTTCACAAGGGCAGCCCGCTCTCGGTTTCCTTGGTCACGCAGAGCAGCTTGCCCTCCTAGAGTAATAAAAACAAATGGCACGTTGCTGGTTGTTGTCAGACACATTGCTGGGCCCCTCCGTGGAGAGCAGATTTGGGGAGAAGGGAGCATTTTTAGGTTCCTTCCTGGGCAGGTGGAGGAGAAGTTGCCAGTGGATGTGCTTGTCAGTGGATGTAATGCCAGAGTCAGCTGAAAAAGGTGAGCAAAGACTGAAGAATGCAGGCTATGTCTACTCACAGATGCCAGAGATGGGGAAATGATGCTGGAACTGATTATCTGGGAGCAAGCAAGACCAGAGGTGCCTGTGCCAGGTCCTGATGACTGCCAGAGGGGGACAAGCCCCCATTCTGTAATGCTGCACCTGGCACTGAACTGAGTCACCCTGGTGTGCGGACATCGGTTCTAGAAGATGAAGAACAGATTAAACAGATTAAACCTCCCTTGTGGCTGGAGCCAAGACTTGCCCTGCTTCCATTTGCAGCATATATGCATTTCCTCCCAGTTCAGTGTTTTCTCCTTAGGTACATGGAGAAACACATGGACACACACTCTTAACTGCATGGGAGGAAGCCCCAAGCCCCAGCAGAGCTTGGGAATTCAGGAGTCACTCAGGCCAGGAGTGCAGTCTTCCTTTAGCCCACATATAGCCCATAGTGATGAAGACCCTGTTAAGCTGTCCCCCTCCTCAGGAGCCCTGCAAGCTCTGCATCCCATCCCACCTGGGATGAGCAGGCTGTGCCAGCCCATGCACCCTGGGCAGGCAGCAGTGAGCAGCTCCGTGCCTGAAGGACTTCACCATCTGCTTGCTGATTCAGGCACCAGTCCCTGCTCCAGGACATTCCAAAGACTCCAGGAGGGGAGGGCTCACAACACCTTTATCGTTGGCTTTGCATCTCCCTTTTTTCCTATTTTTAGTAGCTGGGAGACAGTCCATCCTTTTTATAGCTCTGAATTCGAAGGTGATCAGATGAAAGTGGAGAGGGGCTCCTGCACGGGTGGATGAGCAGCCATAAGGTCAAGGCACCTGAAGGAGAAGTTTCCAGCTTTCACAGCCCTAAAGATTGTCCCATAAAATTACTCATAAAATTAAAGTGGGGTTTGGGTTTCAAAGTCCTAAAAAACTTGAAGTAGTCATCAGTCAATTCTGGTATATGGGAAGCCTCAAAGCCCAGTTAGGGAAGCAGAGGTTAATGCTGAGCTGTAACATCTGCTGGGGACACGATGGACATGGCAGTGCCCAGCTCACCTCAGGGGTTGTGGCTCAGGCAGTGGGTGATAGGTTGTTCTCATATCACACTATGGATCTGAATTTCTTCACTCAAATTCTTCCAAATAAAATACAGAGCCACTTTCTCAGAGGCTTCCGCAGGATTTACGAGGACTGGGTCCTCTCCAGTTTTCTTTCCGTATCAAAGTGATGATTTAATTAATTGATGATGTAATTTCAGTCTGGAACTGAAGCTAACCTGCCAATTTGTGAATTCGACCTTGGTACAGATTAACCATGGTGGCAGTTAGTGTTAGTTTAACAGTGTCCAGAACAGCTTTGCTGTGGTGATGCCTTCCCTGGACTTTGCTTTATAAAAATCTATCCAGAGCAGGGTAAAAGCAGAGTGGGAGGGACAGGGACTCAGGTGGCTCCAAGCATCTCAGAGAGGGGGAAGCCCCTGGCTGTAGCTGTCACTGTCATACCTATGGCAGCAAATGCCAGCTCTGAAGCAGGCAGGGGAGCTGATGTCTCTGAAAAACAGCCCGGGCAAAACTCAGGAATGTTCCACTCGGTGGCAGTGACAAGGTCACACAGCCTTGTGGGTGAGCACAGGGCGGAGGGAGAGGCTGCTGGGGGAAGCCCCGGGGCGGCAGAGCCAGCGCTGTCCTGTGCTGTCACTGCCAGGAAAAAGGAAGCAGCTCCAGGGACGTGACCTCCTGTGCTTCACGTGTGTCCCTGGTGCCAGAAAGTCCATGGAGCAGGGCTTGGAGCTGGTGTCTGTCTGCATGTGGAACGAGCCTCAGCACATACAGGCCCCACACATATCCTGTCACGCCTGCCTGCAGCCTGCACAGGTCTGTGCACTGTCCCTGCCACAGGCACATTCAGTGTCACACAGCCTGTGAACACACACACACACACACACACACACACACAGGGTGTGTATTCCAGGGTACAAGGTGCCTGCACAAAACTTCCACACGCACACACATCCAGTGCACCTCTGGACATGTCAACACACACATGCATGCACTCACCAGGCACGTGGGTTGCCCACCCTGTGTTCCCACACAGCCCCCACAGCCCTACTCTTCCCACCATCACCCCAGGCCAGGGCTGGTGCTGCTCCAAGGCCTTGGCTAGTCACTGGGCTGCTCCTGTCTGAATGCAGACCCACACCAGGGATTTCCCTGAGCTTCACACCTAGCACAGAACCCACCAACCCCCTCATGTCAGCCCCCACTGCACTAGGCACCTTCTGCCACTGCCCAGCAGCTCTCTCCATCTCAGGGTGGCAATATTTGGGACATTCCTGGCTGCCAGAAAACAAGAGGCATTAGGCAGGGCAGCAGGACCTGTGTGAGCTGGGGTTACAGGGTCCTGCCAGGCTCTGGGATGGAAGGGAGAGCTCAGAGCTGCCATGGATCTGTGTGCACACTCACTGCCAGCAGGCCCAGCATCCCCACACACCCCTTCTTACCAAGGGTCACCCCACGTGTGTGTCACCACTCCCTGTCAAACAAAACCGTGCTCCTGGTTCCCAGCACTGCCAGGGCTCCTTGCGCAGCCTGGTCACTATCTGAGCCCTCCCAGCACCTCTTTTCCTCTTTCTTTTTGGTGGGTGGCACACACCAGACAGGCTCTCACGGCCTGGGGAGGTGAGCCAAGCTTTGGGACAGGGAGCTGATGCTGCTCCCCACGCGCAGCCCCGTGGGGCTGGCTGTGGCTCAGCATGCTGCAGAGGAAGCCTGTGGAGCAGGGGCTGGTGTGCACAGCCGGGGCAAGGACGGCACAGCCTCATTTTGCGTAAGCCAAAGTGCAAACGCTCCGTGCCAGCGCGGGAGCTCGGTCCCGCGTGGCCGTGGCCGGGGAGCTGCCCGCGGGCTCGGGGTGCGCATCCTCCCCGGCACCGCCGAGAAGGTGAAACCAGCCCGAGCTGCAGATCGCCGCTGGGGCGGGGGGATGGCTGCAGGCTAATAATATTCTGTGTCTCATTATGTCGCGTATTAAGCTGAAATTTGCAGATGCTCTAATCACCGCGAGGCATTCTGCGCACACAGCCTCCCTCCAGCCCGGCAGCGCTGTGCAAACACCGGAGGAGAAGCCCTGCTAACCATCCTGCCACATGGTGTCCTGGAATCTTTACAGACCATTTCACCTTCACAAATAGCCTTGGAATGTCTGTGCATCGACAGCCCCTGCGGTAGCCAGATAGGCTCAGCCGCCTCCTCTGCAGCTCCCCGGGCCCCTCTTAAGCTTTTTCCCATCACGCCGTGCAGATGCGAGGCTCCAGAATTTACACCGGGGCAGGGTAAAGCACCTCACGTCGAATGTGATCTGTGCCCCAGGCTCGCAGGAAACGTGAACTGTATTTTATAGAGGTTGAGGAAAGCTCCTGCCTGAATTGCTTGAATTTTTTTTTCCCCTCTGTTTTCTTTCTCCCTTCTTCTTTTTTTTTTTTTTTTTTTTTTTTTTTTTTTTTTTTTTTTTTTTTAATTATTTTCTTTTCTTTTCCCAGATCTCTGCCCTTTGCCCTCCCACAACCAAAGGGGCATGCATTCAAGTGCCGTGGGAATACTCCCTCCCTGAGTATTCTGGGCAATCTCACGAGAAAAGCTGCTTCTTCCCCAGAGGTAGGGAAACGCGGATGGACTGGGCTGTGGGAAGGAGGGCTGTGAAGCCTGAGGGTTCCCTGTGCGTGGGAAGGCAGGAGAGAGGAGCAGCACAGGAAGGGTTAACCACAGACTGTCCTTGCTGTTTTTTCCAGGCCTGGCTGCACCAGATTCTTCCATTTCTCTTGGCAGGGATTGAAACCGTGGGGCTGAGCTAAACACATGAGCCTGGAGAGTCCCTGTGCTCCGAGGGTGAGCAGGACCCTGAGTGAGATGCTGCAGCTCATTAGCAAGGCAGCAGCTCATCCAGGGCACACAGGTGTCAGGCAGGCAGCAACAGCAAAGCAGAGACGAGGAGGCAGAAATGCAGCGAGATGGGGAGAGATGGGCAGCGTTTGCTGCTCTGGGCATGCACGTGCACACCTACATGCACACCTACATGCACACCCATGGTTACTACAAGTAGTAGTGCAGAGGGAAACCTGGCCTGCTCTCTGTGTAGGCTTTGGTAATTGGGCTCATCCCCCGTGCTTGGTGCTGGTTTGGGCCGCCACCTTGACTCTCAGTTCATATGGCACCTGGCAGCTTTTCCTTGCTGGGGGGTTGTGGTCTCATCATCCCACCCTGGAGGGGTGATTTGGAACGCTCAGGGAATCCCAAGCGAGGCCATGTGCTGCCCACCTCGGGGCTGGCAAAATGGGGTGACCCAGGGAGGTCCCTGAGCCGGGAAAAGGGTTAGAAATCATTCCCTGGATGAGCACAATGGCTCCTGTCCTGCCGGCTCGCCGGCCTCCGCGCTCACAGTTGCCCAGGCGACTGCTCCTGGAGGAGCGCGCATGGCCGGGAAGGCTGGGCTGGCGCCGCGGGTCCCTGCCCGCTCCGGGACGGGCCGGCCCTGCCCTGCAGCGAACCCTCTGCTCACACCCCCGAGGAGTGAGCCCAGCTCCTGCCCGAGCTCTTGTCCTGTGCAGGTGCCCAGAATCCAGACCCAGATCCACCACTTCCAAAAAAAGTCAGGGACAATCCTAACCTCCCTTCCCATGGATGGATCAGGGTTAGTGTGTGCTGCTGCCTCCACTGCCACTGCTGTGTGTCTGTGCCAGGCACTGTATGATGCTGCCCAGAGCAGCCAGGGACCCCTCATTGCTTTGGTGTTGGTCTGTCCTTCACCCAGGACATGTTTTTCCAGGTGGACCCTGAGCTGGATGGTCTGTGGTTTTCAGCTGCTTGGCCATGTGTTCCTGTAGCAGGAACAGGGAAGCAGGAAAACTCCTGGGCAGAGGCCCTGGAGGAGCAGCAGAAGGATTCAGGGTCCTGTGAGAATCCATGCAGGCATCCTCCAAAGAGGTGTCCCAGGTGCTGGCTCCCCCAGCATCCCAGCCCGGTGTGTCACATGTCACCTGGCTGTGTTCAGACACAGCCCCAAAGAGCAGCTGGTTCCTGTCTGCCTGAGAAACAGCCTGGTGTCCTGTGGGCATGGAAGGGAGCACCTCTGGGATGGGGACTCCATCACCTCTGACACACATCAGCACCCACCCAGCCTGACTGGAGGATCTGCCAAACACACCCTGCAGCCTCCTCTGGCTGAGGCAAGGCTGCTCTGTGCTGTGCTGTCCCATGGCTGGTGTTGACATTGCAAAGTGAGAAAGGAGACCCTGAGCTCCTGGTCTGGGGGCCAGCTGGTGCCTCTGTGACCACAGAGTGGGATCACTGCTTTGTGCACAGCGAGCTCAACATCCTGCAGGCAGGGTCTGGAGTGCCCTTGCAGGTGGGCACAGCCACTGGGGTGGACCTGTGCTAAGCTGAGGATGGAAACTGAGAATCATGGTATATCCTGAGCTGGAAGGAACCCATCAGGATCATCAAGTCAAACTCCTGGTGCTGTACAGACACCCCAACAATCCCACCCTGTGCATGAGAGCATTGTTCAAATGCTCCTGGAGCTCTGGCACCCCTGGGGCTGGGACCATTCCCTGGGAAGCCTGGTCAGTGTCCCACCACCCCCTGGAGGAAGAACCTTTTCCTAATATCCACTCTAAATCCCCCTGGCACAGCTGCAGCTGTTCTCTCAGCTCCAGTCCCTGGTCCCAGGGAGCAGAGATTGGAGCTGCCCCTCAGCAGGAGCTGCAGCCTCCAGTGAGGTCTGACCTCAGTCTCCTCTCCTCTAGGCTTCTCTAGCTTCACCTACCCTCTCTGTGCCAGCCACCTTGTCCCTGAATAGCATCTCTCTGGGCATGTCCCTGCTCCCCAGCCACGTCCTCTCCAGCAGTGCATCCCCAGATTCCTCTACGGCAGGGCGCAGCCAGGGCAGTGCCACAGAAGCAGCCTCAGCATCCATGCAGGTCATGATTTGGGAGCAGATCCAGAGACCAGTGTGTTCCAGCTTGGGCAGCCCTGATCCAACATCCACTCTGCAAAAATGCATCCCGCAGGAGGAAGAAAACAAAAGCAGGGATGATTTAAAGGGAGGATAAACTCCCTCCTGTGGGATTTTGTCCTTGGCCAAAGGAGGAATCACCTATTGCAGGAGTTTGATTGGGGTATGTAATAGGCCCCCTCAAGCTGAGGTGACACCTGCTGTGGATGCTGCATTCAGCGGGGGACAGGCCATATGCAGAAATAAACAGGGACCTGGGACACACTGGCAGCTCTTTAAAAGATTGTTAATAATGTGCTGTTCACGTTCCTCAGAGACTGCTGCCATGATCTGCCAGCAACAGACGCTGGCAGTTCTGATGGGAGTGACTCCTGCCGTGACAGAGCCCTGGCTGGCACCAGCGCCAGCCCAACCTGCCCTCCCCTGGCCGTGACCAGCAGAACTGCGGAGGGGAACACGGTCCTGTGGCAGGGACCTCGCTGATCCAGGTGACACAGGGCAGGGCTTTGCAACCTCAGGCTTTGCACTCAAGCCCTGGTGGGCTGAGGCAGCCTCTGAGTAGGGCTGATGGTTCCCAGCATGGAACCAGTCATCAAAAACAGGAGGGGTTTTGGGAGGGTGATGAGATGCTGCTGCAGATCTGGCAGGGAAGGGGAGATAAGAGTGGACCTGCAGCTAATGGGGCCAAGAGGACAGTCCCTGGAGAGCAGGACAGCCGTGGGACAGCTGGGTGGACACACTTCCACCACTGCAGACATTTCTCACACTGCAGCTCATGAGCCAGCGTCTCTGTGCTCGTCCTAGAGCCTGAGCAAACAAGGTCCAGGTCAGAGTGGTACAAGGGAGAGGGAAATGGAAAATCATTCAAACTGCCACATTTCTGTGCAATCCACATCTAAGCTGGCCTCAGCCTGGGCCCATCAGCTCCCAGCACTGGGCACAGGGATGAGGGAAAGAGCATGGAGCTTTCCCTCTTTCCTGTAGGCAGGGAGCAAAATGTGTCAGGCTGGAATTCTCCCAAGAGCAGCTCCCTCCTGGGCTCCGCTGCTGCTTCCTGTTGTCGGGGGCAGGAAATACCAAGCAAACAGCTCCGTGCATGACTTCAAAACTTCCACTTCCAGCGCCGGCTGCAAGATGAGGATGGAGCAGCCTCGATGATGGGAGCAGCCTGCCCAGAGGCATTGCTCCCATGGACCATCCCGCCTCCATCTCTCCTCTGCCCCTTGGGAAGCCAGGTCCCAGGAACATCTTCTCACGGCCCTTAATGCCAGGCTCAGGACCTGCACTGAGCTCCTGGGCCATCAGTCCTGGTGGGTTCCATTTGCTTCTGCTCTCTGCCTCCACTCAGAGCCAGGCAAAGAGAGGAATTAATAACTGCACAGAAAATGAGGCTGCGCTGTGCAGCGTGAGGCCGCTCTGCTGATCCCTCATGGGCATGGCTGGCCAGCACAGCACAAGAGCCTCTGCAGTCCCCTTATTGCTGCCATTATGAAAAAAATCCATGGGCTGCTCCTCTTCTGCAGTAGAGAACAGCCTGGAGGGGGGAGCAGCATTTTCCTCTCTCCATTCTGATTTTTGAGGGTTGGTTCAGCCTGTCCTGCTGTGCCAGGAGCTGCACAACAGCACAGTGACTGTCAGTGGATGAAAAAGGGCTGTTTCCCCCACTTGGCTGGATAGAAATAACAAGGTAGTGCCTGGCCAGGCTCTAACAGGGTTTCCAACTGGTCTGTTGATTGCCCAGCAGATCATTAGCCCAGGCAGCGAGGAGCAAAACTGGGATGGCTCAGAGCAGGGGCCACCCTGGGGTTCTTCAGCTCCAAGCCCCAGCTGCTCCAGGGTGCAGGAGAGGCCCTGCTGTCTGACTGGCAAATCTCACCAGAGCAAAAGTGTCCTGGATGTTCCTGCACCTTTGGATCTTACATCCTTTGCATCCCACACCTTTGTCCCCAAGAGACACCTGTCCCCTGCAGGACACTGCTGATCCCTGCCAACACCTCTCCATGGGTCCCCGTGGGATGCAGGAGCTGGCAGCACTGCCCACGAGAGCGCAGAGCCCAGGGGTGCCGGGCACGGCCTGAGCCTGGCAGGGGAGGTCCCAGCCTCGCTCGCCTGCCGTGAGCTCCCCGCGCTGCTCAGCATCCCCGCTCTTGGCCCGGGTGCGGGTGGAGCCAGCTGCTCCTGGCGCCGCCGCTCGTCTCTGCCAGGCGCGGAGCCATCTGCCTGGCAGGGCCAGCCACACCTGCTGGGAAGGAGACAGAAGCTGGGCAACCTCCCCGCCTTTGCGGCTTTCCGGCTGGCGGCATCACACGGCGGCTCCAGGCGGGCTCGTGTGTTTGCACAAAGGGAAGGGAGATAAGGGAGGCTCCTTCCCACCCCCCCGAGCCCAGCCGTGCTGGGCACCTCACGGGGAGAGCAGCGACAACGTGGGGCCTGGGCAGCGCCCTGGACGGAGCCATGGGACACTCCCCGGGCCAGGCAGGGGTGGGATGTGTCCCTGAGCCCTCTGCAGGGTGTCCCAGAGCCATCCCAATCCCCAGCACCGTGCTGGCTCTGCTGCCAGTGTGCAGCACAGGCGTCAGCCAGGACCAGGAGCAGCTGCTTCTTCCCCCAGGTGGGCAAAGGGCTCCTTGCTCCCAGGAGGGCAAGGGGATCAGAGGAGGCGCACTCAAACATCTCAGGACAGTGAGGATATTTCCTCTCCCCATCAGGGCTGGCGACTGGCCTGGCTGTTGTTCAGGGTCCACCACTGAGGCTGCTCCTGTGAGGGAAAGGAACAGAGGGGACCTAATAGCTTTGTCCTCCCTGCTGGATCCACCTCATCCTGCTCCTCTGCATCAGGAACTGCAGGAGCCAGAGATGTGCCAGGTGCTGGTGCCAGGGTGGGGCTGCTTCTCCATCTCCTGGTGCATCGAGGCCAGGCAGTGCCATGGCACTGAGGGTTAATAAGGCAGCACCTAGCAGCAGCAGCAGCAGCTAGGTGCTGGGATGGAAAATTCCTTCCAGTCCAGAGGAGCTGAGGGCCACCTGGCCTCTGGGGCAGCAAAGCTGGGTAGCAGGACAGGCAGAAACAATGGAGAGCATTTCCAGATGCCCCGTTGCTGAACATCCTGCAAGAAACTCCTCTGCCCTGCCATTTCCCCCCGGTGGGATGAGGAGGCTGATGGACATCACAGCAGTGCTTCCCCCAGCCTGGCTGGCATCTCCCATCCCAGGGCAGCCACTCCTGAGTATCACAGCTGGCAGCCCCTGCTGCTGCCAATGAGCCCCAAACCAGCCTGGAGAACTTTTTCCAGCCCAAACAGGGCCAGGTCACGTTGGATCTTTTTTCACCATCCAGCCAAGGCAGGGAAGTGAGCTCTACTTTTGAGGGGTTGGGAACACAGGAAAATCACCCTTAGGCTGTGGGAAGGTCTCCTTACCCAAACCTCCAGCCCCAGCAGCAATCCTGGGTGTCGCAGGAAGCATTGTGCAGAGACAAGAGTGCAGCTCCCCCATCCCCAGTCCCCTCAGCAGAACTGACCTTCTGGCTGACAGAGCAGCACATGGAGGAAAAAACGGTCTGCCTGGATAGTTTGGTCTGGGTTTAGTGGATTGAGGATCTCTGGCCCTGCCTGTCTTGAGCTTCACCATCCTCAGGTGCAGCAGCAGCCTGCTGAGGAGGCTGCAGCTTTGCTCCACAGACAAATGCCCAAGCTGGCTGTGCAGAGCAGAGGGACTGATGTAAGCACTGACAGTCCAGCAGATGTGGGGTCCCAGGGTTGCAGCCTTCCCAGTGTGGGAAATGGGGGTCACTGCCATGCCAGCCAGTGCCGTGCCTCTGCGGGAGGCAGAGGTGCTCCCAGGACATGGCACTTCCAGCCCAGTGCTCCTGGTGGCCTTGAGGAAGGTGAATTGCCTCCTGACATCCTCTGCTGAGGTCTGTGCCAGGCAGAGCAGGCAGAGGGTGGCAGCGGACACAGCTCCCATGCTGCTGACACCAAAAGGATGCCAGGGATGGGCAGCAGGTCCCATGACACCCCCTGAACCCCAGGTCCCCTGGCCACAGTCCTGGCCAGCTGACACCCCACAGGACTCGATGTTGGCCATGGGTCTGTGCTGCTGGCTGCAGCAGAGGACTCAGAGGGACAGGGAGGGCACAGTGAGGACCCAGCCACCCTGGGGGGCACCCAGCATCCCAGCTGGGCTTTGATGTGGCACAGAAAGCTGACAGGCAGCAGCAGTCAGGGACTTAGCAGCAGCTCCTGAATGTTGTGTGAGCTCTCCAAGGGATGCTGACCCCAGCTGGGGTCCTGCTAAAAGCCAACATTCTCACTTAACCCACCCAGGAGGCTGCTCCCTACCCAGTCCAGCACCAGCCTCCAGCCTGCAGCAGAGGGCTCAGGCTGGGTCTTGCCCATCCCCAGGGCTTCCTCACTCCATGGGCACCCTACAACAATCCCTGAGAGACAGTGCCACCTCCACGTCTGCTGACACCTGCCCCAGTGGGCTCCTGATGGGTCCTGCTGAATTTTACAAACCTCCTCCTGCACCAGCTTAGGCAAATTTTGCTCCAAGAGGTCTGCTACGACCTTGACCTGGAGTAACTCCATGGTGGTGGCTGCAGGAGGGGACATGAGCTCAGCACCTGCCTGATGGGAAAAAAACACACACAGCAACCTCTCTCCTTCCTTTCCTGTCTCTCTGCCATCCATTTGGTGGGCAGGGCGGTCCCGCTGCAGCTTTATCTTGGTTCTTTAAAAGGCTCCCTGGCTGACATACACACCGTATGGGAGCAGTCAGCCGAGGAGAGCTGTAAATCTCCCAAGGCCTCATCTTGCGGGGCACATTAGCTGTTTTAAACTTGTCAGCTTTCAGCGATGGAAATTGACTGTTCAAAGCCCTTCTTCCCTCGGCATCCTGCTCCATTTTACGCCGTGGAGAAGGTGCTGCATCCCTGGTGCATTGGAGGGAGGGGATGTGCGTCCCCCCACCTGTCTCCTCAGGGACTGTGGATGCTTTAGGGATGTTTCTTGAGGTCCCACCAGGAATGTGAATCCCTCCAAGCCTTCCCCTTCCGTTCTGTCTCCTGTGATCCTGCCCCCACCTGGAAGTAAGGATGGGGATACATAACCTCACAAAGCGTGCCCATCCACACGAGCTGGTTTGCCCATGTCCATCCATGCAGGATGACTCCAGATCCAGTCTGAGGCCAGGCAGGGTTATGAAAATGAAGCCCAGCTTGCAGGCGTGCTGGTGGGATTCACTGCAGCAGCGTGTGTGTGTGACTGCGAGCTCCAGCGCCCAGCAGAGCCTCGCACGCAAAGCCCGGGGACACGCAGCTCTGTGCCCACCTGGGGACAATGCCCCCGCCGCCACTGCCCTTGCGCCGCCTCTGCCGGCACCAACAGCTCGCCAGCCGAGTCGGGAGCGCAGAGCGTGGGGGTTTCGAGCAGGAAAAGCTCTGCTGGAGCAGCTCACCCCGAGGCAAACTCCCACACAGGCATCTTCTCCAAAGGGCACGGGACCCCATCAGCCCATCCAGCCTGGGCATCCACAGATCCCAGCGCCGTGGAGCCAGCGCTGGGTGGGCGCCCACCTCGCCCCCCTCAACGAGCACGCAGCTCATCTGAGCACGGCGATCCCTCTCCATCCTGCCGGGTTTGTGCTTCATCCCGACAGATGCTCCCCAGCCCTTGTGTGGGACACGGACAGGAGACTCCGGAGCAGGCACAGCCCTGCACCCCTTTCCCCCGGGACAAACCCCGTGCTGTGCCTGGCATCCATCCCCCGAGGAGCCCACCGGCACCGGGGTCTCTGCGGAACAGCTTCACCCGGGGGAACGCGGCCACCCCGGAGCAGCCCCCGCGGCTCCCGGCGAGCGGCAGCTGCGCCGTGTCTGCCGAGGGAACGTGACAGCCGCGCTCAGCCCCGAATCAGCCCCGGGTCCCTGACCCTGCGTGCTCGGGGTCAGCGCGGCCGTGACGGCGGAGGCGAGGGGGGCTGGAGCCGCTGCTGGCGCGGGGTGATTAGCGGCGGTGCGAGCCCTGCGTCAGAGCCCCGCTTCCCCCCGCCCGCCGCTGATCCCTCTCCTTGGATACAGGAGGCAGGGGAAGCGGGCCAGGTGGGAGGGGGCATCTGGGCCGGGAGCGCGGGGGCCCTGGCGCGGCGCATGGCGTGATCCGTCGCAGGCGCAAAATAGTTGCCCCCGAATTAGCGGAGCGGCGGATGACGCACCGCGCTCGCAGCCGGCGGCGAGGAGGGGGAGGACGCGGTGTCAGCGGGCAGCCAGCCCACGGCACCGGGCCGCCCGTGGGGACGGGGTGCCGGCAGGGCACAGCGGGAAAGGTCCCGGCCCGCAGCTGCCGGCACGGCCGTGCCCCCCGCGGCACCCCCGGCACGGCTCGCAGCCGCGCACTCCCTGCCGCGTCCGTCTGTGGCGGTGCCCAGAAATAATCTGGCAGCGAAGCAGAGCCCGAGCCGCGTCCACCCACCGCTCCACGTGAGCGATGGGGAGCGGAGAGGGCGAGAGGAGCCAGCTGGGCCCCTCTCCGGCGCTGCGGCCCTCTGATAACGCTGGATTTGGGTCCTGCAGGCCGGTGACAAGAGGGGTGCCAGCGTGGGAGGGGGGATTTAAGCTTCCTATCACCTGCAGGGCAGTGCTTCCTTGGGGACCCTGGCAGCCCACCTGCCGCGGGCAGCAGGGAGGGCACGCAGGCACCCCGTGCCCTCGGCGGGTCCTGCCGCCCGTGCCGGCCGCGCCCCGGCTGCGGGGACAGCGCGCAGAGCTTTGCAGATTGCTGTCCGCGGCACGGGGCTCCAGCCCGGCTGCGACCGACGGCTCGGTTATTGTGTCGGCAGCGTAAACCTGTCGGAAATTGCCTGAATTAGCCACGTGCCATGAACAGGTTTATGGATTATGGGATGCAGAGCCCTTTCAGGAGCCGGCAGCTCACAATCCAGTTAGACAGCTCCAGCCCCAGTCATTCCCCTCTGGGGGATGAAAGCTCATTGGGTACAATGGACAAAATCCAAGTGCGTCCCCTGTGTGGGAAGGATCCATCCCAGTGAGCCCATCCTGCTCTCCCAGCTGCTGCCACCTCCTCACCTGATTTTTTGCTTCCTTGGGAAAAAATTCTCCTTGTGTTCCCCAGAAGATACTATCCCTGAGGATGTGAGGAGGGGGATGTTCCACTTTTGTGTCTAAATTGCATAACAAGGACTTTGGGCAAAATCCCGTGTCCCACAAGGCTGTCCTTAACTTGGATTTAGAATTAGAACTCACCAGCTGTCCTGCCTCAGCCCCAGGCTGACCAGGTCCAGGGTCACATCCTGCAGCAGCTCTAACAGGCTGCCAACTGCGACCTGAGGGCTGGATTAGCTCTTGCTGGGTTTTCTGTGCATGCATTGATCTGACCACTTTTTTTGGATCTGTGTTTAGTTTTGGGGTTTCCTGCATCAAAGCATTCCTTAGCTTCTTCCCAGAGATTCATTAGGACTGGAAGGTGCTGGGTGACCGTGGCCAGCCCAATGTCCTTGGCTGGGCTCTCCTCTGGGCCTTCAGCCTCCCAGCCTGGACCAGAGCCCTTCCCAGTGATTTTGTGGGGGAGTGGGGTGTCACACCACGGTCTGGAGACCATCACCGTGGCAGCAGCAGGTCTGGAGGGGCCCTGGCTCAACGTGCATCCCCACTCTGCACCCCTGCAAGAGCTCCAGCTTTTAAAGGGGGTTTATTAATGTCCGCCAGCATCTCGGAGCAGCCGGCACCAGGCGGGAGCGAGCCGGGAAGAGAGACAAAGAAAAAGCCAGCAGTGGTGGGGAAGGGCCAGGCTCGCCTCCCTGCACAAGCGCTTTTCCTCAACCGAGCAGCGAGAAAGCAAAACTGCGAAGTGCCTAAAATTAGAGCTGCCAAACCCCAGCTGGGGAAGCCTGGAAAGATCCCCAGGCCCTGGAGCCTTGGGCGAGCTGCATAAAAGGCAGCGGAGGGGAAGGAAAGGGAGCTTGGGGACCGCGGCAAGTAGAGCGAGGCACAGTGGGAGCGGGGAGCGGATGGCTGCCCCCCCGCATCCCACCGCCCGCTCCCGACTCGCCCCGCCTGTGCCGGATGCTCGCCCCGCGCTGCAGCCCCGCGGGGCTCGGGGCTCTGATATCCCTCTGAGGGTGGCTCTTTGGGGATGCAGCTGTGCTGGTGCAGTGGGAACAGGGTTCATACAGTCCCAGAATTGCCAGCACCCCCTAGTCAGACATCCCAGCTTGGCTGTCTTTCCAGAAGATCCACAGACCGCACGCTGGTGCCTGGGAGCTCCGTGCACTTGGGGGTGGCTCCTTCAGGCCAGGGGCTGGAAAACACCTAGCGGGGTTGTTCTTCAGCGGGGCTCCCAGCCCCACACAGTGTCCCCTGCCCTGCACCCGGCCACAAAGCCTGCTGAGCTTCTCAAGGGGCAGGCATAACTGAGGAGGCCAGAAGCTGCATGTCCTGGGCCACCAGTGCCCTCACAGAGATTTGGGCACTCACCCCCACCCACCAAAACCAGGACAGCAACTCTTTGACCGCCACACACAATTACCCAGCCCAGTGTGTCTTCCTGCCCAGGTAGACACAATCAGTGAGTGAAAAGCACAAGCTCTGCCATCAGTTAACTTGAGGGGAGTCCCATACACCAATCCTCAGTATCCCCAGGCTGGCTCCTTCCACAAACGTGAGTGAAGACACGGGCAGGACCAGTCCCACCAGCACCCCAAGGCTCCTCTGCATTCACAGAGCACCATCCTAGCCCTAACAGTGTGGGTGGCAGAGCCACCAGCCACACACCAAATTGACATGTAAAACCAGGAACAGCAGCAGCTCCACAGACAGCAGTGACTCTGCACTGAATTTGGCTCTCCAGCTCCTATTTGTCAAGATCAAAGAGACTGAGGTTTAGCGCCAGCTTCACTGAGCTCAGGAGATGCTGTAAAATGGCTGAGTCAAGGGCAGGTCTGGATCCTTTCCCTCACTGGCTGCAAAAACCCCAAAGATATCCCAGCACCTACAAGGGAGCAGTCCCCAACTTCTTCAGGGCTGGGACTGCACTCCAAGCAGTTCACAATCAGACCCTGGCCACTTAATATGAGGTAAATCAGCCTCTGTTGGACATTTGCCCATGACTTGTGCTGGGTACATGCAAAATGACTCAAGGAGGAGGCAGACAGGTGGGATAAGAGCTGTAGAGAAAAGGGGAAATCATGCCAGAGAGCTGCTCTGGGAGTGGCTCACCCTGAGGTCACAGAAACATGGCATATCCTGAGTTGGAAGGGACCACAATGATCATTGAGTGCAATTCCTGTCCCTGCACAGGACAACCCAACAATCCCACCCTGTGCCTGAGAGCACTGTCCAAAGAGTTCTGGAGCTCTGGAAGCCGTGACCATTCCCTGGGGAACCTGGTCAGTGTCTGACCCCCCTCTGGGGGAAGAACCTTCTTCTGGCATCCAGCCCAAACCTCCACAGACACAGCTCCAGCTGTTCCCTTGGGTCCTGTCCTGGATCACAAGAGAGCAGAGATTGGATTTTGCCCGTCCCCCTGGCATTCCCAACATGAGAGTGGGTGTGAGCTGTGACAGCCAAGGGACAGTGTCCTGGCTCTGCTCTGCCACGCCTGCCTCTGGCATGGCTGGCACAGCCGGATGTGCACCCAACAGGAATGGGGTGGGATGGAAGAGAAACAGACTGAAGGGGACTGCTCAGGCCTAGAGGATGACACAAGATTGGTCACTGGGAGATGCAGACAATGACAGAGCTGTTGCCAGAGGGAGGATGGGATTGGACAGGACAATATGATATGGCCAGGAGATGGTGGAATGGGATGGCATGGGAGAGGACCACTGGGACTGAACAAAGAGAATGGGGTTGGCTGGGATGGGATCAGGAGTGACAAAACAGAGGGGGAAGGATGGGACAGAATAAAACAGAAGGGAAGAGATGGAATGAGATGGCATGGCATGGCATGTCATGGAATGAAACAGAGGGGATGGAATGGGATGGCATGGTAAAGGCTAAAACAAAGGGGATGGAATGCATGCCATGGCAGGAAAGGACACAGGACAAAAGAAGAGATAGAATGGAATGGGATAAAATGGGGAATCAGATTGGGATGGGACAGAGTAAAACAGAAGGGAAGAGATGGATTGAGATGGCATGGCGTGGCACGGCATGGCATGAAACAGAGAGGATGGGATACAACGCAATAGGGTAAAACAGGGGATGGGATGGGATGGGATGGGATGGGATGGGATGGGATGGGATGGACCACTGACAGGATGGACAAGGTGAAGGAGACAAGAAATCCTCCTGGGAGCCATCTCCCTGTGGCCACTGGGATGGCCCAGCCTCCTGGGCCTCCTGGCTGGGGGCAGAGCGCAGCCCAGCACGTGCTGGCCCAGCGTCCCGGCCATGCCCTCGGTGCCCCGCTGGGCACGGCGCCGCGGGCGGGAGCCACGTGCGAGGCCCGGCACAGGCGGCTCCGCTTTCCCGTGGTGAGGCGAATTGCTCCCTGGAGCGTGAGATCTGATTAGATTCGTGACACACCGCAGCGTGGCAACAACGCCATGGCCAGGACCACGGTGCGTGCCCCGCGCCCGACCTGGGCGCAGCAGGAGGGGCAGGGGCAGCTCGGGGAGGGGGCAGTCGGGCATGCTCCGGGATGTGCCGGCCTGAGACACGGGACAGGGTCAGGGCTGGCTGCCACTGAGTCTGGGTGATGAGCAGGGTTCTGCTGTACATCCCTGGGGCAGCCACCAGCCCTGGGGGCCGCGGGAGGTATGGAGGGAGGGTCTGAGGTTCCCTCACCCTGGCAGATGTTACCCCATCCCTACCTGAGGGCCGCAGGAGGGGTGAAGGGAAATTTGGAGGTTTCCTCACCCCAGTGGATGATTACCCCCTTCCTAACTCCTGATGGATGTGAAATGATGCTTTCCCAGCTCTAGCTAGTGAGGCAGCTGCAGAGCCAGCCCACCAGGGCAGCAGCTCACCGAGCCTCGGAGAGCCCCAGGCAGATGGGGGTCAGGGGAGCTGCCCAGCCGGGAGAGGATGTGTCTTCAAAGGCCTCTCAAGGCAACAAACAGTACCTGTTATGCAGTTTACCCTTCACATTTGCTGCCTTGAATGGCTCCTGAGCAATGTCTGCCTCTTCATTTGAGATCTTTCAACAGCTGTCTGATAGAGAAGACCTTTATCTCGCCTCTCCCGGGCTCCCATCCAACACCAGTCTCTGGAGGTGGGGAAGAAGGGAAAAAAACCCAGAATTCACTCCTGACCGAGAGTCTCACCTAATCCACGGCGTGTGGAAAATTACTGCCACCGCACGGTGCCCAGCCTGGCCCCCTTCCCACCCACGCCAGCCAGGGACTGCTCCCAAGGCTTTTGTGCCTGGGTTTTTTTCTCTCCTCTTCCTGCTGGGAGAATGGGAACTTCAGCGTTTGGACAAACCCTTGAGAAAACAACTTCACACGTGCTTGGGGCACTGAGTCGGTTTTTTATTTAATTTTGTCTCATCCTGAGACGGATTTGCCTGGAATCACTGTGCAGGCTGTGAAAGCCCCCCAGCCCCCCAGCACACTGCCCAGACCAGGGGCCATTCGTGCCAGTAGCTTTGCTGGGAGCCTGTTGAGCTGTGCCAGCACTGCAGGCTGTGGCACCGAGCTTTGCCCCTCCTGGCATGAATCCAGCCTGGCAGTGCCACCAAGTCCCACTCAGTCCTGGCCACTTCCACCCCACAGGAGATGATGGGAAGAAGCTCTCCAGGATGGTGTTGAGCTTCAGGAGAGGTCACCTCACTCCTCTGGTCAATACAGGCACAATGAGGTGAGGAATCACCTCTGCCACCCCGAGATATCTGCACAGGGACCTCTAGAAATGAAGGTTGCCCACTCTGGGTTGCTCCTGCACAGACAGAGAGACAAAGACACTGCCAAGCTTCCCCTGAGATCTGCAACATGTCCTTCAGCATCCCATTGTACCCTGGGATCCACTGAAAGGGTTGTCAGACACTGGAACAGGCTGACCTGGGAAATGGTGGAGTCACCATCCCTGAAAGTGTTCAAAACATGCGCAGATGCAGCACCTGGGGACATGGTTTGGTGGTGGCCTTGACACTGCTGGGTGAATGGCTGGACCTGATGATCCTAGAGGGCTTTTCCAGCCTTAATGAAACCATGGGTTCACTGCCTGAGCCCTTGCTGGCCCTAAGGAATGAAGGCACCAGGTTGTGTTTGTGCTCTCCAGAGGGGCTGTGCCATCAGCATCTCCTCTTGTCCCCAGCATGTCCCCTGCATGGTCCTATGACATACTCACCAGTCCTGGAACTGGGATTAAAGACACACAGGTGCAGAGTTTCTTCCCATCTGGGTGCTCTGGACAGAGCTTTGCCTGAAGGAGGAGGTGCACAAAGCTTCACACCCTGCTGACTGGAAAGAAAGGATTGTTCTCCCTAGATCACAGTTGGGGAAGTTGAGTCACAGGGCAGTAAATCTCAGAGCTCAGAGGAAGGTGGTTTGGCTAATTTTGTCTTGCCTGTGAATAGCAGGCAGAAGGAAACACAAATGCAAATTGTTTCCTATGGCAAATAAACCCCCACATTTTACCTCCTGTGTTCTCTTTTCACATCATCCAATGGCCAGTTCAGACCGAGGCATTGCAACCTCTGTGCCATGTGCGACCCCAAACTCCTCCTCATCACTTTGGGATTGGTTATAAATCATAGGGAATTTGCTTTCTTCATTCCTCAGATTATTTTGGAAGTATAAAGCACTTCCAGCACAGCTGCCAAGCTCAACCTGTGTGATCGTGCCCAGGGCCAGTGAGATCTGAGCCCTGGAGACACTCGGTGATGGATCGGAGGCCTGGACACACTCTGTGGTCCCTCCTCTGGCAGAGCTGATCTCACCTCACCTGGGAGCTGGGGGGAGGAAAATCAAGAGACAAGGGTGCAAACCCAGTCCCCAGCTGGCAAAGGCCATACCTGCCTGTGCACATGCTGACTGTACAAATAAAACTGCAGCACCACTGCAGTGCTGCTGGTGCCAGGAATTTATGGTCCAACTGCACCTGAAGTGCCTGCCCAGAGCCAGGAGAGGGGAGGCAGCTGCAGCCTGGCTGGCTGGGTGGAGAGGAGGGAAAAAAGCCCTGCTGCTTTGGGTAAATAAAGCAGTGAGAGGCGGGGTTCATGCTCGGGTGGGTCACCATGGTGCTCCCCAGCAGCGTGCTTTGGGAAAACCAACCCCCTTCCACAGCATCCTGCCACCACCACTGGCAGCCCCTGGGGGCACATGGCACAGGACCAGCCCACACATCGCCAGGGGTCAGCTGCTGTCACTGGCAGGATGCTCAGAGGTCCGTGGACTAGCTGGGATAATCTTCTGCTAAGATGGGATGCTGGATAACGTTATCTGAAGTGTCTTCAGGATTTAAGGGCCCGGCTCTGCGAAGGAATGGAAATTGCAGGAATGAGGTACCTAAATAAGAGCAAGACACTTGAAAGCCACTCTGGATCAGGCTTTTAATTTACCATTTAACCATACAGTAAGAAAGCCTCTTGAAAGATAAGGGCTGTGTTGTAGAGATGCATCCATCTAACCTGGTCCCCCTTTTCCATCGGTGCCAGGTGCCTGGGGAAGCAATTACAAATGTGGTTGGCATGTGTAACATTTGCGTGCTCCCCTGATCTCCAGACATTCACGGAGCAGAGTTTTCTGAGCTAGAGAGGTGCTGCCTTTCTCCTTAAGAGCTCTCCATGGGCTTTTTCCTCATATCTTTGAACTCTCACACCTCCAGTACGAAGTGGGAGCACCCGCTCCCCCTGCAGCATGGAGCTCTCCTTAAGGATGCTCCATGGAACAGACATCTCCTCGGATTTCCTTTGAACGTGGCCCCTGCTAACTGTTTCACCTAGATCCCAGTTGATATACGAGAAAAGGAGTGAACAACCACCTGTTTTCTCCCTGCTGCTCAGAAGTCTCTGCTTCCAGGAGTTGGATCTTCCACCACCAGCAAGGATGGTCCCGATGACATGGAAGAAAATTACTTCACACCCCTTGTCGTGGATGCCTTTGGACATTGTTTTCTTTTCCATCCCTGACCAAAACAAAGAAACGCAGGAAGAAAATTCTGTTCTGCCCCATTTGCTGGCTCACGGCAGTTCACAAGTGACCTTCGAGCTCCCCACTGTGCTGAGAGTGTCTCTGAACCTCAGCACTGCTTCCAGAGGGGGGAAACTGAGCCACAGGGCAATTGCTTAGACTTCTTCTGGTCACCTGGTAACAAGACAGTTAAAAAAGGCTCCCAAAAACCAGTCTGGCCAGCACCACTGGGGCATTTAAATTCTGCTTTTCCTTGGGTGGATTTGTCCTCACCAGCACTGCTTATTCTCATTACAAGCTTTTAATATGCTTTTAAACAGCAAGAGCAGGTAAACTGAGGCACCAGAAGGGCCCCTGCAGCCTAAACAAAACCCCACAGAAAGGTGGTAACACAAGTGTAGATACCCCCACACTTGAACCCCTTGTCCCCTGACCTGGCAGGACACCTGGGGACATGGGATGGCAGTAGCTGGGCAGTGGGGACAGGGGGTGGCAGTGGCTCTCAAGAAGGGCTGTTCCATAACCCAGGAGCCCAGCAGCCAAGGCAGGGATTCAGAAGCAGGGAACCAGAGGCAGGGATGCAGAGGCAGGGGCACCACCAGCACGGGCTCCCCAGCCCCAGCCAGGCAGCTGATTAAAATGCAGTCCGGCCATCCCGGGCCTGTCCCCACCGTCTCCCGGCTTTAAATAATAGCTTAATTATCTCATTTACATTTGGCTCCTTTCAGGGAGGCACTGCAGTTGATTAACATTTTCCCTCCCGGTGTCTTGCTCTGCGTCCCTGCTTCCTCCCACCCTTCCCACGCTGCCGCCCCCCTGCCCAGGCTCGGCTCCCTCTCCCACTGGGTCACCCAGCCCCGCTGCCCCCAGCCCCGCTCCTCCCGCACACTCAGGGCTCTCCGGGGCTCTGGAAATGCCGAGACCCAGCTTGCAGATGGCCACGACAGATGCAGATGCTGGAGGATGGGAATCAGTGCCCCGGCTAGGCAGCTGTGGGATGAAGGCTCTCCTCATCCTCTCTCGGTGTCCTGCCATTGCTTTGCTGCCGGTGCTGCCCCTGATCTCTCCCCACGTTCCCGCTTCCACCCCTCACTGGGTAGCTTTTAACTTTCTTTTTTATCTTCTCTTTTTAAATCTCCTTTGAACGCTCCAGCCAAACACTGAATTCCTTTGAAGAAGAAGAAAATGTCTCTGTGGGTTGCCCTTTCTCACCGGCTGGAGCTGTGAGAGATCCCAGTGCCCAGCCTGAGAGCCCTGTGGCTCCCCCAGCTCCAGGCACGTCCCCAAGGGTGTTCCTGGAGGAGACCAGGACTGGAGGCATCACCAGCCCTCACCTCCCAGACCCTCCAATGCCTGTCAGGTTGTCCAGAAAAGCTCCTTCATCACATGGGGTCTCTAGGACACAAATTATTGTCCCCTGCCTCGCTGAAGGGGAGATTTTGCAACAAAATTTATGTGTAATTATCTTCCCAGGCCCCAAGGCCATGAGGCAGAGGAGGAGCCAGGAGGATGTGTGTGGACTCCCTGCTCTCCCCACCGGTCACACCACACCCCGAACTGGGACAGGACCTCACAGACAGGGGCAGGGAGGTGATGCCACCAGAGCCCCATCCCACTGCTGCTGGGGGAGATGGACGTCCTCAAGGCTCTTCATTAAACCTGCTTCCTGCTGCATGAGCCCGTGGCCCGGCAGCCCCTTTCCCCCCTCCTCTCATCCCCCTTCCTTGGCTCCCTGCATCCCTCCCCAGGCTTGGCACAGCCAGCCGAGCCGCAGCACAGCACTGCAGACCCCGCTGCTGAATCCCAACCTCCTGCGTGACTGCCAGGCATTCCAGATAGTCCTATTGATCCTGCGGAGCCTCCAATCCCCCATCCCTGCTGCTAATTTAGCTGGGACAGCGCCGTCCCCTCTCCCTTTGATCCGCTCCCTGCCGCTCCCTTCAAACAGCCCCCACTGCCAGGAGAGTTTGGGCTCGGTGCAGAGGTGCTCTTTTTGGAACATATATTTTTAATGGGGATTTCAGACGTGACGCAGGCACGAGGGAGCAATTCTCCCGTGCCCTGGTATTTACATATTTTCCAGCGCAGGCAGGGGAAGGTTTCACGGAGGGAGCCCGGCAAACAGGAAGGAAAGGAGCTTTGTGCTTTGTATCGCCAGGGCCCAATTACAGCCTGAAAGGCGAGGAGCCCATCCGGGTATTGCCCTCTCCAGCCAGTCCAGGCTGCAATTACAGTCCTCGCCAGGCTCAGCAGGGTCTGGGAAAAAAATAGATCTCAAGAGCTTCACAAATGATCGCTAGCTCGCTCTTCGGGGCGCGGGGATTTTAGGGCACCATCTGCTCGCTCTGTTCTGCCAACACAGATCCTAAAAACTACTGGGTTTCACCTGGCTCCTGGAAGAGAAGGAGAGCAAGGGAGAGCCCCAAGGCTCCCGCTGTGCTGGGAGTGAGGGAGGGGAGGCTGGGGCTGGGGAGGTGATGCTGCAGGGCTGTGGCTGGTGCTACTGCCAGCAGGGCTTAGGGTGGGATGTGAGAGGAGATCCCACAGAGAAAAGGGGGTGGGAAGCTGGGATGAGGTTTCCCTTTCCCACTGGGACTGACCTTCCCACAGAGGGACGTGACTCCCAGCCTGGGGCGTGCCCGGGCATCGCTGTGCTGCTGGTGCAAGCCCAGAGCTGGCAGGAGCCCTGTGAGGGTGCCTCGTTACCAGAGGGACAGCACCCAGCCTGGCACCCCCTGGGCAGCTCACACCACACTTCAGGTCACTTCTGAAGCCCACACAAGCCATTCAGGCCACCAAATGCCATCCCCAAGCTGCTGGTAGGCTTGGCTGCCCTCAAGGTGGTGCCTACCATGGGGACAAGAGCGTGTGACAACAGAGGGTGGTGGCATTGCTGCCTGAGGACCTGTGCTGAGACCCAGGGAGGGCTCTCCAGGGAATCTGTCACTGTGACTGGGGGGACTCCCTTTAAGCTCCAGGCCACGTGCCTTTGACCACAGTAAAATCTGATGGCAACAGCATTTTCCACTGTTCCAGGGCAGTTTCTGGGCAATGATTGGGAAAACTAAGCTGCAGAGAAAGTAGGAAAAGGCAAAAAGAGCTATATGGAAAAATAGATGGAAATATATGAGAATCATGGTGTGATTCATGGGCTGTCCTGTGCACAGGACTCAATAGTCCTTATGGGTTCCTCCCAGCTCAGGATATTCCGTGATTCTCTGATCATATGTAGTGTGCTAAGACCAGCAAGCTCTGGTTTGGAGCCAAATCAGCAAACACTGAAGTGGTGCAAATGAGTGAGCCAGGTTTTATCTGCCAGGAGTAAAGTAACGTGCAAGGGGAGGGTCTGTCCCACCAAACTGAACTCCTGGAGAACCACCACGCTGCTCTCAACACACAGGAATTGTGTTTTCTTTGAAGCTCTTTCAATCTCCAAGTCCTGCCTGGCAATTATACCCATTTTCAGGTCTGAATTTGCTGGCCTGTCTCTAGACATATGCTGGATGATATGATATGGAGCAGTTGGGCATGGATCTCCACGCAGCAGCGCCGTCTGCTTCGAGCACTCCCGCTGTGGCTCTCTCTGCTCCTTCAGCTCTCTGAAACCTAGATTAATATTTGGATGTACAGGAGGCTGGCTCTGCATCTCAGCACGGGCAGGGAAGGGGTAAACCCCAATCCAGCAGAGCAGGGAGGGTGCCTGGGACAGGGTTTGGGACAGGGTGAGCAGTTCTGTCACCTCAGCCAGCTGCAGGTCACCCAGCTCTCCCACACTTCCCCCCAAAATGTTGACCATAAACATCCCAACATCAGTGAGGAGGACCATGACTGTTCCTGCAGTCAGAGAACGGGATGTGGCAAGGTCTATGGGGGGCATTAAACCCAGCCTCATGCCTTGCTTTCCAGTGTTGTCCACACAATGAACCACCAGGCACACATTTCCTGCTGTCCTCCCCAGCCTTGCCTAGGATTTCTGGGCATGAGAATCATTTAGAGAAATAGTGGGGCAGACCACAAGCTGATTCTGGTTCCCATCAGTAGGTTCCAGAGTTAAAATCAAGCTGTTATTGTGGCAAAGGTTGTCCAAGGAAAGCAACTGCAGACAAGGCTGCACCCCCAGACACGGTGGGGTGATGCCTGCAGCTCCCAGCACACTGTGCTCTGCCAGTCCCCTGCCTTTCCCTTGGCACAGGACCTGGCTCTCTGCAGGATCCCCTCCATCAGGACACTTTGCAGCAAGGCTCAAGGGCAGATTTCTCTCTTTGGAGTGCACACTGAGGGTCTGACCAGAGTGAGCACCCTCGGGCACACCCCGAAAGGCTAGTGGGCAGAATCCTGTCAGTTTGACCTACAGATCATCCTGGAAGTGGCTCCTGAGGTTCCCATTCAGCAGCCAAGCACTGGGTGTGGCTCTGGGTCATAAGCAGGGCCACAGCATGTCCTGGCTAGAGCCCTGCAGTTCCACTGGCCAGCAGACCACCCTGTCCCATGCCAAGAGCAGCCCTGGGAGCTCCCTGGGCTCAGGGGGCAGTGACACCTGGCTGAGCAAGGAGGAAGAGCCATTCCAGAGCTACAGGCACAGAAATCCCATCCCACATGGGGCCCAGTCCCTGCAGCAGGGAGGTTCTGAGGGCCAGTTTGAAGGCCAGATTGGAGATGTCCCTTCCTGCACCTTGTTTCCTCTTTGGAGAGCTCTTATTGTCACAGGGATTAGAGGAAGGACCCACAGTGCCATGGCCTGGCCTGGGGATGCTCCAGCAGCTGCCAGTGAGGCAGAGGTGGCCAAGCCTGACCCCACCATGTTTCAGCACAAGTTTGGCACCCAGTGAGGTGTCAGTCCCCAGTGGCTCCATGCCAGCTCCCAGCCAGAGCCAGCTTTACCTCCCTGTGCAGAAGGGAGATCCTGGCTGAACGTGGTATCCAGCCTGAGCTCTCCTGCACTTTGCCAGCTGCCTTCCCGGCAATGTGTAGGGTGGGGGCTGAGGTTATCTGGCTCCTTGGTGTCTTCTGCTCCTCCTGGTTTGGCCCTGATAGAGCCACGAGGTATGGTGATGGTTTGTGCATCCCTTCTGATGAGGTCTTGCAGCCCAGGAGACCCTGCAGTCCTCAGGCTGGAGGAAACCAGGGGTGAGACCACAGCCTTGTCTGTGACCCTCACAGGACTGCCAGCACTGTTGTTTACGGGCTGAAGGAGGTCCCGAATGTCAGTGGGAAATGTCACAAGTCTCTACATCAGGACTTCTCCAAGTCCCATCTTCCAGGGAGTCCCAGCTGGGTGAATTCTGGACCAGGTCTCTGTCCCACTGAAACTCCTTCCCAGCCCCAAACACCAGAGTGGCACCATTTCTGCTGCCTCAGCCCACCAGCCTGTGCTCGGGGCCACAGGAGGATGGAGTCCCCCCTGGAGCCCACCGTGCTGCCAAGCCCTGGCCCCCACCTCCCCTGCACACCACTGCCCCTGAGAAGCCAAAGCCACATGCCTTGCTCCCAGCTGCTGGAGAAGAGCCAGGAACCACTTCCAGACTGCGTCACCATATTCATGGCCTCTCTTGGGCTATATTTAGTTTTGTGACTGCAGGTTTTTCTGGACGTCGAGTTGCTAAAGAACTGGCACTCCCCACTCAAAGCAGAGCACATCCCCAAGGGGAGCTGAGCTGGGAGAGGAAGCTGAGCTGGGAGGGGGATCTGCACGAGCAGAAGGATTGGAGCATCCCCCAGGTGAGGTTTGCCATGCTGACAGGAACAACCAGCACACAGCAATTTTAGCCCTCCCCATCTCCTGTGCAGGGAAATATGTGTGGAGCTGGCAGCTTGTGCAGAGCCAATTTCGTTTTGCCATGGCCAGCAGATCTGGAGAGGATGTGAACCTCAGCGCCAAAAGCTGCCTCGCAAGGAGGTCACAGAAAATGCGGAGGGAGGAACGGTGGCTGTGCTGCACATCAGCCACTGTGCTCCACAGGCTCTTTATGAGTCTGAGCTCAGGGCACTGACTCAACCAGCACAGCGTCCCTCTGGTCCCCTGGGTGCCCCAGACTGGCCTGCAGCACAGCAGGGGATGCAGGAGTGCAGCTCTGGGCATCCCTCAGGTACAGCTGGGCAGCTGCCAGACCTTGTGATTCTCCTTCTGCCTGGGACCATGCTGGGATGGGACCCGTGCCCAGGAGGTGCCATGGATGGGGTATGGGCTCTATCAAACCCCAGTGCAGAACAGGGGGAGCTCTGAGCAGCCTGGTCTAGTGGAGAATGCCTCTGCCCATGACAGAGGATGGAATGAGAAGAGCTTTAAGGTCCATTCCAACCCCAACCATTCCAGGATTTCATTATATGACTCCGTGAAGCCAGTGCTTCTATGCTCACCTGGCTTGAAAACACCTACATTTTCCCTAAACATTTTTTTCACGATTCACCAGGAGATTAATTAGCTGCTTGGAAACCCCAGACATTAATTATTGGTTATGAAGCCAGTACATGGTGATCCATGGCCTTAGACATGGCACAGCCACATTCTTCCAGCCTTCAGGAACCCCAAAACTGCTTTGGAGTTCATTGTGTGAGGAGGTGGAGCAGTCCTGGAATGTTGACCTCAACATAAAGTGGCAGAATTTCCCAGGTCAGAGGGGACTTCAGGAGGTCTCTAGTTCAACTTTCTGCTCCAAGCAAGGTCAGCTGCAAGATCTCATTGTCCAGAAAATGAGAAAACCTCAAAGAATGGAGACAGTACAGTTTTCCTGGGCAAGCTGCTGATTACTGGCTGCCTTCATGGAAAAAAGTGTGTCTTTATCACCTGAGCTTCTCTTAACTTACCTCATACCTGTTGTCTCTCTTCCTCTCACCACACACAGAGTCTGGCTGTCTTCTCCAACACCTCCTCACAGGTACTGCATGGCTGCTTTAGGTCCCTCTGAATCCTTCACTCCTCAAGGATAAATCTCCCACTGCTGTTCTCATCATCCTGGAAAGGGGAGGAACTACCTTCAGAAAGAAAAGAGAAAAAAACAAAGAAATAAAAAAGAAAAAGAAAAATAAGATTACAAAAAAGAAAGAGAACTACCTCTAACTCTTGTGACCCTCTTCACTCCAATCCCACTAAAAGTGACAGCAAATGAGGAGATCCTATCCCATCATACTCTGGGCTGCTCTAAGAATCAGGAACAATAAATCAACTGACTTCAGTCCAGGATGTTCCCATCTCTTTGCTGGCACCAGATAACACAGGGCTGTGAATATTCCCAGCCTGGAACACCTCTGAAGGAAAAGAAGCTGCAGCCTGCAAGGCAGGGAAGCAGAGATACTTAACAGGTAAAACAAGGGAAAAGGAGGCTCCAGAGTCTCAGGTAAATCTGTTAATCCCACGGTGCCTTCATTTTCCATGCTGCTCCTGAGGAACCCGTGCCTGAATGCACAAAGTATCTGCACAGGGAAGCAATTGCTGCCTAATCAGCCTCTTCCCCTGGCTGAAGCTTCTGCCCTGTGCTGATTTCACAGACCCTCAGCACAAGCCAAACCCAAAAATCAGTGCTGCCATGGTCAAGGTGAGCTCTCCAGGAGGTGAGCTACATCTTTTTCCAGGTTGACAGCAAGATGAAGAGGGGCTGGAGGCACAGGAGGTAGCTCCATCCATCAGGAGCAGATCTGGTATCACCACCATCAACCATCATCAACCACATTCCCCTGCCTCCAACAGTGCCCCTGCAATATCTCCTCAACCAGCAAGGACCAAGGCCAGCCCTGGTCACAGAGACAGCAGTTCCAGCTGTGGACAGGCAGGCTGGAGCCTGGAGGTGAGCAGGTATGTAGAAGGTGTGATGGAAACAGGAGGTTAAGAGCAGTGTGGAGGGCAGGTGGAGTGGGGAGGAACAGGACATAGCCAGAGGTGACCAGGCAAGAGTGACCACGAGCTTTGTGCCTGCTGGACAGGACCAGCTCCCACAACAGAAGGCCACTGGGAGCTGGCACAAAGGTGAGAGCAATCCAGGAAACCCTTGGAAGCCACCAGGAGACTTAAAGAGGGTCAGGAGATTGTAGGTCTCATCTCCAGCTACTCATTAGCCACAAGGACTCTGGCCTTTCAACCAGGCTAATTACTGATTGCTCAAAGGATAACACTTCCCACAGCTGCTAAACTTGCTGACACTGGGCCCTGGATGTCTTCTATTCTGGGAAGGGGGAGTGGAGTCTCCTAGTGTGAACTTGTGGAGCTGGGCAAAGCCACACTGGAGCAGAGATAAAGTCAAGGACAGCTGCAGCTGCTTGGCAATCGCTCAAAATGAGCCACGAGTCACTGACTTGGCTATTCTGGGATGAGCTGAAGAGCCAGAGCTGGGGAGAACAAATTCATGGCCTGCTCACACAGAAATGCACTGCAGCAAGCCTGGACCTGACCAGTGCTCAGGCACATTTGTCAGGGACCTTAACTTACGGGGCGGCTGCAAAGCTCTGTCCCTGGTCACCAGCAAGGAGCTGTGGCTGCAGATCTGCCTTGGGACTGATCTACCAGAGCTCACAGGTCTCCAGCAGGGGAGGACCACACAGCTCCCCAAAAGTCACAAAGAGAAATCACTGCTTTGAGAACTTTTCAACCCTTCAGGTTGCCTGAAATTGGGTCAAAGCCTTTGCCCAGGGCTGCCATGCCTGAGAACAACTGCTGCCAAAGCTTCTAGAGAACCTAGCAGAGGTTTCCCAAGTCAGAATTTACTGGGGAATGGGGTGGATGAAGCCTGTGATATTCCCTGAAACTGCAACCAGTGACCAGAGTAATCCTCTCAAATCTTTGCTGCAGGCAAGGAACCTGAATTGGAACCTGAAGTGTTTATGTGCTGTATTTCCCAGCTGTTGGGTGACAGCACTGGGCTGGGAGGCTCTGATGTGGCCCAGCAAAGGTTTGTTCCCTGCCTCCAGTACTCCCAGCATTGCTGGGACTGACCTGATGCCTCCACACAGCCCAGTGCAGGTCACCTCCAGAGCTGCAAGACTCAGCCAGACAATTAAGCTCGTTGGGAGCTCACCCAAAGGACACCGGGCATTTTGAGGTCACTCACTGCATATGCTGGAAAGCAGATATGATCTCATTAGGCAAATATTTATGATCAATATTGTCCACACTCTGGCAGTGAACAGCATCACTTGGAGCTAGAAGCTCTCCAGGGATGGATGTGGGTTCACTGAAGAGCCTGGGCTGAGCGTGAACCTCTGCTCACCTGGCTTGAAAACACCTACATTTTCCCTAAACATTTTTTTCACGATTCACCAGGAGATTAATTAGCTGCTTGGAAACCCCAGACATTAATTATTGATTATGCAAAAGATTTTGTTCATCACAGTTGCTGAGCTTGTCAGTGCTGAGGACATCAGGATGGAGAGGAAGTCTGGATGGGCCCTGGATTTGCCAGCAGTTTCCCATGGCGGGGCCTCTCCACAAGGTAGAACAGCTCCAAAACAGGAGCCAAGCGTGGCAGCGAGAGCCCAGCTCAAACACAGCTGCCCTGAGGGGCAGGGAACTGAGGCACAGGACGGCGTGACCCGTTCAGCAAACAGACACGGCACCCCCTGCACCCTGGGGCGCCTGAGCCCAGCTTGGGGCTGCTCCCGGGGCGTGCAGAGGGCAGATATCCAGCATCATCTCCCCTGGCAGGGACACGGCGACTCCACGGGCACAGCCCGGTGCCAGCAGCCCCTCAGCAGCCCCTCCTCGCCCCGGCTCCCCGGGCAGAAGGAGCCGCAGCCGCGGCGAGCGCGGGTGGCAGTGATAAACCTCCTGCAACGCCCGGCAATTAATCTTGCGGAGCGGTGAGTCAGAGTCACCCGGAGCTTCCTCCCCTCACCCAGAACCAGCCACCGCCGTCTCCAGAAGCTCTCGGCTCCAGGGACCTGCAGATGCCACCTGGCTGGGGAGAAGGATTTTTTTTAATTTTTGTGCCGTGCCATCACTGCGAGGTACTGGATTGCCCTCCGGACCTCCAGGGAAACAAGACCCACCGACACCCGCATGTGCCCGCCTGTCTCTGCAGAGGAGTGGGGTGCTTTACTCCCAGCTTCTCTGGCCATCAGGAAGGCGAGAGGGAGATGCCATCCTCATGATAAAGCCCATATAAAAAAGGTGTCAAAAGCCAGAGGGGAGGAGGAGGCAGGAAGGACTTGAATAAAGCCCCCGGGAAGGAATGGATATATTTAACTCCCACCAAGAAAATGCCCCCCCACATTTTTCCCCTGTCCCCACCCCCCAAAATCTGCGGTGCTCCCCAAACTTTCTCAAGCTTTCCCGGGGAAAAGCCTCTTCCCGCCTTGCCCTAGGCATGAATGCAGTTTGCAGTTTTAACAGCAGATGTCTCTCCTATTATGATTTATAAAAATGCTTAAAATAAATAATGCAAACATATTTACAGGAATGAATTCCTGCTCCTGAGCGCGTTTGTCACTCGGAGGCTCCCGAGCAGGAGCGCCTCGCCGCCTGAGTGCCTCCCGCACAGCCTCCCGCTGTCCCCCCGCCGCCCCCTCCCGCCGGCGCTGCGGCGGCTGCCAGGAGCCCAGGGCAGGGTGGCCAAATCCCAAATCCCCCCCCCAGCCCCTCCCCAAACCCCGGGTCTGGGCCCACACCAGCGTTTCAATACAAATGTTGTATAATCAACGTGTTAAATATTTAAAATGGTCGTGCAGGAGAGCTGCCCGGCGGTGCCTGATTTCACACATCCTGACAATTTCACGGACCTCTGGGCTTACGTTTCTTGGCAAATAATGAAAGGCGGTGGGAGCCCCCTTCCTCGAAGGGCACGTTGGGGAGGTTTGCCCTGGCCGCAACTCCTTCAAACGCGATGCGACTTGCGCAGCGCCTCTCCCACCTCCGCGCCCAGCCATGTCCAATGCTTTTAAGCGTGACCTTCGCGCGGGGCGGATGCAGCCGTCACGCCGCCGAGGTGACTCAAAGGCAGAGCGGGGGGCCGGGGAGGGGGGCACGGCCGGGGGCAGCTGCCGGCAGAGCCGGCGCTTCCAATGGAGCAACTTTTTTCCATGGCCGTTCCCGCAGCCGCGCTCTTTCCGGCGCGGTGCACACAAAGAGCCGGCGTACCTGCGGTGATGCGAGTGGCCCAATTACCGCTCCGCACCCAGCCTGGCCGTTTCCATAGCTTCACAGCACAGCGCTTCCCTCTCCCGAGGCCATCGGAGCAGGACCCGGCATCTTATCAGCGATCATCCTGCCACGCAGCGCTCCTCCGGGCCCTACCTGCCGACGGCCAGTCTCGCTGGCAACGCAGGATAATATCTTTTCCCACCAGAGCCGGGCGATGATTTCTTCCCGCTGTAATTTTGTCTTGCTTCCAAAGCCGCTTGCATAACCGGTGCCGAGGAAGCAGAGCACAAAGCAGGGCAGCTACAGGAGCTCCCCGAGCAGGAGTGGGGTGAGAGGCTGTCCCGACCTGGAGGACACCCCGAGAGGCTCTGGTGCTTCAGTCCTGCCAAAGGAAGGGTGAGAGGAGGCATCAAAAAGGACTAATGTATCTCCCTGGCCAAACCCCACTGGCAAGCTGTGAGGCTGAGCCAAGAGGACAGGGAGGTGGGGGACAGAATTTTCTCCCAGTGAGCCAGATCCTGCCTGGGTGAGAGCTCCATGGGAGCCCAGAACCACAGCCTTTCAAAACAGGCACAGAATTTGGGCTGGAAAGCCTGCTCCAGGAGGAGCGGGGGTGTTTGTGGCCTTCTGAAGGGGTGACTTGCTCCAGTTCCTTGCCTTCTTGCAGGTTGCCTTGGCAAGGAGCAGAAGCACAGGGCGTGTAGAGGCATGAGGTGTCTCTGCTGCAGCCTTTGTCATGGAGGAGAGACACATTCCAGGTAGCACAGACAGGAAAATCATGAACTGAATACCCTGACATCCTCCAAGTGAGGGTCTTGTGTCCTTTCCTGCCTCAGCTAGAGCCACAGCCAGCGCTGCACATCCCATCCACCCCATCCTCCACTTCCCAGCTCCAGAGCTGGATCCGTGGACAAAGCCAGGAGAGAGAGCTACCAGCCTGGTCAGAGGACCGGGCCATGCCAGCCGTCACACCCTGCACAGCCCAGCAGGACAGTAGCAGCACACACAATAAAGGCTGCTCAGCACTCTGTATCCTCTGGGTGTTGGTGTAGGAAGGACAGATCCCCACATGGATCCATCACAACTTCCCAAGCAGGCTGGAATTGTTAACACTAACAGCTCATCACCAAAACCTCTGGTTTCAGAGGGGCTCTAATGAATTCTCTCTGGTGACCAGCAGTAGGACCTGGGGGAATGGCTGGAGCTGTGTCAGAGGACACTTAGGTTGGATATTTGGAAAAGGTTCTTGTCCCAAAGGGTGCTCAGGCACTGAACAGGTTTCTCAAGGAAGTGGTCACAGCCACAAGGCTGACAGAGTTCGAGATGTGCTTGGTCAATGCTCTCAGACAAACGTTGGGATTGTTGGGATATCCTGTGCAGGGCCAGGAGTTGGACACAATGACTCTTATGGATTCCTTCCAGGTCAGGATATTCCATGATTCTATGATTCCATGATTTGGGAATTTGGGTTGCATCTGAAAAAGGAAAAGGAGCATCTGTTACCTTGGGAAGAGCAGTTTATTTTGGATTTCTCTGGGATTAGAGGAACTTTGTGACTTTTCACTTGCCATCTAGTAAAGTCATTTATATCAGTAATGGATAAAACCAAGAACCTCCTGCTGTTCAAAGCAACAATTTTTTGTTTCAGAAAGAGCATCTAGAGCAGTTCATTTTGGGTTGACCCAAAGTTATTTCTTTCCCTTGGGTTTTTGATTTAACAGCCCAAACAATACAGCCCCACTCATGCTCCCAGCCCAAGGATACTTTTTGCCACACATCAAGTGCCTGCTTGAAATTTTCCATGCTTTGTGGCTGAGTCAGACTACATTTTTCTCTCCAAAATTTAAGCAAAAACTCATTTCTGAGAAGAGAGCTTTGCCCATCAAGCAGGACCATGAAGCTTTCCCACAGCCTTGCCTGGAATCAGGAATGAGATGGCTGTGCTGGGCCTTGCACCATTTCCCAAGGAGCTGCACATGCATTTGGGGGAATTACCAACCTCTGGGAATGGTTGTTTGCAGAATAGCTTGCAGCCTGGAAATGCCACAGAATTTGCTCAGCCTCTGGAAAACTGGGATATTCCAGGGAGCAGAGGGCAGCCATAAGGATGGACAGGGTGGAGCATCACTGTGCCAGCAGCTGGTGCCCAGGGAAAGGGCACAGCCAGGGCCTGCAGGGATGAGATGCTCCCAGCCGTGGTGATGTGACTCAAGGACTTTGCAAGATGGAGGTGGAATGTTTGTGTTTTCTCTTCTTTATGCATTTTTTTTTCTTTTTCTTTTTTTTCCCCTAATCTCTCTCTGCCAGGTTTGAAAGCTGCACCGGCAGGACAGCTCAAACTCTGGTGTGAACTCACCTGCCTCACACCTCACCCGTGCTGGTCCAGCCTCCTGGATCCCACCTGGAGGCAAAGAGAGGTGGTGATGCCACGGATGCTGCAGACAGAGCAGCTTCCTGCAAGAGCTCACACCATCAGGAGGGTTTCATTTCCCAGCAGAGCTCCAGAGGCAGCTGGAGAAGGAGGCAGGGAACACCCAGTGAAAGCAAGCAATGCCACTGGGGCCAAAGAAATCCACAGGACCCTGAAGAAGGAGCAGGACAAGGCTGACAGACTCAAGAGTGCTCATGTCCCACCATGGCTGTGCTTTCTGAGCCATATTCCCAAACTGCCCCACATGCCTTGAGTGGCACCTGGAGCACCTGGGCACTGGGCACTGTGCCAGCCCTTCAGGAGGGCTGCAGAGGGAAAGCTCCAGGGCAGGTCCCCAGCTTCCTGCAGCTGCTGCTGGGCTGAGAACTGTCTGTGCTGGGCAGCAAAGGCACGTCCACCCCTGTGCCTGTGCCCACAGCATTGCCTCACCCAGATGGGGCAGGCTGTGACCTGATTGTGGGAGGAACAAAAAGGCTCCCAGGCAGCAAATGCAGCAGCCCAGATTGTGCTGGGTATCCGCTCAGCCCTGCTTGGCACAGACATGACTCAGGACAACCAGCACACTCCTCTGAGACAGCTGCAGCAGCAGAGACATGGCAAGTGAGGTCCATTTCCCTCTTTTCCCTGCTGTCCTGGAGCTCTGACACTGCCAAGAAAAGCAAAGATGCCCAAAAACTGTGACTAGAATATGAATGTGATGTTCAGGCTGTGGCAGTGGCTGTAACCCAGCTTGAACTCCCCAGCCATCCTGAGCTGCAGACAGCAGGGATGAGGCAGCCCAGCTGAAAAACCCTTTCTCCAGCCCCAGCCCTCCTGTCCCAGTCTGCCAAAAGCACCCCTTTGCTTGCCCACAGAGCTCTCCTGCCTGCCTGTGCCACAGCCCACTGTCCTTGGCATCCCCAGGGCACAGCAGAGGTTGTGGCAGTGTCTGAGCAGATGCTGAAGGAGAGGGAGTAACCCACATGTGGTCATGTCTGGGAAAGGTCCAGGCCACTGGGTTTGGTCATGATGCAGAGTAGAGTAAGGGATGTGGACATGAGAAATCCACCAGCTCTGGCACCCCCTCACTGCACCCGCAGACAGTGAGGGGGTGCCAGGGCTGGACACCCCTGCTTGAGGGCTGTGGTCAGTGGGGTTCCACCAGCCTCCAGCTCTTTGGCTCTGAAAAGGGCCAGAAACCTCAGGAAAGGCTTCTGCACAGTATATCCAGTGGAGCAGGACTGCCTGGCCCTCCCTTTCCATGGGCAGAACTCCTCCACACTCAGCCAGCTCCAGCCCCACAGAGCCCAGCTGAAAAGCTGCCTCTGATTTTCCACCCTCAACACACCAGAGCAGATGTTTGGGATGAGGCAGAAGGGCCACGCTGGACTGACAACATCCATGGAGCAAGACTGAGCTCCCCAGGATGCAGCATCCATGTGTGAGCCATGCCTTGCCTGTAGGGACCATAGCTGTTCCAGTCATGGTTTGGGGGCATCTTGCCCCACTTTGGAGATGGCTTGTCCATGGCTTGAAGGATGCTCCAAGGTCCTGTGGGCAGCATAGGCTTTGCCTGTTCCTGGGCTGGGAGAAGGACCTGAGCAGGGCTTTGCTCTCCAGCCTGGGCAAGCCAGCAGCTGGGAGGGAAAGAGGGAAGAGGAGAAAGAAAGGCTGCGGCAGATCTGCTCGACCAGGGCTGTGGCAGCACCGGGATCTGTGTTAAGAACTGGCTTCCCCAAGTTTAGGAGGCTGAGAGATGCATGGAATAAATTACTTGTGACACTGACTCCCACACTTCCAGACTCACGCGGGATTTAGCCACCAGACTCCCGGGTAAGGCAGCGCCGGTTATTAAGGTCAGAGAAGTCGGGTGGCTAAATCCTATCTGGGGCTGAGGCACAGGGCTGGGCCAGCCTGGGGAGGCAGCCTGCTTCTCTGGGGGGCTGTGCCCCCTGGCACCACTGCCCACCACCCAGAGCAGCCCGGGAGTGCTCCCATCACAGCCTGGATGGCAAATAAAGGAATTACCCATTATTGCATCCAGATCTGGAGAGGAGAGGAGAGGAGAGGAGAGGAGAGGAGAGATCTTGGTCTGATCCAGGAACAGCTTGGTTTGTTTTGCTGCTGGTTTCTGAGTGGTTTCACTTATCTCTTTCCTCCTCCACTACCTGGGGTTTCAAATGCTCTAGGGAGATGTCTCCATTAACCACAGTTTTCTTTGGCAGTTATATTTCATTATAGTCTCTCTCCCCACTAATCTTTCCCAGCTTTTGTTGTTGTTATTTTTATTATGATGATTTTCACAAACCCTTTGTTTCCAGCCATACTTAACCTGGCCGTGTCCCTTTAAATACGACAGCCTGGGCAGAATAGGGGATCAGTCCTTTGACAGGAGCTAAAGTCCTGTTTGATCTGGATTAGATGCTGATTTTGCTTACCAGACTAAAGACCGAGGGGGACCACGCAGAGCCTGTGTTTGCACAAACCTGCCTGGTCGCATTCCTCTTCCTGCCGTGTCCAGCCGAGGGGTGAGCGCGGGGCTGAGCACACAGCGTGAAACCCAAGCGGATAAGCGGTCACTTTGTCTGGAGACGGAAGAAAATGGAGCTGTGGGGACAGAGGAGGCAGCTCTGCACCGTGCTGGGGGGCTGCCCCGGGGTGAAGAGTGTGCCCAGGGTGGGAGCAGGCCAGCACCATCACTGGGATGCCTGTGGGCATCCTGCAGCCTTGGCACTGCTCACACTGGAGGCCCAGCTCTGACTCGCTGCCCATCTTGCCACTTGGGGCTTAAATGTGGATCCTTGATGGCCGTTCTCATGGTGGGACTGGTAGGATGTGGGAGCACCCAGACCCCCACCATTCCCCTACCCAACAGATTGTGTTTTCTCCAAGGATTCCTATCTCCTCTGTGTCCCTTTCCCACCCCCATTTCCTGCCTCTTCTCCTGCCCTTTTCTCTCTTTCCCTGTGCACTCCCCATCCCCTCATGTCTTGCCCTACCCTGGCCCCTTGCCCCAGATCAGCCCTAACCTCCCAGGAGTGGCTCTACCTCCTCAGCTGCCCTGCAACCTCCAACCTCACCCTCTGCCACACTCCTGCTCTTTCTGTAAGGCACCACAGCCAAACCCTGCCCCAGCAGAGGTGACAGGGCCACCAGCCAGCTCAGGCACTCCATGGGCTGGAGCTGGGAGGGGAGGGAGGCAGGGAGCCCCCATCACACACGCACACTTTCAGCAAAGCCAATTTATACCTCCCCCTGAGGCTGTCTCGATGGAGAAATGTCAGGACTCACGGCAAAGCAGCGAGCCGTGCTGCTGGTGGGAGCCCTCCCAGGCCAGCAGAGGCAGGAGCTGGGGCTCAGTGCCAGCCCAGGGCCTGCACCCCGTCCCTCACTGCAGGGAGTGAGGAGCACACAAGTGGGATCTGCCCCAGGCCAGTTTTGCCCCACCTGCTTCAGGCTAAAAGCACAAAATAAACCTGGAGCAAGGAGAAGGGCGTCTCCTCAGGGAGTCAGAGCCTTGCTGGGGCAGCATCTCCCAGCTGGCTGGTGCTCAGGTCACCTGGCAGCAGGAGACCTGTGCCCATGATGGCAAGGTGGAAGGATGCCAGTGGCAGTGATGCCACCAGCATGTGAGCACCCAGAGGGGACAGGGCACAGCTGGGAGGTGCTGAGCTGTGCCAAGCACTCCTGCTGACTGCCAGGGTCCAGCTCTGCTAGAGTGAGGTGGGACCTGCAAGGTCTTCATGGGCATCAGTGCCTGGTGCAATCCCAGAGCTTGAAAATGAACTCTGCTGGAGGTGGGCAGTCACGGCCGTACCGCTGCTGGAGGCATCGCTGCCCACAGCAGGGGAAGCTTCAGAAAGCACAGGGCAGCACGTGAGGTAAAATGCAGGAATGAGTGCCTGTAAAGGTCAACCAGAATGCACTGATGGAGGTCCTTGGCTCCCAGGGCTGGGCTTGGCTGATTCTGCTGCAGTCCCAGCCTGCCAGGATGAAAAGCAGGTGGGTGCTGGCATCACCCCTGCAGACTGCCAAGCCACCCAAGACAAGAGAGTGACACCTCAGTGGCAAGGGTGGATGAGGAGATGGAGAAACCCAGGGTCGCCCAGGGCTCTGCCAGGGGAAGATGTTGCTGTGATCTGGCAAGTGCAGGGATGAGAGGGGAAGGTTGTCCTGATGTTTCCCTGTCGACAGGGAATCCTTGTGGCAGGAGGTGGCCTCGTGGAACACCCTGGTCACTGCTCCTCTTCAACCAGAAGTAGGAGAACAGGCAAAGCCAGAAAGCAGGTAGGACCAGATGGAGCATTTTAATGATTTGGTGGGTCTCATCCATGCTTGCCCTGTTCCCGCACCCATCCTGGGTCTAGTAGAACCTGCCCTAAGCACTTGTTGGCTCATGGGTTTGCCAAGAAGACACAGACCAGCAGCTCCTCCATCCCTGACAGGCCTGCTCCAGGCTTGCTTGGGCTCAGGGAGAGGGCCTGCAGGAGAAGCCAGCCCCGGGGGCTCAGAGGCAAGGCAGGAGAGAGCAAGGCATCCTTCCTTCCTTCCCCAAAGGCATCTCATCCTCCAGCCCTGGGTCAGAGGTGCAGGGGGGGGCTGCAGGACTGGCTGAGGGGACAAGGACAGGGCAGCCTGGTCCTGTGTCCCCACTGCCCATGGTACCAGCTGGACACCTCCACCAGCACTACATCCACTCCCAGCACTTAGGTGGGGGGAGACACAATTGCCCAGACCCATGCTTCACCAGGGCTGTCAGCACCAAGGGCTGGCCAAAAGCGAGGCCGGCTGCAGGCTGCAAACCCCCAGCCCGGGCTGGTGGCACCTGTCACCTCTGCTAAGCCCCTGCTCAGCCGCTGTCATCCGCCCATTGTCACCCAAGGGTTGAAGGCTCGCGCAGCGCCAGCCGCTGCCTCCCTGACCGATAACACCGCGTCTTGCGCTGAGTAGCCTCCTCCTGCTGTCACAGGCCGACCTATTTCTCACAAATCCTGACTGCTCTGGCCTTAAAACATCTTGACGCAGTGTTGAAACCGGCCTTGCACCGCAGCCAGTCCCCGCTTAAGCGGGAGTTGCCGTGCCTTGGCGTGGGCTTTGCAGCGAGCGAGGCTGCCTGGGAGAGCAGCAGGGATCGGGGAGCACCAGCGTGCTCCTCAGGAGTAATCAGGCATTGATCGTGGTCGAAAAGAGGAATACCATTGTTCAAAATAAGACCAGACTCCCGGTCCTAAAAGTGATTTCAGCATTTATTATAATAAAAAGGAAGGTCTAAAGCATGGGGGCCCACGGGCCGAGCAGGAGCATTCCCGTCAAGGATGCTGCAGCACCTGAGCCGGGTCTGCTTCAGCAGAGATGTCCCCGAGGTTCCAGGGGCAGTAGCACACCTTCCCTGGGTCAGATGCCCTTTTTTATCCTGTTTTTTGTCGCTTTGGGTTGGTTTCTTTTAGGATCCTTCATTTGCATGATTGGCCCATACAGTTCTGTCCAGGCTGGCTTGTTTTGCTTTGTTGGCAAACCCATGAGTGGTGCACTTTACTTAGATATAATTTCTACCCTTGTAACCCCTTTTACCATAACCAAACTAACAGTACGTACTTAATAATTATCAAGTATTTACAACAGTTGCTAACCTATTTTTGACACCATGGTTCAACCAGGCTAGAAGGTCCTTGCTGCCCGCAGCCCAGGGCTGCTGGGTGTTGAGGTTCTCTGCTGGGGCTGAAGGAGCTGGTGATGGAAGATGTGTCCTCCTTCACACAAGCACAGCGAGCACACTCCAAGCAGTCACCCACTCTGTGGGGTGGGGAGGGGGAAACTGAGATCCCAACCAAGACAGCTTCTCCATGGAGGCAGCACCATGGAGCTGCAGGCAGGATGACAGGCCTGGTGGTGCTCTGGTGCCCAGGGCAGAAGGACCTCAGGCAGTTTTTGTGCAGAAGCCACCCTGTGATGGCTGCAGCGACATCCCCAGCCTCCTGCAGAGACACAGCAGGGCAGCCAGCCAGGGCCCTTGGCCAGCTGGAGCCACAGCTTTGCCTTACTGGGGACACAGCTCATCCCAGGGTGGGCTGGAGGGATGCAGGAATGGGTGTCAGCTTCCACCTGCGGAGTCTTTCCAGGGATGCTGCTGGGTAAACATCTTCCTGCCCCAGCTCAGGCGTGGGGAGATCTCAGTGTGTGGTGGTCGGTCAGGAATCCTGGAATTCCCAGAGGTGAAGTGATGTGGATGTCAAACCTTTATCATGAATAAAGGATCTCCCATGGCTCCTCTCCCCTGAGAAAAGCCCTTTTCAGACTTGCTCTGCTGCAGAGACAATACAGCATCCCACAAACCTTGTGGGACCCTCCTCCCCTGTCCCACACCCCAGCAGGCAATGTTTGTGGGGAAGAAGCCAACACAGAGCTCACTCCCTGCAGAGAGTGTAGAGAGACAAGGCATCCTTAGCCTAAATTTGAAAACTCCACAACCTTTTGGAAGAACTTCAGCCAAGGCTGGAAATGGGCCTGGAAAGCTGCCATGATGTGTGTGACACTGGGAAGGTCACCTGGCCAGCTGCAGGGAGCAGAACTTGGGAGGCTTATTTCAATTAATGGTCCCAACTGAGCTGTCCCTGCAGCCCCAGGCTCCAGCCTGAGCCAAGCCAGATGTGTGACCGAGAGCATCCCCCTAACTGCCCGTGCCGGGGACCCCCAGGACCCCTGCATTGGTCCCATCCAGCTGCTGTGGGGCTGCCAAAACCGAAGCAGCCAGTGATGGCCCTGCCATGCTGGACATGCTGGATGGTTCTAACACCTGGCACCAGAGCTGGCTTGTCCCCACAGCCCCCTGAGCTGTGATGTGTGCCTACCAAGAAAAGCTGAGTAGATCCCACCATCTCAATCTCCCACTGCAGTGCTGGGTGTGAACTGGCTCCCCTCCCAGCAACCAGGATTGGGTGCTCATGGAGGTTCCCACCCCACCACCGAGGTCCTGCCTCCTCCCCTGCCAAGCCCCGTCCCCTCGGTGTCCCCGCAGTGGCAGCGGGGAGGTCACGCCTGGCCGGCGGCGAGCCCGCCATCCGGCTCAGCTGAAGCACATTTTGTCCGGCGCTTCCTGCATCCTGCCCCGTCCCCACGCCGGGGGGGCAGGTCAGCCCGGGGTCAGCCTGCTAATTGCAGCCCGGGGGACGGCAGGACGAGGCGGCCACCAGCGACAGGCTGAGACCCGGCACGGAGGACACGGAATGGGGACACCCTGCATCCGAGCCCGGCACCCCACAAAGTGCTGGGGTGCCCCTGTGACAGGACAGGACATGTCTCTGGCACCACTGTGAGGGTTCCAGCTCCTGCCGCAGCTCACCCCAGAATCCATCCTCTCCAAGCCAGGCCACTCCATGTGGAAAACATCACTGCTGGATCAGCCCCACACCAGGGTCTGGCCTCACCTGGCATCACTTGCTGGCACCTTGCCACGCCACCAAGGCCAAGCGGAGACGGGGACACGGCTGTGCCCTCTGTGACAGCACGCCCTAGGGCCACAGGCAGGTTTGGTTCCCCTTCTGCTAACTCTGTTTAATGAGGATGTTAATTAAGAGAGACTCGAGGCCAGCCCTTGTGGTAGCGCCCAGGGTTGTCCCTCAGCGCCGTCCCGAGCTCGTTATCATCATCCCGTGTGCCCTGTGTCACCTGGCTGCCAGCGGGCACCCTGGGGACAGCAGCCCTGGGTGCCACTTCCCCAGCAGCAGCCGTGGGGACAGCCCAGCACAGGGCTGTGCCTGACTGAGGGTGAGCATGGAGGAGGGGATGGGTTCACCCTCGGGGGATGCCTGCGGTCCTGCTCGTTAGGCAAGGCTCCAGGCCAGCACAGGGCCACCTCCCACACACTGACCTGGGAGGCAGGGATGGAGCCCAGCGCGGGGGTGAGCTGCAGCTGAGGTGGAGGGCAGCCAGCACCCCACATCCCACCTCCCCACCAGCCCATCCCACTCACAGGCAGGGTTTGAATCCCACATCTGATTATTTTCTCCCTAAGCTGTTTACCTGTATGGGGAAGCCCCTGCTCCCTTTGTCCCCTGCTTATGTCTGTGTCCTCCCTGGCAGCTCCATATCCCTGCTATCACTCTGTCCACCTCCCCTGCTAACGCTCACAGTCCCTGCCAGCATGGCACAGCGGGGCTTACTGTGCCATGATGGCATTTCCCCAGGCATTGCTCTGTGCCGCAACAGCCCCAAGCACAGCCCTGTAGTGGGTGACACAGCCAGACCAGGGTGACATTCCCAGCAGTCCCCAGCCCCAGCTGTGGGTGGGATGAAGCAGCACCTCCCCTTGCAGCTCTCCAGGGGATCAGGGCTGAGGAGGGGGCTCTGTGTGCTGCTCCCCAGGACACTCTCCCAACATGGGGTAGGGGCTGGCTCCCTGCAGGTGCCAGGACTGTGCCTTCACACAGCCCCAACCCTTAGCCACAGTCATAAAGAAACCAGCCAGACTCCTTTTTCCCAGAACACCCCCACCACATTCCTGCTAAGTGCTTTCGGCTGTGCGAGCAGCACGGCTTGGGAACCAGCTCCCAGCAGCCCCTTGCCAGTGCCACCCTGGTTGGAGCAGAGCCATGCACCAGAGCCCTGCTGGGGCACGACCAGGGTCTGTCTGTCTGTCCCTGCAGGCCTCGAGCTGTGTCACTCACCACACTGGCCCAGCTCCATCACTGTCACCATGTGCTGCAGTCATTCCCACACACAGCCCAGGGTTCAGCACTGCTGTGACCAGGGTGCCTGGGCTCCAAACCACCCAGAGCTGCAGGAGCAGTGGGGGGAATGCTGCTGGAGAGGGCATTTGGGGCAGCTTTCCCCAAGGACTTTCTGCTCCATGCCAGCAGGTCGCTGCCGGGCAGGGACAGAGCCCACGCACCGCCGTCACCCCCCTCCTCCGGGTGCACATCTGGCCAGCAGATGCTGGCCCAAACGCTGGCTGGAGCTGGGGACAAAGGCTCTCGCTACCTCCTCCCAGCAAGGCAGAGCCAGCACTGCCGGCTCCAGCCGGATCTTCCTCTTGCCAGGCTGGGAGGGCCCTGGAGAAACTCCAGGGGACTGGTAGGAAGTTCCCAGCCCACCTGCCTGGCATGATTCCCAACACAGCACCTAAGCACTGGCAGCACTTGTCCATGGCTGAGCCCATCCAACATCCCCTCCACCCCAGACAGCTCCTGCTGATCCAGTACCAACATGAGGCCAGACTGGAAAGCCATCCCAGAGCCCACTCACCTTTGGAAGCTCAGTTCAGACTTGTCCCAGCAACACGAGCCTCACGGCAGTTCTTCATGGCACTTTAATATTATTTCACCAAAACAAATGGTTCCGGTACTGCCGGGCAAAATTCCAGGCAGGTCAAGGAAATATCCCCAGGAGGAGCCAAGGCTGGCTTAGCCCAGGCACTGCCAGGATTAACCGTGAGGATTTAGCAGCCTGGGTGACTCCAGCTCAGCTCATCACACCATCCCACCACGCTCCGGCGTCGTCACTGGCGAGGTCCCCACAGCCAGCAGGACCACGGCATGTGGGCCACCGCCACTGCTGGGGGCCCTGGAGGGCTGGACAGAGGGGTGGGAGAGAAATAACCAAGCTGGAAATCATGACACAAAACATGCATTCATTTTATTCACAAAAACAGCCTGGATCGCTAAAACATTACAAACAGCATTTCAATTTAATGATGGAGAGAGAGCTGGAGAGACTGGGGGGTGAACAGAAGAGAAATATCACTTTGCATAACTGCTTCAGCACAGGTCCTGCAATATTTGTTTTATTTTGATTTTAACTTCTGTAAGTTTACAAAAATTACTTCTAGGAGAAAACCATTGCAATTAGGAGGATTTTCTGTATGCAGCGTTTCTTGTTCTATATTAATAAACTAACAACGACTTTTTTTTGCCTTTTTTTTACTCTTTTTTTTCCTTTTTTTGAATTCCATCAGTTGTGTAGCAATTGTTTTCTTCCACCTTTTATACTGACCCTCTTGTGGGTTAAACTTCCAGAGGTGAATGGCGAGGAGAAGGGATACTACATCGCTTTAAACATATTCTCATTTATAAACATGAAGTTGAGGCATTCTAGAAACTATCCACTCTATTGTATGATGGGAAAGAATCAAATAAAAAGTATAAATGAGGGTGCAATTAAACAACTGTGCTAAATTACAGTAGTGCTTATTAGTAACTAGATTTTAAAAGGTTACTGTAAATTTACATTCCCTACACAAGTACTGCATCTTTCACACATAAACAACATCAACACCAAAACACAGAAAGAAACTGATTGTCCATACTCTGTCTATTAAGTCTTGGTACTTTACAGATCCATTGTTTTTTTCTTTTAATTATTTTTTTTGTTTTTTATTTGAAAAGCAGTTAAATGTCTGACTAGGACTCGAAGATGTTAAAACGAACGCAAAAAAAAAAAAAGGAAAAAAAAGAAAAAAATTATAAAAACAGGAATGAGATTTGCGAGAAAATATTTTTGGTTCTAAAGAGACACAGGTGCATCCATTCATTTCAGCCAAAAATCCCTTGCCTGAGACAACACAAGCAAGCAGTGACATTGCACTTGGATGACAGAGCTTTGGGATTCCCGTTCCTACTGGAACCATCTGAACGCGGCTCCTGTAGGAAGCATCACCTTCTGGAAAGGAAGAGAGACAGGGAGGGGGACAGAAGAAGAAGGGACAAGGCGTTAGGTTGGGTTCAGCACAGGTGTGCAGCGCCAGGGCTGAGCAGACCCCCCTCACCCCCACCCCATCACCCCGGTCCCCAGCCTCGGGACAGATCCAGCCCGGGCTCAGCACCCTTTGATGCTGCTCTACATCCCAAGATTTCCAACCCACTATGCCAGCAGGAGGGAGACCGGGGTCCCCCTGCTGCCAGACCCCTCCCTGGCCAGGCACCAGCACAGCAGCTCAGCCATTGCTCCCACATCCCCGTGTCCCTGTGTCCCCGTGTCCCCGTGCTGCAGCTGGCACAATGGCACAGCCCCCAGCTTCCCCTCTGGCCAGCAGTGAGCACAGTGGCCGGGCTGTGGGCAGCCAACATGGCCTGGCACAACCTGGCACAATCCCCTCACTGCCAAACCCCACAGTCGCTGCCATGGATGGACAGACAGACACTCAGACACTCAGAGGACAGGAGCCCACGAGGTTTGGGAGCACATTTGGATAGAAACTGGGGTAGGGAGTAAGAGCTGAATGGGCCTGGGGACACCAGAGCAGGAGCTGCTCAGGACATGGAACATGCTCAGCCTCAAGGAACAACCTTGACCCCAACAGAGCAGCCCCAGGCACCAGCAGGTAGCTCAGCACCTCACAGGGAAGAGGGGTGAGTGCCACTCGGCTCAACCCCACGGCCAACAAAGGGCCCAACAACAGACAAGATCTCTTAGAAGCCACCTCCAGGAAAGATGGTGTGGGGCCAAGCCCCAGTAGCACTGTGGTCCTCTGCACAATGTTCATGAGAACATGGGTGGAGTATGCAAGGACCACAATGTCTCTCGGTGCCAACAGCCCCAGACAAGGCTGAGCTGTGCTAGCCAGACATACAATCACCACAGGATCACCACACAATCACCTGAGAGGACCCTTCAGGTCCCATATCTCCAAACAAGCAAAAGACACTGATGGGAAAGAGGCCACAGTGACAGGTGTGGTCCAGCAGACTGGCTGCCGTGGGGCAAGCAGGGGCACAATACTGAGCCTGTGTGCAGGGCTGGGACACCTGATGTAGCATCCTACGAGTCAAACCTGGCACACTTTGGTCCCTAATTGCATGCAGGAGTCAGCCAGATCTCACTGGGTCCTTCTCTTGGATCAAGACACCAACCAAGCCTCAATGAAACCCCTGAGCAGCATCACCCCATCCCTGCAGGAGGAACGGATGTCCCCTTCCACAGGCACAACCCAAACACAGGGCTTGGGCAAAGGCAGGGGCACGGAGGGCCAGAATGGGCAGGAGCTGGTGGTGTCCACCAGGCTGCTGACAGATCCCACCTGCTCCTGCTCCCAGCCCATGTTGGGGAGCAAATTGAGCTGGGGCGGTCACAAGCTGCAGGCACTACCCCTTCCCCAAGGTGTCTACAGCACATAATCAGACATCTGGGAAGGCACAAGTGCCTGTGCCCAGCGATGCACAGGGCTATGGCACTCCACACTGACCATGCTGGATCCCACTCTAGGCACTGAATGCAGAACAGGCAGAGCAGAGCAGGGTGGACTCTCCAGCACGGGCCACCTACCCAGATCCATCATCCCAGAGGAGAGGAAAGAGGGGAGACAGAGGGGGCTCCTCATGGGTTTGGAAGGAGATCTCTGATAAATACCTCTGCTCCTTTATTATTAAAGGAAGATGAAGAACCAGGTCTAATGTGGATGCCCAGGAGATATCCCCACAATCACAAACTCACAGAATGCTTTAGAGGAGACCTTAAAGATCATCTCATTCCAACCCCTGCCACAGGCAGAGACACCTTCCACCAGACCAGGTTTCTCCAGGCCCCATCCAACCTGGCCTTGGACACTTTCAGGGATGTAGCAGCCACAGCTTCTCTGGGCAACCTGTGCCAGGGCCTCAACACCTTCATCATTTCTACCTTATGTCCAACCGAAATCTATCCTCATTCAGTTTAAAATGCTCACCCCTTGTCCTCCATGGCCAGAGTCTCTCTGTGAGGCTGACATGAGGGTGACCCTCACTGGCTCTGTCTGGGGCACCAGAGCTCTTCAGCACAGCTTCTCTGGATGGAGAACAGCTCTGACGAGTCAAATCCCAACTATTCATGGCCTTCATGTGACCTACAGCTCTGCAGACAAGCCCAGGGTGACCTGTGCAGGGTTGGCCAGCAGCCCCCACAGCATCAGCCAGGGTTGCTGGGGCTGGCAGAGCCCAGAGGAGCCTGGTCAGTGCAGAGACGTGCTGCTGCCTGCTCCCAGCACCCGACCTGGCTGGTCTCAGAGCCCCAGGCAGCCCCACCACCATGAGACACCAGTGGTGACCGGTTCTTCAGGCTCTGTAGATGTGCAGATAAAGCTTAACGGCTGCTGAGGGACTTAGCCCGTTTTTTTACACCACCATAAAGGTTTAATTCTATTTTTTTTTACTGCTTGATTTTAGATCAATGTTTAATCGTGGCTGCGGCCCCTGTCTGGGCTCCCCGAGGACGTTCCTCTGGATGCACAGGGGTGGCAGGACAGAGTCACTGTCCTTCCTCTGGGGGGCAATGGCACTGCCCCCCAGACAGGGACAATGCTTCACAAAGCCTTGTGAATGATTCAGCCCCATATGAAGGGCCACTGAATGGTCCCTTCTGTCCCAGTGTCCAGTACTGTGTGATGGCACGGTGTGCCAGTGGTGTGATGGCACCCTACCAGCACCAGCAGTCCATGGAACTCTGCATCCTGGCCCTCTCCACACAAGTCTCCAGCACAGCATAGGTGCTGGTGGTTGCCCTGCAGTTGGCCCAATGTATGAGCAAGGCTGGTTGACAGGTCAGATTCAACAACCCAGCTTTGACCCAGGTGACCTGGGACATCAGCCGGGGTCATGGTGTCCCTGTCCCTGCCTCAATCTTGTACAACCCTACCAGGGTCAACACACAGTGCAAGTGGATGTTCTGAGGGAGGGGATGGTCTGTCATGAAAAGGGGATGGTGATGCCCTGGAGTGACCCACACCTGCCCAGGCGTCCATCCCACCTGCGCGGTGGCATCTCTCTTGAGCCTCAACACAGCTGGTCATGCCCAGGGGGATGGGGCTCATCTCTGGTGGGGCCCACCTCTACCAGATGCAGAACCCTATTTCAGTGGCCTCAGTTTCCCAGCCAGTCATGAGATGGAGAAATCCATCACAGGGGTGACTGTTCCATGGGTTCCTGGTGCTATTTATCCCCCCCAGACCCAGCAGTGGGAGAAAGGAGCGACTCCTCTGGCTGCTGCAAGCTCCAAGTCTATTGACCCGCTTTAGGACTCTTTGGAAGAAATGAACTTTTTTTTTCCCTTTCTCCCTTTTTCCAGATCACTGACTCAGCAAATTAGAACAAGAATATAATTTAGCAATACAGCGGTTTTTGAAAGACACAGTCCCCCTCTCCTCATCCCCACCGCCCAAATAGATTTTTTTTTCCCCTTCAGTATTCATTCAGAGCTGATGCTAATTGAAAAACGTAGAATGTGGCTAAGGGAGCAGCAGGCTTTGGTTGCATTGGGGCCACCAGAGGATGGGCAAAGCCCTTGTGCCAGGATGCACAGTCCAGCTGATGTCCAGGTGACTTTCTAGCCTATCTGTCTCTCCACGGGGATGTGCTCACCAGAAGGAGGAAGCACACCAGCATGGCTGAGAATGGGGTCAGCTCCCAGAAAAATCAAACCTGGCTTCAGCACAACACCTAGGTCTGCAGGAAGAGGGAGGATCTGCAAGAGCAGTGTGTGCATGGGGCACCCCTGCCCTGCTGGCACCCAGCCCCCAGCCGCACCACCAGCAGCTGCCCACGGCCCTGAATGAGTTTCAGGCCCACACAACCCAAGTAACCAGACTTTCCCTGTAGTCCCCACATGAATGTCACACCTCCCCAGTGGATTTGGCAAGGTGGCACCTCAGGCCAATGGCTCTCCTCCCAAGCCAAGGACATCACAAGCAGGCCATGGTGGGCATTGACAGCCTGAGCACCTGGCTCACACCAGAGAACCTGGGCATCCCCAGCAGGAGCAGGGATGTGCCTGGCTCTGCTGGGTGCTGAAACAGGAGCACTGCCAGTGGAAACTGCAGCACTGCTGCCACAGGAAATCCAGCTGCTGCCTTATGGACTCATCCTGGCCCATCCTGGCACAGCCATTCCACTGGGGATGCTGCCCAGTGCACGCTGCAGCAGTTTGCTCCCAAAACCAGGGATCATTGTTCTCCTGCTCAGAGCAGAGTGAGCTGAGGGGCTGGGCTTTGCCTGCACTGTGGCCACAGGTTTCATCATCACCAATTACCCCAAGGTCTGCCCCAAAAAAGTCATCCCCCTCCTCTGGGGTTAGATGTTGCTCCCCAGCTCAGGGAGCTGCCACCCCCTGAGGAAAGGGGATGCTGTCACCAAAACCCCAGCAGAGCCCTGCTGCTGCCTGTGCTTGAAAAGGGGAGAGCAAAGTCCAGCGTGCCCAGGGAGAGACCCCAGCCCTCCTCCCCACATCAATCAACCCCAGTACATAGCAGGGGGTGGGGACTGGGGGCACTGGGCAGAGCACACATCTCAGGGTGAGAGCTGTTAATGGAAAAGGGAAAAATTAAAAAAAAGTAAGAAGTACCAGGTGTTTTATTATCTAGGGCCAGATCCAAACCCAGGAGCGCAGCCCGAGGAGGGGTTAGGGTGCCTGAGAGGGGCTGGTTACCTCCAGTGCTGCAGAAGGCTTCTTTTTGAGTTCTTCACATTTTCGGAATTTGCAAATCTGGTGGCCAGTTTTGCGATTCCTACAACTGCTGCACTGCTCGCAGTTTATCCGTCTTCGGCAGGGCGGGCACATGCCGCATCTTTTCCGTTTCTTTTTCCCCGAATTGATGGCAGATGCCAACTCATTCTGCATGGGATACTCTGCCAAGCCAGCCATATGGAGCGCGCTCTCTGCCAGAAACACGCCGGCAGGGGTCATAATGAAAAGGCCTGGGTTGATGGGAAAAGCCCCCAGGTAAGGAAAATCAGAGGGGCCGTTCATTGTCTCTGCAGCTGAGACTGCCTCCATGTCAGAGATACCAGTCCCGTGCTCGCTTGTTAGAGGAAGATGCTCCTGTACCACTCTTTTGAGCATTTCTGTCGACTGAGCAAACTGTTGGAGGGCGGTCTGTCCTTCTGAGGAGAGCTCCGACATCCGGTCTAATTTGCTCAGCATACTAGAGATGTTTTTGTGCTTTGAGGTAGAATGACTTTTATCCACAGTCGCATCGTTGCCATTAGCTAAGGGGTTGCCTTTCTCTGAATGTTCGCTTACCGAGCTGCTGCTACCAAAGGTGGAATAGTGGGAGAGTGGACGGGACTTCTTAAGACTTTTGTTCAAAGGTTCACTTATTATTCCACTTTTGTTCCTCCTCTCGGAGTTGACAGGGGGTTGAGAGTCATCTTGGTTATTTTTTTCCGTCTCTGGCTTGTTCCCAGTGTCTTGATGGGAGCCCGAATTTGACATGGTGCCCAGAGCACAGCAACCAAACCAACCCCAAAATTAAAAAAAAAAAAAAAAAAAAAAAAAAAAAAAAAAGAAAAAAAAAAAAAAAAAAAAACCCCAACAAAAAAACCCCAAGAACCCACCCTAATGCCAAAGCAAAAGACCCCCAAAGCCCTTCTGGTAGCACTGGCCCGCCAGCCACCAGGGACGCTCAGACGGGGCTGCGCATCAACGGGGCGTCTCCTCCCGCGCTGGCTGCGGAGGACTCAGGGTGCTCTCAGTGCACAGACATACTCTGCGGCTCTGGGACACACCACGCGGCTCTGGAAGGAGAAAAGAAAAGAGAGTTAGCGCTGGCAAGAGCCAACAGGCTTTTCAAAGCAGCTCTTCCTCCCCCTGCCATGAAAATCTCAGCGCTGCGAACAAAGGAACTCCAGGGAACGGACCTCGGTGGAGATCCGTTCCGCTGCTCTCTAAAAGGGTCGCCATCCAGACAGAAGTGGGGGGTCACAGGGGAAGTCCTGGCCTGGTAGCAATGGCACTCCGATGCTTAAAAACTCTCTGTGCCCGGCTCTCCTCCCCCAGGGACAGGAGCCCCAGGGAAGTCACGGGGCTCATCTCCCGCTCCGCTCCAGCGGCGTGCGGCCCCACACCGGATGGGACTGCCGGCGCCAGCGGGATGCTCCCGGGCCAGAAGCTGGAGCTCGTGCAAGGGGTGCCTGGTTCCAACCCAGCAGCCACCCTTGTCCCCCAGGCCAAGTGCCATGGAGGCAACACCCCAGCTCCCACAATCACCCAGCTCAGGCTAAGTTGCACCCCCTTCTCCTCCTCCTCCTCCTCCTCCTCCTCTGTCTCCTCCTGGACCATTGTCCCTGAGCCAGCACTGGGCAAGGGAAGGAAGCCACATGGAAAGCGGCAGTGTCCACCTTCATGTGCCTCAGGAATCCACAGCATCCTCCTCCAAACCCCACCAACAGCTGGCGTGTTCACCCCAAATCCCATAGAGAGCTGCATCATCCAATTCTGAGTCACTTGGAGCATCCACTTCCAAATCCCATGGGCAGCCATGGTGTTCACCTCCAAATTCCCGTAAGAGTTGCAATGTCCACTTCCAAATCCTGTGGACAGTCATGGTATCCACCTCCTAACCCCACCAAGGGCTGCAGTGTCCATCTCCAAACCAAACAGGGAGCTGCAGCCGTCCACTTCCAAGCCTCATCAGGAGCTGCAGTGCCCACCTTTAACCCCACAGGGAGCCACAGCATCCACCTCCAAGCCCCAGTGCTGACCTCCTGCCATGCCCCAGCATGCCCAGCACACATGCCCAGCTGCTCCAGCAGCGCCATGGGCTCCGCAGTGACAGCAAGAGCCTTCCTGGAGCGGATGCTATGCTGCTGTCCCTGGGGCAACCAGGGCAGCTGGGTCCAGTGTGGCTGCAAACACTTGTTGTTGTGAAATTCCTCCTCCTCCTCCCTCCCAGCACACACGCACACAGGCACCGCCAAGTAATCAGGCTTTAGAGGAGAAAAGCTGCAGGGCTTAATGGAGCAGGAACCCATGTCCCCACCCCGGCGGCAGCTGGGGGAGGGTGGCACTGGGAGGAGGCCCCTTGCCCACCCCACCCCTCCATCCTGACTATCCCAGCACCTTCCTCTCCAGGGCCCAGACGGGGATGTGGCCACGTGTGGAGAGCTCTGCTGAGACCCTCACTCCTGTACAGGCGTGGTGCAGCAGAGTGAGGGGCATCCCTGCACCCCCACACCCCACTCCTGCTCATCCATCACCCTTCGGATCCCCTTCTCCAGTGGAACCCCAGGAACCCCACAACAGCCCAGGAGGAGCCTTTCCCACGGACAGAGCTCGGGCATCGCCCTTAAAACGCTGATGGGGGCGAGGTCCTTGTGCCAAGTACCGTGGTACCGGCTGCGGAAGCAGCCCCGGTGTCTCACTCCGGTGCCAGAGCTGGCTCGCCCACGGAGAAACCCCCCCGCCCTGGCGCTGAAAACCGCTTGCTTCAGCTGCTGCGGGATTTAAGATGCAGCGCGGATCGATGCAGGGCTTGGGCTCCAGCCGGGAGCTCGCCAGGCCACGTGGGGAGGGAGGGCTGCGGCGGCAGGACGGGCTGCCCTTCCCCAGCATCCCGCTCCGCGTCAGGCAGGGGGATGCTGGGCAGCCGTGAGGTAGGGTGCACCCCAAAGGGATGGCGGGGTGCTGGGAAGATGGGCGAGCTGCTGCCATGCAGCTGAATCACCCGTCCCCTCTGCCAGGGAGGTGGGGGACCTGTCCCTGGAGACCTTAGGCCGGGTCACACCTTAGTGCCGACAGCAACGGGCGCTGGGGCCGGAGCGGGGAGCGCGGCAGGAAAAGCACCGGACGGGAGGATGTGAGATAAAGCGCCCGGTGCTGTTATCTCACGCCTGCCCGCGGCCGCCTTTCCTGCGGCCCTGCGCCTCTTCCGCCCGCCCCGCGCCGCGCACGGAGCCAAGCGCCCGGCCAGACCGGCCCGGGATTTGCCACCCTGCCCGCCCGCCCTGGGGCATCGGAACCGCCGTGCCGCGGGGCTGCCGGGGAGCTACGGGAGGTTCCCCAGCCACGACTGCTGGAGATGCTCTGGCAAAGAGCTGGGTCCTGCCCGCCTGGGTCTCCCCACGGCCCCACAGCGGGCTCCAGGTGCCAGAGTGGGGAGGACACCAGCTGAAGCCACGGCATGGTGACCATTTCCACCCATCTTCTTCTGCAGCCAGACACACCGTCCAGCCTCCCTGGCTGGTCCCACCATGCCACACGGATCGGGTGTCAGCAGCTCTGAGCCCCCACTCGCCGCCCCCTCCCACCGGGGCGATGGCTGCACAGCCTGGCACAGCCCCACGGGCACCCGCGGCTGCGGGACAGGGCCACCCCAGCCCACCCGGTGCGGCTTCCCGCACCCACAGAGACACCGGGCACGGCGCCGTGGCCGCACTCGGCCCCAGCGGCGCAAGGCAGTGCCCGCTGTTGGCACGGGGTGCGGCGCCGAGCCGTGCCGAGCCGTGCCAGCGGCGCCACCGCACAATCCCGCCATTGTCCCGCCGCCGCTTTGCCTCCGCCAGCTCCCACCATCTGCAACCACCCGGCGCTGCCCTCCAGCCCCCGGGGCCACCGCGCCAGCAGGCGCCGGACACCGCGGCCGTGCCAGCTGGGACAGGTCTGTCCCCACACTGTCCTCGCCAGGCACCCCACACCGGGGTGCTGGGGGGTATGTGGCTAGTTCACGTAAAAGGGGGGGTCTCCCACCCTGACACCGTGGGACCACCCAGCACCGCAGATACCGCTGCTCCTCGCCAGCCGCTGCCCGGGCCCGCCGTTAATTGCAGCGGGGGGAGGAATTAATGATCTTAATCCCTTCTTTATGATTGACCCGAGTAAAGACGGTGAGGGCCCCCCCGTCCCGTTTCTGCCCCTTTTCCGGCCCCCATCCCTTGGGGAAGGCGCCGGGCAGCGTCATCTGGGTCCCTGTCGGAAGGTGCTTAGTCCCGGCCGCGGCATTAAGGGGCACGTGATGGGCTCCCTCGCCCGGGTCTTTGCACGGGGCAGCTTAACAGCCTGGAGGGACGCCAGGGTTCAAGGGGACACCACCAAGGTCGGGAGGCCCCAGCCCACGACCAGGGGTTCCCAAGCCTTTGCAGGACACTGTTCCTCCCCTGCAACCAACCCCCTGCCATGTCCAGGGTCCAAAGGCCAGGGGGTCCCAGGGTGAGGGATGGCACATGTGGAACATGTTGTCCTGAGAAGCTGTGGCTGCCCCATCCCTGGAAATGTTACAGGCCAGATTGGAGGGCTACCCAGTTAGTCCAGGGTTTGGAGTAACCTGGTCTAGTGGAACACGGCAGGGGGTGGAATGAGATATCTTTAAGGACACTTCAAACCCAAACCATCCTGTAATTCTATGATTTCCGTGGGTCATCCCAAAGACCTGCGTCCACCGGCCTGGAATGCTCAGATGGGGCAAGGCAGCTTTGCTCTCCTGTGACCCTGGTGGGGAAAAAATGGGATACTCCTCTACATGGATCTTCCCCCAGCTCTCAGCCCCACACCACCCCTCACCTCCTTCACTCTGCCCCAGGGCTCCCTGCACCCTAGCACACAGGAGACTGCTCTGCAATAGTCCTGACAATGCCAAAATAAATAAAGGTTGCAAAAGGATCATCTCTGGTGGTCCGGAAAAACCCCTGCCAGCCAGGGACACCGACTGAGAGTCCCCCCAGTTGCAGGCACCAGTCACTGTCAGAGGGGAGCAGGAGAGGAGCTTCGCTTTTCCTAAAAAATGGCAAGCTGCAAATTCCAGCTGGCTCCCCTGTGTTTTCGCTGCATGGCTGGAAAGCCATCAGCTCCTGCGACCTAAAAAGTCTCGTCTTCAAGAAAGAACTTCTGCTTTCCTTTAATTTTAAATAAATCACCCTCCTCCCAGAAAAGCCGCCGGTTGGTCAGCCGTGCAGACACGGCGTAAAGGGAGAAGAAAGCAGCAAAGCTGAAGCCGAGCTGCTCCCGGGCTCTGGAAACAAAAGGAGAAAATCAAAATTCGCCTTTTTTCTAATCCCTGGGCGCTGGGTGGGCACTGGGGGCGGTGGCTTTGTCCGCCCGCAGCAGACGGAGGACGAGGACGGAAGGGACCCCGGCGTCTTTTCAGCTTGGAGAAAGGCTGCAATTGTCCCCTCTGCCGCGTTTTTGTCCCCACTTCCTCCCCCTCGCCGCGTGGCCGCCCGCCCAGCATGGCCCCCACCTCCTTCCCACCACCATCAGCCCCTGCTGATGGATGCACAGACAGACAGATGGACGGACTCAACCGTGCCATGGACTGACCAAAGTAGGGCGCCCACCACCAGTGTGTGTCCCTCTTGAAATCATCCCAGGAAAGACGTTGGTCAAGGGAGGCTGCAACCAGAGGCACCTTCCCTTTGCAGCTCCAAAGAGGGGCTGGAGGTGGTCCCTGTGCTCCTCAGCTGCCCTGGCCAACGATGGATAGGACCTTGAGATGGCCAGGAGCACGGGAACATAGGTGGTGAAAGTGATGCATGGGGAGACAAGACACCCTCGAGGCATCCTGGTGTCTGAAACACATCCTGGGATGAGACACCCAGTGGGTAGAACAGCACCACGGCCCTGCAGCACTGCCACAAGCCAGAAGGTGCAGCAGCAACCCAGGTCAAAGGCTCAGGAGAACAAGCACCACCAGAACAAGGTTCACAGCAGCTCCAACCCCAGCACCACAACAGCTGATTCAGCTACCAGGTGCCCGTTTCTGCAGCACAGTCAAACCTGCTGTTACCTCCACCAGGTGACACAGGTCAGCTGAAACAGGCAGTGATGTCTTATCACAGCCTCACCAGCCAGATGTCCAGCAGCAGGTGAACCAAGAGAGAATTCAATCCATGATCTCCCAAGGCTGATTACCCCTACTGGACACCCATCCATGGTGCCTGATAACCAGGTGCCTGAGGCAAAGACAAGCCTGTTATTTGCAAGCCATCATCTCTGTCAACACAACCCTCAAGCTCTGCTCTCTGCATTCATCCTCCCAAAAACTGGTCCAGCCAGAAGATCCACTCCTGGATGTTCCATGGAAGTTACCATCACCCACCACCTTTTCTTCAGACATCAAGAGAGGACACCCAGGCCTGGGGGAGGTTTGAGCAGTGCTGTGAATGCTCAGGCTCACCCTGGCTGGGTTAAAGGGCCAGAGGTATGACAGGTCAAGGTATGACAGATTGCCAGATGGGCAGTTCACATGGACATAGCTCATCTCTTGTGCTCCAGAAATCCTTTGAAGGGCTAGTCATCACAGCCACTCTGCTTGTCTCTGCTGCCGAGGTGGCACTGAGGGATGTTAAGAAGCCAACTCCTGAATTAAAAAGGTTATGGAAGATTAAATCCAGCATCTGGAGTTTGCCCTGGAAGCAGATGGCGAATCATCATGGTGCACAGAGTGGCTTTCACCCGTCTCCTTCTCATAAGCAGCCACTCGGCCTGCTGGGTGACGTGACCCAGGAGCAACTCTGGACATATACACAGGGTGAGCCAGGATGTGTCCTGCCAGGCACATCATCTGGGACAGGGTGGCAAGGCCATGCCACATCCTGCTGAGGAGGCAGGAAGTGATGCCACCTCCCCAGGTGGGCTCCCTCCCCCAGGGATCCAGCAAGAGCATATTTTTTCCCACTGGTGCTGTGTTTTTCCATGTAGCCCCATGGCTGCTGCAGGCTTCCCAATCTGCTGGCACAGCCACACCCAGATGCCTGACTCAGGCGACACCCCAGAGCCTATCACCAATCTGCCCTGGACTGTCAAGGAGCTTATCACCCTGGAGAGGACAAGGAAGTGCCCAGGGATACCACTGCCTCCATGCACATCCTTGAACCTCACCCTGTGGCACAGCTGGAGCCACCACGGCAGGGACCGACCTGTGCCCAGGGCTGCCCCAGCTGGGAAACGTGGCTGTGTCCTGCCTCCGCGGGGTGGTGGTTACGGATTAAGGAGTCTTAAATGTCAGACGACCAGGCGCTCCCTAGAAATCCACTTATCTCCGCTGCCACTCGGAGCGGCCAGAGCCGGGCGGTTATGGAGATAACGCGATTTGAAGCGTCCACCCGAGCACTGCAGGGCTGCGGGTGCCCTGCGGACAACGCCAGGCACCTCCTCCCCTCCTCCACTCGCCCAGCTGCTGCCCAGAGAGCCGGGTGATGGCCACACTGCTCAGCCCGGGGGCTGCACCCACCTGCGTGGTGCCCCGCTCCCCAATTCCGGGGGATATGGGAGGCTTGGCAACCTCAGTGCTCATCCATCCCCCCCTGTGCCAAAGCTGCACCAATTCACTGCCCAAATCCTAAAACGACTGTAACTAAAACCTACCAGATTGAGCCTGGGGAAGAGCCCCCCCCGCCTCTCCCCCCTCTCCAAATGGGATTGAACAGATCTGCTCTCGCACGAGCCCAGCTCGCAGCCAAGCAGCATCTGACATTCACGCGCCGTGGCACGGCTCTGCCGCTCGCCCACTCCCCCCGGCTTGGCATCGCCCCGGAGATGCGCCAGCAATCCCAGCCCAGCAGAACACCCCCTGTCCTCTGCTAATCCTCTCCAGACCTTCCTTGGGGAACTCTGGCCCAACTAGTTCCCCATGTTCTGTCCACCGAGTGAGGTTCCCAAGGTGATTCAGGGCTGGGAGGTTCAGGGGTCAGGCAGAATGACCCCAGGGCACAGGGGACAGGTGGGCAGGGGCAGGCGCTGCCCAGTGGCAGATGCCAACAACAATGGGCATCCCAGCAGGACCCCCAAAGAGCTGGGGGGCTGAAGGTGGCTTTGCCCTGGGGAGACCCACAGGTGCCTGCCTAGGCCAAGCTAAGATGCGTGAATCGCTCTGTTAACAGATGGGGCGATTACAGCATCAATTATTTGGGGTCTGACCGACAACCAGGTCATACAGACACCCTTGGCATGGGCAGAGAAGGTAATTAAAAACCAGAGGAGAAGTTGTAGGCACAGTCATATGAGAATACTGGATGGCAAAGAGCCCCAAAGCCAACAGTGCCACCTTCAATGGTGTTCCAGTCCACATGTGCCACTTGCAAGTGCCACCTCCAGCAGCACCCAAATCCATCAGTGCCATCTTCAAGAACAGCTCCAGCCTGGAGAGGTCCCCTTGTGCTCCCAGCTCTCTCAAAACTTCATCCCTCCACATCCCACCAGGCAGCTCCATGGTGGCAGAGCACAAACCAAGAGGCTGCTCCAGATCCCAGGAGAGCTGGCACTGGCACTGGCCGGGGCACCCACACCAGCACTTGTGTCACTGTCACCACTGTCACCACTCCCAGCTCAGTGCATTTGAGTTTGGCCATTAACGGGTGGTGGGAACCTTATGGTGCTCAGTGATGAGATCCCAAAAGCCCACGATCCCTACTCCTGAGGGCAACCGCTTTGGAAGAACCACTTTTGCCAGCAGGAAGGCGACGGCCCCATCGGAAAGCCGCCGGCCTTGTCGGAACGCGGGTCCACAGACGGCAGCTACTGACAGATGTCTAAGAGGACGGCGAATAATCCCGTCTTCCTCTGGGAGGATTCGGGTCGCCCTCGCCCTCACCGGGGGTTTATCCATTGTCTGGATCTGCCGGCGGTTGTTATTTTTGGTCAGCACCGCGTTTTGCTTGGCCTCGCTGGCAGGAGGGAAATAGGAAGAAGAGAAAGGGGAGGAAGGCTGCTTGGCCACGGCTTGGCGGGGGGAAGACCAGCTCAGCTTTGGGAGGGGACAGTGAGGCACCCCACAGCCCGCAGAGAGTCCGAGGTGGTCTCTTCCCAGCCCCACAGCCTTGCTGAGCACAGCCAAATCTCACCACAGTGACAGGGCTGGCACCATCCCATCCCCAGTGGTGCCATGGCAAGTTGCTTCTAGTAAGGCCAGTGGGTCAGAGAGGCTGGAGAGGTTTTGGGGTACAGGTTTTGGGAGGCAGGCAGCAGTCAGGGTTCTCTCTGTCACAAAAACTACGTGCAGGGGAATTCTCTGAGGGATGGGCAAACCCTGCCCGCAGACCCACATGTGTCTCAGGTCCATGCAGACAAGCCAAAAAAATCTGAGTAGCTTCAGGAAGACAGATCTCCAACCTGCCATGACCCCCTGGGCTGTGGACTCCCGTCCCTCACACCTCACCCTCAGCACTGCAGCATCCCAACAGCATCCCAGCCCTGCTGGCAGTTCCCATCCTCCTTGGTAGCTTGGAGCTTACCAACATTGCAGGGTGCAGCTCAGGCAGCCCCTGAGATCTGCACCTGGATCACTACAGAGGCACTAGTGAGACACAGGTCACCCAGTGCAGCTGTGGCTGCCCCATCCCTGGAAGTGTCTCAGGCCAGGTTGGATAGGGTTTGGAGAAACCCGGGATAGTGGAAGGTGTCCCTGCCCATGGCAGAGGTTTGTAATGAGCTTTAAGGTCCCTTCCAACCCAAACCATTCCATGATTCTGTGATTCTATCCTGCTGAGACAGGTACAAGGGGAGGCAGAGCTGGGGTAAGAGCATCCAAGCTGATGTTTCTAGGGAGAAGACACAGAAATGCCTCAAGACTTTGCTTCTCCCCATCTCCCCAGCAGCGATACAGGGAGTATCCCCTCAAGGCAGGGCTTCCCATCCTTCTCCATGTCTTTCCACCACCTCCCAGCTTGCCTGCAGAGCAGGAATACAGGATAAAGATGAGTCCCCGCTCCATGGGATCTCGCTCCTACAAGAGATGGAAGGCATGAGCACAAAACTGCCTCTCCTGAGCTTTCCCCACGCTCAGCACCGCTTGTCATTCAAGCAAACCCTGTGGCCTTTAAGCTGCCAAGGTACCAGAGCTGCTCTGGAATCGGAGTTTGCTCGGCTCCTGCCCTGGAGCAAGGAATCTGAAATGCTGCCACTGGAAACGAAACAGAGCATCCGTCATTTTACTTGCCAGAAATATATCCAGCCCCCAAAAAAAGAAATACTGCCTGCAAAAGAGCCAGCAACAAAGCCCTCGATTCCACCGGTGAAACAGAGCCCGGCATCGGGCATTTCCACTGGAATTCTGATTCTCTTCCCAGTTCAAAATCACCCAAAATAAAACCAGCAGCAGGGCCAGGTTGTGGCCAGAGGGGTCAGAACAAGGGCGCCAGGTCATAATCAGAAGCTCTCACCTCGAATGCTACAAAGGAAATCCGTGGGTTTGAAAGGAAAAGAGGCAGGTGGCAGAGGCAGGGCTGGAGGGGATGAAAGGTCCAGAGGAGCAGAGCGAAGCCCAGGCAGCCCCACCGCGGGGATGTCCAGGGGAACCCACCCTGCCCACGGCATCCCGCCCGCAATGCTCCCAAGGCAGGCAGGTCGCCACCCCCAGCCATTCCCAGTCGCATCTCCAGGAAAAGCAGCAGCGCGTTCCCAGCCAGCCCAGCCCCCAGCCCAGGCACGCCAACCCAAATATCTGCGAGAGGCGCTCCCCTCCCTGGGAACGGCGACTCGCCGCAGAGTTCACATGCCCCAGCAATGCCTGATTAAACTCCCAAACTCCAAGGGAATACCCCTGAGGCTGTCTGAAGATAAGCTAGGAGCTAGGCTGCTCTCAGGAAATGCAGGAACTGGGAAAGAGCAATCCCTTTTTTTTTTTTTAACTTTTAGATCCAGAATAACACAGAGCAAACCCTGTTGCTTTCTAGCTCAGACACAAGCTGAGCTCGCTGCTGTGCACCCCGAGAGCTTCCTGCTCCCCGAGACATCGCAGGTGACTGACCCCTGCTGCAAGCCAGATCTGCTGGAGGCATTGGGGATGGAACCAGAGCCCAGGACAAGTGCACGCAGCACAGGTGGGCAGGCTGGAAGGTGCTGAGCAAGAGGACAGAGCTGGAGGCCTGGCAGAGGGGAGGGTGCTGCCCAGGACACTGGGTGCCAGAGAGTGGGGACACTTACTGCCAGCACCTCCAGAACTGGGATGCTTGGCAGGTGCTCCACCATTTTGGTTCACCCTAGGGAACACCTCAGGCACTGGTTTCTCTGGTCCTCAGGTCTCCTGCACCCCTCACTGTCTTTTTCCCTTCCTTGAGCTTTTCCACGTTGGATGGTCATAGCACCAGACCCAGATCTCCCAGGCCATCTGCACACTCAAGGGCTAGGGCAGTCAAGGAAACCATGTTAATGCAGCACCCAAACAAATGGGCAAAGTGGAGCATCCTGGGATCCTGAGAACAAGAGGAAAATGATGCTCCTCCCTTCTGCACCTGCTGGATCCCAGGGAGCAACCAGCATCTCATCCTACAGGAGAGCAGAGCCACAGGCAGGGATTGTACCACATCCTGGGGACCAGGGAGCCCCAAGGATGTCCCGGCTGATGATGGGGACACTGCAGCCCTGGTATCAGTGGTGACCAAATATCCTCAGACACAAGGTCTGCTTCAACCAGGATCACGGCTGGGAGACCTGCACCCAACTCACAGCGTGCTCTCGGGTGAGCAAACACGCCTGAGGCCAGAGGACACACACGGACTGCGCCAAGCCAATCTCCTTCAGAGATTCCTATTGGATATCTTTCTTAGTTCTTAACCAAGGATCAGCCCAAATGAAAGGCATCTTCCTTCCCCGTGCATGGCAATAGAGGACAGAGAAACAGCACTGCTGGGCAACCTGCTGGCAAGAGTTATTAGGAAAACTGTTCCTGGAAAATTGTTCCCAGAAAACTGGCAGGCCCATGATGGGGTGGCAGGGCAGGGAGGTGGTGTACCAAGGCCCAGCTTCTCTATTTGATCAGATACCAGTGTGACTGCAGAAAACACTGGGACTGCTGTGGGACAATCAGATTCTCCCTGGGCGTCCTGCACAGCCATGGGAGCCCACTGTGGCCTTTCCCTGCATGAAGGGGGTGTGGAAGATCTGTGGATGGAGACTTCTCACCATAGCCCATTGCAACAGGACAAGGCATGAGGGTTTTAAACTGACAGGGCGGGGGTAGATCAGATATTAGGGGGAAATTCCCTGTGAAGGTGGCACAGGTGCCCAGAGAAGCTGTGATTGCCCCATCCCTGGAAGTGTCCAAGGCCAGGTTGGACAGGGCTTGGAGCAACCTGGGCTAGTGGAAGGTGTCCCTGCCCATGGCAGAGGGTGCAATGAGATAGTCTCCTCTGAGCCCCAAAGAATTTTCTGATTCTATGGAAATTTTAAAAAGCATAGGTGAGGTGGGAGAAGCTGTCAGGCCCTAAAGAACCAACCCCAGGACATTTGGAAAGCAAAGAGCTGGAGTCCTGGGAAGTTGGAAAGGGTCCCCATCACCAGCCACAGCATGAGTCAGGATGGGAGGACCCTCAGCTGAAAGGGCTGCAGGACTCACAGTAAGAAACACAGAGCTCCCAACCAAATGGGTTCCCACTGCCCACTCTCAGCTTCTAGGATGAACATCCTCCTCGACTTGCTGCTTCCCCAGCCTCCTCCATCCCGTCCTCCTCCCTCTTCCCCATGCCAGAGGGTCCTGCACCTTGCCCTCAGCAGCATGATCCATGGAGGATGAGCTCGAGCAAGGCTGGGGGATGAGCAGGGGATGTGGGATGAGCTGGGCAAGGGAGCAGCCACAGAATCCATCCCTGAACAAGCTGGAGCACCAGCAGATATAGACTTGGACTTGGTGGATTCAACAAAAAGAATCCTTGTGTCTGGAATGAGCGACTGGAATTTTAGGGACTGTCCACAACATCTCCCGCAGTGTTCCGACAAAGCTGTTTTCATCCCACAAACTCCCAAAGACCTGTCTGGGGGAGAAGGGGGTTTCCTACGATCACAGCTCCTGACACTTTTGACATAAGGCACATCGAGGCTAAGGTAGAAAAAAATCCCAAGCAATTCCTGACCAAGCTCCCCTTGACCAGTGTGGCTTCCCCATCCCCATCCCAGATGGACCTACCTGCCCTGCCTGTACTTTTCTCCTGTGATGCTGAACAACAGCACCCAGAGGGGGCACATCCTCCTCTGAGGATTTTTCAGACAAAAAATGTACTTTTTCACCCTGATGATGCATTTTAACGATGCGACAAAGCCAAATCCTGGTGCCAGGGCTGCAGCCCTCACTATCCCAGGGGAAGCAGCCAGCACCCACGCTGGAATTCAGGATGGGTGTCTCCAGAGGGTGGCCACAGGCATCCTCACGTCCCCACAGCAGCACCCCCGCTTCAGCTCAAGGGGTTTAAGCTGGAGCAGTGCAAGTCCCTGCTGCAGCCCCCTGAGGTGTAAGGCTCCCTGAGCTCTTAATGGGCTTACGGAGCCACTGGGACCAGAGCAGCTCCCCCAGCGCAGCGCCCGGGGGGGCTCAGAGGCATCCCCGCCTGGCACCCCTGCCTGGCACCCCTGCCTGGCACCCCCACCGTGCCAGGGGCCACCCGCCAGCCCCGGCTCGGATGGCACCGAGCTCTCAGCCTGCTCTCTCCCCATCCCAAATCCCACAGGCCTCCTCCTGCTCTCCTTAGGGACGTGTGTCCTCCCCAGCCCTACAGCAGACCCACTCCCCCCAGGCCATGCCACCAGCCTGGCACCCACACCTCCCTGCCTGCCCCTGCAACCTGTGCCCCACACTTACACCCCACTCCACGCCTCACCCCATCATGATTGTGCACCCCACATCTCACCCTACACCTGCACCCCACATCTCACCCCACATCATCAACCAGGGCCACGCTGAGACCAGGCTGAGCAGCAGGACCAGGGCACTGTCACTGGGGCAGGACCATCTGCAATCTCCCCCACTCTGGGGGGTTCAGACCCCCTCAAATTCAGGCTGAGTGTGAGAGGAGCATGTGCTACGAAGCCTGGTAAGGCTGGACGGGCCAGCACATCATTCCACACCATCCCTGGGAAATCCTGTTTTTCCAGGCTTGGATCAAGGACAGTGGACTGGGAACAACAGCTGGCAGGAGTGGGGCCATCCAGGGAAAATCCTACTGGAAAGCAGTAAAACCCCATTCACTAAAACCCCATTCTCAACCAGCACAAGTTTTGGGGAGGCAGCCCCTGGCTGGATGCACTCTTGTCAGAAAAGGCTCTGCCCTCCTCTTCGTCCTGTTTTGGGGATTTGGACATTGTGCATTTGGGTTTCTCCAGAGGGGAAATATTTTTAAAAAGCAAAAAACCACCCCAAAACCTAAGAACGTTACTGAGCTCTTGTGAATTTCCTATCAGCTGCTGTACACGCACATGGCACAGAAAAATCCTTAGCAAATTCCAGCTGAAAAATAATAAAAAACCAGGAAAACCCACCAAAGGCTGAGCTTGCCGGACACAGCGCGCCAGGAGGGGCTGACAGAGCTGTTACGGTCTATTGGGCCAATAATCCACAAACTAAGACAGATTTATTGTACATGGCAGATCCTAACAGCTCCAAAGAAACCATCACTGTCTCCTGGCGCTTAAAATTCACTTTCTTGGGGGGGAAAAAAAGGGCCAAAATATGGCTTTATGAGATAAGATGCGTGGTTGGACCATTCTGTGACAGGCAGAAGCCTGTGCAAACACATCCACAGCTCTTTTTTCCTTGGTATATAAATATATAAAATATCTCCTCTTCCAAGGCAAGCGCAACTGCATTACCCGTCGGAGCGCTGTCCTTACCACCGGATTACCCGGCTTGGTTTCACCTCCCTTAGCAAGATGGATTTGCAGGGATGTTGTTCCCGCCTCGATATTACTGATCAAAACCAGAGGGAGATAAAAAATCAAGTTAATTAAAGATAAAATGAGCCCCTGCCTCCATCTGGCTCGCTGGGATGGGTGAGTTTGGGTCCCCTCTCCTCGGAAGGTGTAAGGATCCGAGAAGGGAGATGCTGCAGAGGAGAGCATGCTCTTCCCACTGGCGTGACAGTGATGGCAAGCCTGGGATGGGGGGATAGTTTGATGTTGATGATGATAATAAAAATAATAATATTAAAAAGGTCAGAGCTGGTGCTTTCCCTGTTCCTGGCAGACAGGACCCCAGCCAGTGTGGAGCAGCAGGCCAAGAGGGGGATCAGCCCGATCCCATCGGTAATTGCGGCGTCTGTTCGAATCTCCGCGACGCTGGAAATCACGCTGGGCCCGGCTCGCAGCTCCGGCGGCTGATCGTATCGGACGGGGATCAAAGAGGCTCAGCTTACGGGTTTAGCGCGGCTCGTCCCAGCCGGCGCTGCCGCCGAGGGGGGGCCGGGCTCCGCTGGCCCCGGGGGGGCCGCGCACCCGGGATGCTCCTGGGAAGCTCGGAGGGTGCGTGGGTGGGAGCATCCCTCAGCGGGCGATGCCCGGGGGGACGGCCAGCCCGGAGCCCCCCGGCACGGCGGCTGGATGGTGGGTCAGCTGCGCCGTGTGACAGCCCCACCAACCCCCCCTGTGCACCCCAAAACCATCAGCGTATGGGGGGGTGAGCGTGGGGAGCTGGAGCAGGCAACCAGGAGAGAAGCTCTAGGAGACCCGGAGCGATGTCCAGGGGCAGGGATGGGTGTGGGGAGGAGGTGTGCACGGATGCCCCAGCTGCAGGCCCCGGCTGCACCCCAAAACCGTGCCAGGGGTGCGAGCAGCGGGATGCCGGGGCAGACAAGGGCAGCAGCTCCCAGCTGCAGCCGGAGGCTCGGAGCGATGCCCGCGGGCAGGGACGGGTGCGGGGAGGGGCTCTGCAGGGATGCCCCGGCTCCAGCCCTGCGGCCGGCGGTGCAGCAGCGGGAAGGGATGTGCCGGGACTGGCCGGGTGGCTCCAGGGAGGGAGTTGAACGAGTAATTAGAGCAGGAGGCTGTGAGTCAGCAAACGATGCGTAACCTCGGCGAGGCTGACAATGAGGCAAAAGATGGCAGTTTCGACCGAGAGCGCCGGCTGAAAGGGCACATTTAGATATGCAAAAAGCAGCAACTCCTGACAATCCCAGGGCTGCGACCCGCTCGGCTCCGGAGCCGCCGTCTGCCGCCGAGCTCTCGACGCCTTCCTCCAAAATCATTGTGAATAGAGACAGGGGTGGGCGCAGACCCAACCCCACGGAGCGGGGCAGTGGCGTTCGCTCCCAAAAAAACAGCGGTCAGGGGAAAACACCGGACAGCCTCTGCTCCAGCACCCCGTGCTGCCTGGAAAGTGGGATGTCACCAGCCCCGGCGGCTGACCTTGCTCCGGGAGCCCCGGGGAGAAGCAGCCACGGCGCACTCCAGGATGGATATTAAGGTTTGGCTTGGAAGCAAAGCCCAGCTCCAGCCACAGGCTCGTCCCCCCCGTTTTGGGGGGCGCATCAGGGCTGCAGGCAGGTACAGCAGCCCTCGGCGAGAAGAGTTTAATTAACCCCGGAAAGCGATCGTTAAACGGCCGGCCCGGGTAATCGATGCGGAAGGGGCAGCTTTGCTGCCGAGGGACCATCTGCTCGGGGGAGGGAGCGATGGCGGCTCCCCGTCCCCCCCGCACCCCGCGCCTGCCGGGAAGCGGCCGCCGCCGCCACGGGGCAGCTGCTCTGGGGGCCCGATCCGAGCTGAACCCCGGCCAAGCCATCCCGGGGGGATGGGAGCTGCCCCTCGCCTCAACCCTCGCTTCCCGTAAAGCCCCAAGCCCCAGAGCCACGTGGTTTCCGACACGACACGGCCCCCCCGGGCCGGAGCCCACCGAGGGTCCCTCCGCAGCGAGCAGCCCCCGCCCCCGGCAGGATGTGGCTGAAGCAAAGCGGGGCGGGGATGTGGCCGAGCACCCTGCTCGCCCCACAGCGATTTTCACCCTTGAGATGAGTTTGTGGCAGGCTCAGCCTTGAGGGCTCAGAGGGTTTGTCTTGCCCCCGGCGCACACCTATGGCCGCATTCCCGGGTGAATACTCAGAGGGACGCTCTCAGCTTCCCGGCATCACCCAGGATATGTCATCCTGGCCTGGGGCACTCTGTCCCTTCCCACCCCCCAGCATCCCCAGGCCTTTCTCCAACCCTGAATTTCCAAGTTTCTCCTTATTTCCAGCCAGTAAATGATGGGGGGTGCTCAGGGGCAGTAAAGCTGGGTGCGGTGCATCTGCTCCCGAGGGACCTAGGAGCTACTCCCCACTACAGGCACTGACTCCAAGGGATGGCACTTGGAAAGACCAGTGTCCCCAGTGGCGCCAGTGGCGCCCCTCTGCTACGAGGACACCTTCTTCCACCAGCACACCCCGACCAGCTCCCAGGATCAGCACATTCTGGGAAAGCTGTGGGGCCGTGGCACTGGCATGACCCTGGTGGGGTGATGCAGACTCTGGGCATGGAGCCACAGGCATGGCCTAGTCTGGATCTATCCCCCACCTATCAGGAGGAGAGGAGCATCCAAGGAAGGGCAGAGCTGCACCCCTAGGAAGAAAGGAGCCCAAGGGTGCTTCCAGAGGAGGTGCAGGCACAAAGGAACAAGCCCTGGGACACAGCATGGCTGGGACGCCAGGAAAAAGCCCTGTCCCATCCTCTCACCCTGCCTGGGGCAGAGGAGATAGTGCAGCTGCTGTGGCCCAGGCACAGGCAGGGTGTCAGAAGGGTCCCCAGGCCAGGGGGCCAGCAAGGCTCAAGGTGATCTGCAAAGCACAGGGTGGGCTCATGCCCTCCTTGCCCCATGGATGGAGACATCCTGGGCTCCTCCTCACCTCCCCAGCCCTGCAGAGCCCTGGGAAGGGGACTCTGGTCTCCCCACTCCCATGGCAGCAGCTCAGCTGGCAGGGAACAGTGCCCCTGCACCCACCCACGCCCTTCCCCACAAACTGGTGCCAGTTTGAGGGCCACCCTGCTCCAGGCAGGGAGATTCAATTCCTTTGGGAGAGCAGGTGAGTCTCCAGCACAGAGTTGGCTGTGTGAGGGTTTGCCAGGACACCCAGCACACCTGAGTTCCCAGGAGAACACTCAGGGATGCTCCTGGTAACCCAGCATTACCCAGGGTACAGCACCACCACTGGACCTGGGGATGAGATGACCCTTCCCTGCCCACCTGTCTGGGCAGGGATGCCCATGGCAGCCCCGTGGGAGAGCAGCTGGAACACTCTGGGCAGGAGGCAGCAGGGAGACTCCTGAAAAGGAAGGGGGATGCTCTGCTTCCACTGCAGGAGGGAAACTGAGGCAGAGGAGGGCCAGGATGGGCCCACACACTTGGCACAGCAAGGGGACCTAAAGCCAGCTTTTCCTGATGCTCCCCATCCAGAGGGGGGATGTCTGTCCCTGTCTGGGGACAGACAAGATCCCTGTCCCCACTCTGTGCTGAGGACAGGGAGCAAAGGCAGAGCAGGAACACCCCCCTGCCCTGGCACTGCCACACCCCAGTGTGGGACATGAGACAGGATCACACCCACAGTGGGGTGCCCCCCAGCCCTCTCAGGTATGATCCAGCCCCTCAAACTGGGGCTCAGCCCCAGAACAGTGCTTAAACCACCCCCAAACCACTGCTCAACCTCTGAGCCAGTACTCAGCCCCCTGAAATGGTGCTCAGCCACCCAAACTGGTGCTTGGTGGCCAAACTGGTTCTCAGCTTCCCAAAACAGGGCTCAACTCTCAGGCCAGGGCTCATCCCCCAAGCCAGCACTGAACCCCTGAGTGGGTGCTGAACACCCCAGACAGGTGTTTGACCCCTGAGATGCTGGTCAGGCCTCCAAAACAGTGCCTGACCCCCCAGGACAGGGTTCAGCCCCCTGAAGCAGCCACTGAGCTGCTGCCCAGACCCCAAACTGGAGTTCAGGCCCCAAAACAATGCTTGAGCCTCAAGCTGGCTCAGTCTCCTAAAATGCTGTTTGACTCTCATGCTGGTGCTCAGCCCCCCAAAACACCAAACCCCCAAATCAGTGCTTGACCCCCAAGCCAGAACAATGCTTGACCACCAAACCAGTTGCCAGCTCCCCAAAATGGTGCTCAGCCCCTCGACCCAGTGCTCAACACCCCAAAATGCTGCTTGATCCCCAAGCCTGTGCTCAGCCCCCAAAAAGCCTTATCCCAAAGGAGGGGTCAGCCACTCCATGGTCCCCCCCAGGGACAGCCACTGCAGTTTCCTCCCAGTACTGGTCACATGGTCCCTCAGAATGGCCAGACAGCCCTGAGGGAGTTTTCCCAATTTCCTTTACCCCTTCATCAGCAAAAGTACACAGGAACACCATGGCAGGGAAGCCATCCCTCCCCAGTACCCTGGCTGTGCGAAGGGACACATCCCTCACTCTGTGTCCTGGAGGGGAGCTCCTGACCCCTTTCCCATCATTTCCCAGGGGAGCACCCCCGGTGGGATAGACAGGATTCCCAGAGCTCTGCTGGGAGCCTCCCCAGCCCCATGGGGTGTGGGGGTCCTGGCCAAAGGTAAGGAATATCAGGCACCGGGTCCCTGCTTATCCTGGGAGGTGGCTGCGTGGGGGGATGGTTTATGGGATGCAGACCAGGGACCTTGGGTGGGATGAGAGCACATCCAACCTCTAATGGAGGTGGCTGCTGGCTGTGGGGATGTACTCCCCACTGCCAGGGGACTTTCCAGCCCTGTCCATCGGGATGAGCTGCTGAAGCCACCCACCCACACCCAGCCCAGTGCCAGCTATGCCCAGAACCAGGCTGGCAGTGGATTTGGATGTGGCTGTCCCCCAAAGCACCAACCACAGGCAGCCTGGGGATGCCCCGGACTGGCCACAGGCCCCCCAGCTCCTCCAATCCCTCAGATTCCACTTTTCCCCCAGCTCTGGAACCTCCAGAGCCCCAGACACAGCCCCCATCCCTGCCTCATCTCACATCCCTCCCTGCTGTCCCCCACCCCTAATCGAACTGGCTGCTGCACAGACTCATCCTAGTTTAATCTTCACGGTGCATCAGGCACGGGGAAAAAACACAACGATTTTCCTTTTTTTTTTTTTTTTTTTTTTTTTTGGGTCTTAATCTTTACCTGGGGTCAGATTTACCAATCCTCCCACTAATCCCCCAACGCCTTCGCAAAGCAAAGGGCCCCCTCCTCCACCAGCCCCGCGGCAGCCAGTCCAGGGAGCACCCATAGCCCCAGGGTGCCTCGGGATTAGCTCTCCAGGTGACTCCAATTTTTCCCAACGAGGTGGCAATACATGTTTTTTAAAGGCTTTTTTTATTTAAGGAATCTGAATGTGAGGATGGGGGAAGGAGATCATACGGTAGTGAGGAGATAGGGGCAAAGCCTGAAGGTCTTGGCTTCACTGACAGGCTCAGATTTGGGGGAAATACTCAGGGAAGGTATGAAAAAACACTTAGAGAGGATTTCATGCCATTCCCTGCCTCAGTTTACCGTGTGTAGAGATGAAAGGTCACCCCCTCTCCCAGGGACTCAGATGGCACCAGCTGGCCCTGAACAACCTCCAGGTCACCCCCGGGGGCAGGACTGGGAAACACCCCGGAGCTGCAGATGTGGGGACAGGAGTTCCTATGGACGTGGGGGTTCTGGGATCCCTGTGGATGGGGGGACACGGGACTCTGCAGAAGGGGGGCAGGGAGAGCAGGAGGCTTGTGCATGGGAGGCTCTGCAGAGAGGGGCAACAGGGATCTGCATATGGGGGGACAGGGGGACCTGCAGATAAGGGGACACAGCTTTGAAGATGAAGGGACAGGGTTCTCAGCAGAACAGGGGGACAGGGGTGCTTGGAGGCAGCAGAGAACACGGGCTTTGAAAATGGGGGCATAGGAGTCCCTAAAGTAGTGGGGACAGGGGTCCCTATTGATGAAGAGACAGGGGGCTCTGGAAAAGGGGGACGGGGGCTTTGCAGATGAGGAGGGGACAAGGGCAAGAGGGTTCCCCGCAGAAGGAGGGGACAGAGAGGGGTCCCTGCAGCAGGGGAGATCAGAGACCCTTGCAGATGCGGGGGACAAGGGCCTTGCAGACAGGAGAGGGACAGAGGTGCCTGCGGACAGGGCAGGCAGCGATCCCTACAATTCTGCCCTTTCCACACCAACCTCCCCCCGGGGCTGCCCCGGCTCTGCGGGCCGGGGGCTGCGCGGGCAGCGTGGCTCGGCGGGAGGGGGGCAGGAGCAGCCGAGGCAGCCCCGAGCCCCCGCGGCGCCGGCCGAGCTAACCGGGGCTGGCAGCGCGGCCCTCGCCGCGACACCGCGCACGCTCGGCCGCGGCCGGCACCTCGCCGCGCCAGCCTGGAATTTGCAAGCTGTCCTGATGCATTAAAGCGCAAACGCCTGGCGTCCAGCTCCCAGCCCTGTGCCCGGCTGTGCCAGGCCATGGCATCTCCTCCCCGGGGACGCCGATGCGGGGCCAGCTGTCCCCAAGGGCGCCCAGAGCCACCACCATCATCTTCATCCTCCACGGTTATTTTTTTCCCCCCAGCTTTAAATAGTGGAATGGGGAGACGGTGCCAGGCTCATGCTGTCACCGTGGTAAGGCAGGGGACACTAGGGACATCAAGAGTGGAGGGTCCCCAGCAGTGCTGGCAGAAGCCTGGCAGCAGGGGTGACGGAGCCCCTTCCAGCAGGCAGCACGTTGTGCCAGCCCAGGGCATGGAGGGAATGGGGAGAAACACACAGACACGGATGGACAGATGGATGGGATGCTCTGCGTGCCATCCCAGGGACAGAGGGATGGGACCCCGAGGTGAGTGCCATGGCACCCCTGCAAGGACGATGCTGGAGAGCCAGACTCAGGGCTGCAGTCCCCTTGCACAGCACCCCTCCCATGGGGATACCAGGGCATCCCTCCCCTTCACCCATACTCACACTGCACCCCTTCAGGTTCACTCCCTACACTGGGTACTTCCCATGGGTGCAGGAGGGAAAGCCCAGCCTGGCACTCACAGTTCAGTGTCCAACCAGCACCTACCATCCCACATCTCCCACCCTGATGCCTTTCAGATTCCCTGAGACTCCCCAAGACCACTGTCACATGTGCCATGGGATCTCCTGACCGAGTCCACTCTGGGAGGACTGGGCACCTGCCAAGGCTGGGGGCAGAGGGGACATCCCAATGTGTGAGCACCCCAATGCCCAGCACACGCTCCCCTGTGCCCACACACCCAGAGATGCTCCCACATCGTTCGAGCCCCACCTCCACCCGATGGCCGGCAGGACACCTCGTCCCCCAGACCGGCAGGATGGGCTCAGCCGGCTGTGCCGATCCCAGCCGGGACGGGCGAACAGCAGCGGGATGCCCGTGGGAGGAGGGAGCGGCTGGAACAGGAGTGTGAAGAAACGGCTCTTGCGTGCTCTGTCCGGAGCCAACTAACGAGGCCATATTTGAAATGCTTCGCATACCTCCGGTCATCAGATTAGTGAGATGCAGAAGGTAAAGCAGAGGGCAAGAGGAGCGCTCCCGGCTCCCGGCAGCAATCCCCGGGCCCGCCGCTCCAACCGGCCCGGGAACCGCGGGCAAAGTCCCCGGCTGGCAGCGGGACACGGGCAGAGAGCAGGGCACCCCACGGGCACCCCGGCAGGGACGGTGCTGGCAGCTGCCTCCCCGCTGGGATCCCGGCAGATGCAGAAGGGAAAGGTGGGGAAGGATAACCCAAAGTGCTGCCATGTCCTGGCCACCAGCCACTGCCATGGCCCGGGTGAGGCCTGGGCCTGTGAAAAACCTTTCAGCATTTTACAGGGGCTTACAGGAAAGTCAGAGAGAGACTTTTCACCAGGATCTGTCATGACAGGACAAGGGGTGAGCATTTTAAACTTAAAGAGGAAAGTTTGGGATTGGATATTAGGAAGAATTCTTCCCTGTGAGGGTGGGGAGGCCCTGGCACAGGGTGCCCAGAGCAGCTGTGGCTGCCCCATCCCTGGAAGTACTCAAGGCCAGGCTGGACAGAGCTTGGAGCACCCTGGCAGGGGTTGTAACTAGATGACCTTTAAGGCCCCTTCCTGCCCAAACTGTTCTAGGAGTCAAAAGAAGGAGCAGGATCCCACAGAGCCTCCAAGCATCATCTGTGGGCACAGCTCCCCTGCCCTTCCCAAGGCATCAAATCTGCTTGGGCATGAATGCCCCCCCCGGCCCTGCTCCAGGTCCAGGAGTGGCAGGAGGGCAGGAAGCTGCCTCTGAGAAGCAAGGGGGTGCAGAGGAATAAGAGCTCTTACAGGGTAAGAGCACCTGGATCTGCGAACACCTGGGACCCTTCAGGGTTGGCATGTTCAATTGGGAATGTCTCAGTTTTCAGGATGTTCAAATGAGACACTGGACTTTGGATGTGGACCCCAAAATCCCATCTCTGAGGGAGAGAAAGAGGCACAAAGATTACAAGGGCAAGTCCTAGCAAAGAGAAGTGAGAACCAATAACACGAAGACCCTTGGGGACACCAAGAGAGAACCTGGAGGCTGAGTGTTTTGAGCTGCATTGCTTGGACAACTCCACATGGAAGACTGTGGAAGACAGATATTGCCCAGATATCCCCACAGAAAGCTGGAGCACAGGCATGGGCTCAAGGCAGATTTGCAGAGGCAAAACCAAAACATCCACCAAATGAGGGCTGCTTCCAACCACAGTCAACCACCCACACACCAGGAGGTGACCAGGGACAGCAGCAGCAGAGCAGGCCAGAGGGGAACATGCCCCATCTCATCACACCTGAGCACAAACCCAGTCCCCATTCCAGCAGGCACCATACCCAGGGAGTTCAGCACGTGCTCAGCAAATGTATGCCAGGGTCAGCTGAGGGTACCATGGGTGGCAGCAGCCACGAGAACCCACGGGAGTCACTGACAAGGCCAGGACAGCACTGCTCCCAGCCCTGCCACCACCCAGGTGACAGTCAGACCCTGGGGATGGAGCCCATCTCAGAAGTGACCCAGAAACGACAGGGAACATCCCACGCTGTGGGCAGGTCCCACCCACAGTGCCCCCACTGAAACATCAAGGGCTGGCACAGGGCAGGGCCAGTAACCCGAGCCCTTTCCAGCTCCCACCTCTCAGAGCTGGGAGGGTGGAGATGGGAAAGCACATCCTGCTTGGAAAATCAGAAAACAGCTTTTCTTTTTTCATTCTTTGCCACCACTTCCAAGGTCACGGCCGACACACATCCTCCCATGGCCAGGCCAGCACACTGACAGCATCACTGTGGGGACGTGATGCATCCTCATCCTCCCAGCACAAAGGATGTCCCAGCTCAGGCGATGGAGGGTGCTCTGGTACAAGTGACACTGTTCCAGGACACTGTTCCAGGACAAGGACATCGAGGCAGACCCACACATCCCAGGGCAAGCCCACAGCCTGGGAGCCATTAGCCCAGTCCCTTCCATGCCATAACCACGGATGGTGGAAACCAGGGACACCAAGGCAGCCACTGGAAAACCTTCTGACCTCAAAAATCCTTTTATCCACATAATCACAGGCTGTCACCCACGTGCAGCACAGGCTGTCATCTCGGACCATCAACACACTCCACCTGCTTGCAAGGGAAAAGACAAGCAGGGATGAAATCACTCTGAAGATGTAAGGGACCAGCACTCCAGCACCCCAAAAGGAGAGACTGGGGGTGGGCACATCACCAGAAATGAGATGTTGACAGACTCCAAAGCTTTTTGACTGTGGAAGTCAGGTGCCTGAGGGCCCAAGCCCAGGGTAAACGTGCCCTTTGGACTTTCCCAAAGGCAAAGGGACCCACAGGACACCCTCAGCCACTCACTGGGGTCACACTGTTCTGCTGCCTGCTGTCCCTGGCGCTCTCCTGGAGCTCCAGCCCTGTGGGTGTCCCAAGGGACACAGGACATGGGTAGGGATGCAGGCTGCTCCTCATCCACATGTCCTGATGCTCCCCAGTGGGGTCCCCAGGATGGCAAGTCCAGCCTCCCCACCAGGACATGTCCCTGTGCTGAAGGCAAAGGCAGCTGCAGAGCTGATCCCCACGGCAGAGCCACTGCTGAGCAGCAGCAAACTCGCATTTCCTCCACTCCAGCCTGGGATTTCCCACTGGCCACCTCTGGGGGTGGTTCCTCCTCCAGCCACCTCTTTGCCCACACTCTTCTCCCCTCCTGCCCCTCCCACACCACTGCTCCCTGCACCAAGTCACACAATGATTTGGGTTAGAAGTGACCTTAAAGCTCCTCTCCTTTCAACCCCCTGCCATGGGCAGAGACACCTTCCCCTAGCCCAGGCTGCTCCAAGCCCCGTCCAGCCTGGCCTTGAGCACTTCCAGGGATGGGGCAGCCACAGCTTCTCTGGGCAACCTGTGCCAGGGCCTGCCCACCCTCAGTGTAAAGCATTTCTTCCCTATGTACAAGTTAACCCCAACCTGTTACAGTTCAAAACTCTCACCCTTTGTCCTGCCACTCCAGGCCCTTGTCCAAAGTCCCTCTCCAGCTCTCCTGAGACTCCTTTGAGCACTGGAAGGAGCTTTAAGGTCTCCCTGTGGCCTTCTCTACTCCAGGCTGAACATCCCCAGCCTGTCTCCAGAGCAGAAGGGCTCCAGCCCTTGGACCATCTCCGTGTCCTCCTCTGGACCTGCTCCAACAGGCCCCACATCTGTCTGTGCTGGGGACTCCACAGCTGGATGTGTGCCCCAAGGGGGTTTCCCCAGAGCAGAGCAGAGGGGGAGCACCCCTGCTCACCCTGCTGCCCGTGGTGCAGCCCAGGATACACTCAGCTTTCTGGGCTGCCAGTGCACGGTGCTGGCTCGTGTCCCATCTGCCACCCACCAGCACCCCCAGCCATTCTCCACAGGGCTGCTCCCAGCCCATCCATTCCCCCAGCTGGGCTGGGGCTGGGGCTGTCCCCACACAGGTGCAAGATCTTGCACTGGGCATGGCTGAACCTCCCACCTTCCTCTTTCCCCATCACCTGCCTGGCAGGAAAACAAACAATGTCACACACCACCCACTGCCAGCATTTCCATCCTTTCCCAAGCCACCACAGCCCATCCATTCTCATGTGCCCAGCTGGGTGGAAGGGCTAGCCTCTACCTGGGGCAGTGGCTCCCATCCTCCTCCCCAACCTGGATGAGTTTCAAGAGCACCAATCACTTTGGGGACACCCATGCTCCATGCCTGGGCTCCGTGCAGAGAGGTGGCTGCAAGGGGCAGCAGTGACAATTGGGAGTCCCACAAGACCCCCCATGCTCCCAGGAGTCAAAGCTGAGTCAGGGGAAAAGGAAGGGGAAAAGAGGAAAAAAAGAAAAGAAACAAGCCTTTTGAGTGCAATATTTTAGTTGAGCACCAGAGCATGAGTAAAGGAGGGAGCTTTTCGTGGTCTGGTGAGTTTAAGCTATGAGCTGAAAGTTTAACTATTAATACACTTAATCAAGAGGTTGTTCCTACAGCCAGGATTTGGGAAAACAAAACAGGGAGGCAGGAGAACGATGGCATCGCTGTGGCCACCCCGGGGAATGTCCCTGCTGGGGGAGGTGGAGGGCGCAGGACCAGCTGGGGCTGGATCCAACCTCGGCCAAGCCTTGCATGGACACACCAGGAGGTGCCAGGTGCTGGCTGCCAGGGCCAAGCACCCTGGATCCGGCCATCCCCCAGTGCCCCACACAGCAGATTGGCCAGAGGGGACAGTTTTGGGGAGAGGATGCCACTCCCAAACCCTGCAGCATCCCCAGGTCGCAGACAAGCAGCACCTGCACTGCTGCCACCTGCCTGGAAGGGTCCTGGTGACACCAGGGGATGCCGGTGGGTGAGGGACCCCCAGGGTCGGGGATCCCCAAAACACCCCCCACACCTCCACAGCGTCTCCTCTGACACAGAGGAGGAAGAGGAGGGACAGGCTGAATTTTGGGGTGCAGCACGCAGAGCTCCTCTCTGTCGCGGGTAGGAGGCAGAGGCAGGAGCGCGGGAGGTGCGGGCAGTGCCTGGCGGCGCCGGCTGCCCGCATCCCCACCACAAAATCCATGTCAAGGACGCCTCGGCCGGCTCCTGCCTCTTCCCACCGAGGCGGGGGGGGAGGACACGGGGGACATTGGTGACGCCCGGCACAACCCCCCCACCCCCTGCCTGCACATCCCGCCAGGCACACAGCCCCCCCCGACCCTGCCCCCGGGGCCACCGAGCCCCGAACGGCGCCGGGACCAACTTCTGAGCGGCACCGGCGGCTCCTTTGTTACTTTGCTTTTGTTGTCACACGCCGGCGCGTCCCCGTCCCCATCGTCCCGTCACCGTGTCCCCCCCCCCCACATCCCTCCCACAGCCCCCCCCAGGCGGCGTCCCCGAGGTCAGGGCGCGACATCTGCCAGCGCGACGGGGCGACGCCGGTACCGGCACCGGGGAGGGGGGCGCAGCGCCGGGGGCATCTTCGGGGGCATCTCGGGGGTACCCGCGCGGGGACACTTGGGGTGACACCGCCACCGATGGTGATGCGCTGCGGCGGCCCCGCGGGGGCCGCTGGAGGAGCCGTTTCCCCAAAGCTGTTCCCGCTGGGAACGCGAAGGACGGACGGACAGACGGAGGGACGGAGCGAGGTTTCCATGCCTACCAGCGCTCCCGCTGAGCGGGACCTCGGGGAGAGTCCCCCCCCCCCCTTTCCCATCCGACCCCCCTCGCCTCGGCCCCGCCGGGGGATGCAGCGCAGCCCGCGGGCAGCAGCGGGGGCCGGGGAACGCTGGGGGCCGGGGCGGGCGGGGAGGCCGGAGGGGTCCCCGTCCCCCCGCAGCCCCAGGTGCGGCCCCGCCGCCGGGCTGGGGGCCGGGGGGCGCGGACAAAGCGGCACAAAGGGGCCGCTGACACAGCAGGGCCCGTTTCCAGAGAAACAAAACTTCCGCCGGCCCCGGCTCCGCGCCCCAGGTAGCCGGGATGGGCATCCCCCCAGGCCCCCCCAAAGCCGGCCTCACCCGCCCTCCCACAGCTCGGCATCCCTCATCATTCCCCCGGCCCCCCCGGCACGGAGCGGCGGGGGGTGAAGGTTGCCCGGCCGGGTCAGCGCACACGCGGGGCCGTTACCGCAGGATGTGTGCGCAGCTTTGTTTGTGCGTGGGATGCCCCCCCCAATGCCCATCCCACCCCCTAACCCCCATGCCACCCCCCATCCTCCTCTACCCCATCAATCATCCCAGCAAAGAATAACCCGACCCGAAGCAGCCCCGGCCCCGCAGGAAGGACGCTGCCGGCTGCGGGATGCGGTGGAAAAAAAATACGAATAATAAAATTAAAATAAAAGCAAAAAAACCACCAACAACAAAACACCCCACACCTCCGTGGGGCGCATGGGGCCGCGGTTCGGCGGAGTTTGAGGCCGTAATTCCCAAATTCGGGTACAATCCACAGCCCCCACGGTGTTTTTGGGGCCGGTGGCACCCACGGCGGTGCGAACGAGGGACGTTCCACGGTGCGATCGAGGTGGCTCGATGGGTGTCGGGGCGCGTGGGGTGCCCTGCCCGCCGCGGCTGGGGGGAGCAGGGGGTCTGGGAATCCCGTCTGACGGCGAAGCGGGGCGGGGGGGGTTCGCTGGGAACGGGGGGATGATAAAGTTGGGTGAGTTGTCGCACATGGCTGGGCGATGGCGAGCGGCGCCGCTGCCACGGCCACCCCGCGCCCGGGCACCGGTGGCGGAGCCGAAGTGCCGCGGGAGCTCGGCGCACCCCGGGGAGGCGGCAGCGACCCAGGCGCGGTCACCGGCGCAGGGCGGGGGTTCCCCCACGCGAGCCCCGCCGCGGGTGGCACCGCCGGCCCCGCTGCCCACCGCCTCCCCCGGCGCCGCCGCCCCCGCCGCCCCCCGGCCCCGCCGCCACCATTGTCACCCGGGAAACCACCGGGCGCTGCCGCGGCGGTCCGGGGCGGCGGGGGGAGGCGTGGGGGGCTCACTCCATCCCTCCCCACGGCTCCCAGCGCATCCCCGCCGGGCTGCGGGTACCGGCAGCGGGGTTCGGTCGCACCGAGAAAAACTTTGCTCGTTACCCCGACGTTCCCCCCCTCCCCTCCCATCCCCGGGAAGCGGCGGGGCCGCTTTAAGCTAT